>NC_090444.1:1456118846-1456421876 GCF_031143425.1 Pleurodeles waltl
TAAAGGAAAAAAAAAACCTGAAAAAAGTTGACGTAAAGGATTGCAAAATGTGTCAATGGAATGACAAATGTAGTAAGATTGTATTTCGTGTGCAGTCGATATAGAAAATTATCTTCCAAAATGGTTTGCATTATAGCATGCTGCATTCAATGTAGCTTGAAATTATGTCCTTGCATCCTAGATGGGCGATTTGTTAGTTGATGTTGCATGAAGCTGTCTTTCAAGTGTGCAAATGTGTATTACACTTCTCAGTGTTTACAGGTTGTGTTACGCCACTTGATTTATAATTGTCGCGGTTTTTGGTGGATGCACGCTGCACCTTTAGTTAATCCTCTTTCAGAGTAAGATATCAATCTCTCCTCGGTATTTGTAACCTGAGGTCTGGTGTCTATTTCCAGCCCTAGATTTTATTTTGCTCTGTTACCCATCGCATGTAAGTATTCTGAAATTTTCTATAGGATCCAAATGGAAATCGAAACATAAAATATTTTGTATGACCTTGTCTGTGCTTCATAAGTGACCATCACACTTTGTGGTAACATTAAATGCTGTGAGAGGAAAGGGTTTGTAAATGCAGCCATATTACCAAATGATTCAATTAGAGCCTTGATTTTTCACGTCAGGTGCGATGGCACTTCACGTTTACCCATGAGAACTACTCCAGGTCTCATTTTGGTCTTTTCTAGGACCAGAAGGAACATGTCATTAAAGTGCAAATATATTATTTTAGTTTCTTGTCACAAAGGTGTTATCAAATACACGTGCTTTTCTCATCGCATGTGTACCAACAACTGTACCCAATTTGCTATTGTGATCGAGAACAGTCCCTTGTCTTCTGTAAAATATTCGCTGACTATAGACTTGGAAAATTAAGAAATGCACAGCAGTGCGAAATTACTAAAATGCGTACTGTAGACAGCGAACACATTGCTCAAACAATAGATTTTTTTTAAACAATACATTATTTTTTTTTTAAACGGTAGTCTTAACTATTTTAAGATATTAATATAATCAATCGAATGGTGTGTTCTGTTTCCTGGGATTCAGGCCAAAATGAAGTTAAACGGAATATAGTTCAATGCTGTTTTCACAGTAGTGCCATACTCTATCGCCTTTTAAAATTCAAAATGCACTAGGGAACACATTTTACCTATTTGTAGCTTACTATGTGAATCAGGATAAGAGACTGTTTGAACAAAAATACCCTCACACTGGTTACCCAATGAACATCTGAGGCATGTCAGTTTTAACATATAACATTTCCAATGTATAAGCACATTATAATTTACAACTTTCAAATATTATGAATGCACAAACCTATTCTAAAATACTTTCAGACATTTAAACAATAACTACATTGTACAATTTTTACTAGAATTGTTGAAGATGAAATGACCACGGTGCCACGACTGTTAGATTTTATTTTAAACGTTAATCTAGCTGTCTCTGACACTGTATGTAGTCAGAGTAGGCCATTACATTGCTTGGGTGTGTCTGTTTTCACTTCTGCTGTATTTTAAACTCTGTTGTGCTCTGATGCCTGCTAAACAATCTTTGACACCTCCTCAGACCAATATTTGGTCAGAAATGTAAACAACTATGAGTATTTGTGATACTGAGTTATATATTTTAGAGGGGGCGTTACTCATTCCCTTTTACTGAATATAACATGGATATTTACATAGAGAATGATTGCTAAACCCCTAGTAGCAATGGCACAAACATGTGTGTTAAGAACTATGTTGAGAAATTTGTTAAGTTCAAACACCACTAACATTTGTAAAGTTAGGAAAACTATTCTGTGAAATGCTCCAAAGGGACATAAAAAAATAGATAACACGGTATGAGTTAAAAAACACAAACAATTACAGTTGGATAAAGGATAGCAGAGATGTGGTTTTTAACATTCTGAGGCAAAGAGTGTCAGGAATACACAAAGCACAAATCAGAACTTTAGTTCCAGTGTGACAAAGAATGAGGCAGGGCTTCAGGCTGACCATGGTTGAGTGGGGATTAACCAGGCAGTGTGGGTCATACCAGTTAAAGTTATTAACCCTTACTTTGTTCTAGTGCTCCACGTCTTCTAACATCTAACAGCACTGGCTAAACTTTGACACTTACTGAGCTGGTCTTGTCCTACTACTAGATAGGTTATCTCTACTAAATACTAATATTAACATCACTCCTGTCTTCCTGCTGCCAGTGGCCATTATCCTCTATGAGGAGGCACACTTTTATAAAGTCATGTTTTTCACCAGTGAATTCGATTTGTAAAACTAAATGGAAATTAACTTTCAATGGCCATTCCATTGTAGATATGAAAAAGTGCTATAATTTATAGCTAGTCCTGTTCCTAGAAAATGCAATTTTAGCTACACAGTGAGACACATTTTTATATATTTTGACTATCAGAGCATACTTTTCCCACTGCCCAAAGTTCCCCTTTCTTACATATTAGGCACTCAGACATGTTGGCTTAGAAGGCACACACTAGGGGTGACATAGCAAAATAAGATAATCTAAATGTTAAAGGAACACCACATTTATATGTAATACAATGGTGGTATACACAACAGTCCAGAAAGGGAACCACAGAACTCTCTGGATGTCATGTCACCCACACTGAGTAGTTCCAGTCACACTACTGGCTCTACAAAACAACACTTATGTTACACATGTTATTCCTGTGATCATCTTCCAGCCTTGTGTGCTTCTGATGTTATTTGATATTTCTACTATAAGCATTATAATATTGTCAGTCACAAACCAAGAGCAATGATAGTTTTCATATTGCTAACGGCTCATGAAGCACACCATGATTGTTTCTTGTCATATGCTAAATAACAGTGTCACATGTCAACTGCCAAACACATGTTTGTTACTAAAACTCGCTACTAAAAACAGCATTCCCACATTGAAACGGGCAGTTAGCAAACAGGTGTACTATTGGTTTCATTGTTGATAAGCCGCTGATGCCCTACACGTGTTCTCTTGCACCTGCTCCTGAACAACTATAAAAGCTGCACTTACCTGACTCCAGAATCCTTGCCGGCAGCATTCCTCCCTTCTCAGCAGCATTGTTACTGGGTCCTGCTCTACGGATTATGTTCTTCGGGCCCGCTCTGTTTTCAGTTACCATGGTACCTGTAAAGAAAGCACAGTAGAATTAGAGCTTCTCTCATCTCCCTCGCATTGGTCCTCGTTCACTGGAAAAGGCAAGAGAGTCACCAAAAAGGTAAAAGAACAATCAAGCTTATTTTGTGATATCAATATGCAGAGTTGGAAACTTATTTAGTGGTTTCCTGGAAACAATACCTGTCTAAAGGTCCTGAATAAAAGGTAAATACAGGAAAAACACATAGGCCCTCATTACAACCCTGGTGGTCGGTGATAAAGTGGTGGTAATACTGCCAACAGGCCGGCGGTAACTACCACCAAATTATGACCATGGAGGTGAGAACTCAGACATCCACTTTACCACACCAACCGCTAGGGTGGAAACAACAGCCACCACGGCGGTGGCCACCTATAGCCAGGCGGAAGCCAATGTTCTGCCCACCGTATTAAGACACAGGAAACCGCCACCTTTTCTGGGGCGGTACCAACAACATCAAAAGCCTGGACGAAACACTGCACAGAAGGGAAAGGACATACCTTTGGAGACACAGGGAACAACCACACCACCATGGAGCCCAAGCTGCATGTCTTCCCAATTATTTTCTACGTCCTGCTCCACCACAAACACCAACGATGGCGAATATGACAATGGTGAGTACAGCCACCTAGCACACAGGTGAGGTGGGAGGAAAAAGAGAGTGACACACACACGCAACACACACACCCTCAACCCCAACACCGTACACACAATCGGCTGCAGTACGAAAACATATTTACCCTGTACCTCGGATGAATAATGCAAAGACAAAACGTTTTAGCAAAAGTGAATGTAATGAGAGCAACGCGGTATAAATAAAAAATATGCAAGGTAACTGGTATATACAAATGTACAGTTCAAGGGACACTGCCCAGTCCTCAGTGTGTGTGGGCAATGGGGCCACATGCCAAAGTCCAAGGCCCCACTTTTCACCTGCATCAACACTGCAGGGGCATCATTTGGTTAATAGGCAGGCACCTCAGGGGGATGGGGGACAGGGGGGCACCTCAGCCGGCAGATGGAACAAGACAACTGGTTCTGGAGGGTGCAACATGCCCTGTGCTTGGTCCTGGGGAGTGCAAGGCCACAGTTTCTCAAGTGGGTGACATACCCACATGCTCTAGAGGGGGCAACATGCCCTGTGCTTGGTCCTGGGGAGTGCAAGGCCACAGTCTCTCGTGTGGGTCACTTGCCCACATGCTCTGGAGGGGGCAACATGCCCTGTGCCTGGTCCTGGGGAGTTCAAGGCCACAGTCTCTCGAGTGGGTGTCTCACCCATTGGTTCTGGAGGGGGCATTGTGCCCTGTGCTCTTGATCCTGGGGAGGCTGGGGTTGGTGGGTGTCTTACCCACTGATTCTGGAGGGGGCATTGTGTCCTGTGCTCCTGAGCCTGGGGAGACTGGGGTTGGTGTGTGTCTTACCCACTGGTTCTGGAGGGGGCATTGAGACCTGTTCTCTTGATCCTGGGGAGTGCAAGGTCACAGTTTCTCAGGTGGGTGTCTTACCCACTGGATTTCCAAGGGGCAGGACGCACAGCAGCCCATGGAGGGAGGATTACATACCATCCTCCAGCGGTGAAGGCTGCTCAGTGGTGGTAGTGGTGCTGCTGCAGCCGCTGGTGGGGGGAGGCTCCAGCCCATCCCCTGCAGCCTCAGACGGCTGCCCACTGGTGGTGGTGCTGGTGGGAGAAGGCTCCAGCCCATATCCTGCAGCCTCAAATGGCTGCCCACTGGTGGTGGTGGTGCTGCTGCTGCTGCTGCTGCTGGTAGTGGGGGGAGTCTCCAGCCCATCTCCTGCAGCCTCGGATGGCTGCCCACAGGTGGTGGTGGTGCTGCTGCTGGTGGGGAGAGGCTCCAGCCTATCGACTGCAGCCTCAGATGGCTGGCCACCGGTGGTGGTGCTGCTGCTGGTGGGGGGAGGCTCCAGCCCATCCCCTGCAGCCTTGGACAGCTGCACAACCATGGTTGGTGGTGGGGGATCCATCAGAGTCCCTGCCCCAGGCCTTTTGTCCTTCCTGCCTGCTGGGGCTGGCTCCTTGCCCTTCCTGGCAGCAGCTGGGGCTGGCTCCCTGTCCTTCCTGGCAGCAGCTGGGGCTGGCTCCTTGCCCTTCCTGGCAGCAGCTGGGGCTGGCTCCTTGCTCTTCAGGACCATAAAAGGAGCAGGCACCCTTTCCTTGAGGCTGCATGGTGTGGGTTCCTTCACCCTATGGACATGTGCCCTAGATCCTTTCCCACCATGAGTGGGTGTGGGGGCTACTGGGCCCGTGGACTGGTTGGCTGAGGTGCTTGCCTGAGATTTTGCCACCCTGGCCAGACGTGAAGGACGGGGGGTATGGAAGAGGTAAATGGTGGAGAGGAAAAACTTGTTAGGGACATTTGGGTGGGAAGAGGGAGAAGGTTTGGGAGTGGAGGAAGAGGGAGTGGTTGTAGGAGGTGTCTGTCTGCTGAGTTTGGATGCAGCTGCATGGGCTGGATGCTGTTGTGAGGTGGATGGCTGTTAGGTGTCTGAGTGCTTGTGTTTGTGTACTTTAGGTTGGGGGACAGACACAGTGGGAAAGAACACAGGGGATGTGTGCATGGCTGTTGTGGGGGTGTCTACCAGTGAGTTGTGTGTTCTGCTAGCTGTGGTGGTGATGCTGGGAGCAGATGAGGATGTAGTACATGCAGGTGTGAGTGTAGACAGAAGTGAGAGGGAGGTTGAGGAGGAGGAGGGGACAGTGGAAATTGTGGATGTTGGTATGTCTGCATCTGGATAGTGTTTGTGTGAGTGCATGTGGGATGATGTGTGGTGCTTGTGTTTGCCAGTGCCACTCTTGTGTGTTATCTTGTGTGCATGCTCATCTGCCTGTGTGCTTGGGATTGGTTGGGGTTGAGGGGAATGGTGTTGGTAAGAGAAAGTTGGAGGGGGGAGGGTGGAAACAGGGACAATGGCTATCATCAGAGAGGAGGTCAGAGCCTGGATCGATCTCTGTTGGGCCGCCAATCCAGTGTGAATGCCCTCCAGGAATGCACTATTCTGTTGCATCTGTGCTGCCAGCCCCTGGATGGCATTCACAGTGTTTGACTGCCCTATAGAGATGGATCTCAGGAGGTCAATAGCCTCCTCACTCAGGCCAGCAGGGCTAACTGGGTCAGGGCCTGAGGTGCCTGGGGCAAAGGAGATGCCCACCCCTCCTGGGTGAGCTGGCACAGGCAACTCGATGAGGGGCTGCTGGGAGGGCGGTGCTGACATGGGGTGATGACTATGTAGCTGGGGTGGTCACAGAGGTGTCAGCCACCACCAGAGAGCTTCCATCGGAGGAGGTATCTGTGTCTGAATTCTCCCCTAAAGTCTCTGCCACGGTGCTCCCCTCGCCCTCCTTCCCACCTGTGCCCTCACGTCGGTGGACTCTGCCTCCTGGGTCCTGTGGGATGAAGCTCCCTCCATCTCTGGTGCCTGTGCTCCTCCTCCAGATGATGCTAATGCACATAAGGACAGGGTGACAAAACAAAAAGGGGGGGAGAGACAAAGGATACACTTGTTCAATGGCTGCACCAACACCAACGTTGGCGCACACACCACTTTCACACACAGGGAACAGCCCTACACACTATGCATTGCACTACTGTGAGGGGACGGATCTGACCATCAGGTCTGCCCTTATTTTTCGCTTTTTGACCACCAGGTTTTTGACTTTTTACTGTGAGGGAGCCTCCTATGAGGGGACTCACCACAGTAAACACATGGTAAAATGGACTGCGTTTGTTTACCGCTGGTGTCGCAGTGCTAAGGAAAGGCTGTTGTGGCGCAGCAAGACCAGGAGGCCCCGGGCAGGTTGCATGTGATTATGTGTGCACACACATGTGCACCCATGTGGGGGCTGTTTGGTGAGGATTCCTGGTGTGCGCAGCCCAAGAACTGTGCATAGGTAAGCCTGGCACAGGATGAACTATGCAGAGTGGGTGGTGACCTGGAGTAGGCCTCATGAGAGCGGTGTACACATGTGAGGGAGAGTCAGTGTGCTTATTGTCTATTGTAGGGACACTCCATTAAATCCCAATTTCAGTGTGCTTAATGTATTTGAATTGTGGGGATACTTAATTAAATGTCAATGGAAATGGATGGCCTAGGTTGCAACTCCAGTCCTCTGGGGTCCACCAGGACCAGAGTCACACCAAGACACACTGTAACCTGTAAGAAAAGAACAATGCAGTAGGTTACAAGAGCATAGTTATACAAACTATGGGTCATCCATGGATGGCATCTTTCTCTGACTCAGCTCAGGATTACGGCCAATTACTGCTCTGTCCAGTTGCTTGAGCAGGGCCTTGCGTCAATCAGCTAGCTGTCATTCCGTGCCAGGAGCAGGCTGGAGAGGCCCTGTGAGGAATGTCAGTGTGGAGGGACTGAGGCTTTCAGAGCACATGTGGCAACTAACTCATGGATGATGCCATTTTGAGCTATTCCAGAAGACTGTGCAGGAAGGAGGGGATGGGGGCACTGAAATGATGTGGCACATCTGGATAGGCCAGAGGTGCGGACCTGCTGGACACTTCCACCCCCACTTAAAAGGTCCTGCACAGGAGAGAGAGAGTTCTCTTGGCTGTCCATCACTGCTGCACACTGGGACTGCAGACGGGCTTCAATTGCAACTGTAAAGAAGAAACCCCTGACTGGCCCCGCAGCAGGTACTCTGCCCCTGAAGGACTTCAGGCCAGTGAGGGGCATGCCAGGGCCAGGTAAGCTGGCCCCTCTACCCGCCTGAGGACTAGTAGGGGGAAAGACCAGGCTAGCGCAAGGAGAGCGCACTGCCTAGAAGGAGAGAGGTCACCCAAAGGAAAGGCTGGCGCAGGGAGTCAGTGGGACTGGCTCCCTGTAATCTGAGACCCTTCTAGGCCACGAGGCCTTAGGAGAGTGACCTTTCCAGAGGCAGTGCGTGGGGCTCCGCCGCTGGTCCAGACTGTGCCCCCTGGGTGGGCCAGGAGGAAGAGTAGCTGGGGGAGTGCCGTCACACTCCCCCTATGGAAGAAGAAGGGGCCCCTGACACCATCCGGGGGCCCCGTGAAGACTGGCCAGTTCAACCTGATGGGGGGTTGCTGTTACGCACCCCCCCTTCTGCGGTGGGTAGAAACCCCAGGCCCCACCCTTTGGCCCCCTGTGGCTGAAGTAAAATCAGGGAGCACCATCCCACTCCCAGGGAACATGATGGAGGAGGGGTCCTGGACCCCAGCCCGGGGACCTGTGAAGAAGGACGAATGGGGGGCGCCATCACGTACTCCTGCAAGATTGCCATCTGCTGTGGAAGGGGCCGGTGACAGAAGAAGAAGCCAGGGAGCAACGTCGAGCTCCCCGTGAAGATGGAACCTGGGGGCTCTGGACCCCATCCCAGGGTCCCACCAGAAGCCAAGTCGGGGGACACCATTGCGCCCTCTGTGAAAATCACCAGAGTGGTCCTGGACCCTATCCCGGGGCCCTATGATGAGGAGGACTTCGGGGAGTGCCACCGCATTCCCATGGAGGTGAGGAGGGGCCCTAGACCCCATCTCGGGGCCCCACGAAAAGCAAAGTCGGGGCACCATTGCGCCCCTGTGAAACTTATAAGATGGGCACTGGACCCTATCCCGGGGCCCTGAAACTGTAGAGGAGGGGGGAGTGTGGTTGCACTCCCCCAGGCGGCCTGTCTGGCTGCAATATCAGGCCTGGGCTAGGGGCACCCACTGACACACATCCCCCAACTGGATACCACCCTACCATGTGTAAGTTGTAATGATGGGAATGGTACTCAACCCATTGTGGCTGCTGTGATGCCCAAATGCTCCCATCTAGCTCAAGATAGGCCACCTCCTGTATGTGTACCATCAGGGGGGTCAGGGTTCGACGGGCACCCCTTCCTCGTAGGGAGACCATCCTCAGCTGGGCCTCCGCCATCTTCCGTGCCCAGTGTCTCAGGTCCTCCCACTGTTTCCGACAGTGGGTGCTCCGCCTACTGTAGACCCGCAGGGTCCACAAATCCATGTCGATTGCATGCCTTCTTTTGATGGGCGCTGACCGCAAGAGGGAATACACTTAGGAAAATGGTATTAGTCAGACAGTCCTGCCTGTTACACTTATGGCCCACCTTTCCCCTTCACATCACCATTTGCACATACATGGCCCAGCACAAAACCAATACGCTGCCCAGAGGACATCCACCCACCCCCTAACACGAGTCCTTCACACACACCACTCCATGAATTCATGCCACATTCATCGTGCCCACGGTGTACTCACCTGTTGGTCTGAAGGCCCATACAACAGTCCATACTGGGGTACAACCCCATCCACCAGTCGTTCCAACTCCGTTGAGGTGAAGGCAGAGGCCCTTTCCCCAGTCACACGGGCCATGGTAGGTTCCAGACACACGTCACAGCAGCACATGCAGTGTAGGTCATCTCCTGTTGAAGGTCAGGTAGCAAGTGAGTGATCAGATAGAAAATGGCAGTCACATCTGCTGCGATGCATACTGTCACCTCTGGCATACATCACCATTGGCCACTGTACCCCATAGGTCCCAATGTTAACCAATGAGGAGTTGCACTGTGGTTTGCAACCGCCTCCCGCAACGGCACACAAAATCAGCGGAAGAACCACACTTCCACATGTCCCTCCACTCAGGACAGGTGGATGCCATTTTGGGGGGTGGAGGGGCAGGGCCTGGATAATAACTGTGTCACAGTTACAATTTAGACATACAGGACAAATCCCACTTATCAATTACAAATGAACAGCATACAGGGGGTGATTCTAATTCTGGCGGGCGGCGGAGGCCGCCCGCCAGAATTCTGCCCCCATAATACCGCTCCGCGGTCAGAAGACCGCGGAGGGTATTATGAGTTTTTCCCTGGGCTGGCGGGCGGTCTCCAAAAGACTGCCCGCCAGCCCAGGGAAAAACTCCCTTCCCACGAGGATGCCGGCTCGTAATCGAGCCGGCGGAGTGGGAAGGTGCGACGGGTGCAGTAGCACCCGTCGCGTATTTCAGTGTCTGCAAGGCAGACACTGAAATACCTTGCGGGGCCCTCTTACGGGGGCCCCTGCCGTGCCCATGCCATTGGCATGGGCACGGCAGGGGCCCCCAGGGGCCCCGCGACCCCCCTACCGCCATCCTGTTCATGGCGGCTTTCCCGCCATGAACAGGATGGAGGTAGGGGGGGTCAAGAATCCCCATGGCGGCGCAGCGAGCTGCGCCGCCATGGGGGATTCTGAGGGCAGCGGTAAACCGGCGGGAGACCGCCGGTTTACCCTTTCTGACCGCGGCCAAAGCGCCGCGGTCAGAATGCCCTGCGGAGCACCGCCGGCCTGTCGGCGGTGCTCCCGCCGACCCTCGCCCCGGCGGTCGAAGACCGCCGGGGTTAGAATCAGCCCCACAGTGTTCTGTTGTAGCCCGATTGTTCAGTTTGTGACCGGCTCCTCACTCTTTTGCCCCACACATCTGCTGCGGATGAATAGGAGATGGAGCCATACCCATGTGCACAGACCCCTGTTGGACTTGGCAACAATGAAGGACAGGCACATCATCCTCACCTATAGACTTGACAGGGCCACAATCACAGATCTGTGTGCCCAATTGGAGCCTGACCTGATATCTGCTATCTGTCACCCCACTGTGATCTCCCCTCTTGTGCAAGTTCTATCTGTGCTCCATTTCCTGGCAATTGGTTCTTTCCAAGTGACAGTGGGCTTGGCAGCAGGAATGTCACAGCCAATGTTCTCAACGTGTTGACAAAAGTGTTGTCTGCACTGATTAAACACGTGTGCAGCTACATTGTTTTCCCCCAAGTGGAGGATTTGGTCACAGTGAAGGCTGACTTCTATGCAATGGGAAATATCCCCAACATAATTGGGGAAATTGATGGAACTCGTATTGCATTTGTCCCCCCCCCCCATCACAATGAGCAGGTGTTCAGAAATCGTAAGAGTTTCTACCCCATAAATGTTCAGAAGGTGTGCTTGGCAGACCAGTTCATCTCCCACATCAATGCTAAGTATCCTGGGTCGGTGCATGATGCCTTTATCCTGAAGAATAGCAGCATCCCAAATGGGATAGCCGAACTACAGAGGCACAGGGTGTGTCTAATAGGTGAGCCCTCGTTCCCACCCAGTAGATGTTGGTGTATGGGTATGGTGTGGGCCATATGGGATAGTGTATGGCTAAATGTTGGCCCTCGAGATTTACTCTGGTTACTCCAACCTATCATGGCTATTGGCCCCTGTGAGGAATGCCAGGACAAGGGCAGGAGAACGTTAATATGAGGCACATGGGTGAACAAGAAGGATAATCAAAAGAACCTTTGGCCTCCTGAAGGCCAGGTTCAGGTGCCTCCATCTAACTGGTGGATCCCTGTGCTACTCACCCAAGAAGGTCTGCCAAATAATCGTGGCATGCTGCATGTTGCACAACCTTGCCTTGAGATGCCATGTGCCTTTTCTGCAGGATGAGGAGGCTGGAGATGCCTGTGTGGCAGCAGTTGACCCTGTGGACAGTGAAGATGAGGAGGCAGAGGATGAGGATGGGGACAACAGAACAGCAGTGATAAGACAATACTTCCAGTGACACACAGGTAAGTCAGTGTTACTTCATATTTCATTGGCATTATTTTTAATATCTTTGGCACTTGCATGCTGTTATTTCCCACTTCTATGCCCACTTACTGTACACCTTGGCAATTCATTTTTCAGATGTTTGTGTCCAACTATCGCTCCTGGTGTGATCACTGCAGCAAACTACAGGTCTTTCCTATGTGCACAATTACTGTGCAGTTGAATAGCAATGTTTGCACCTGTTTAAGTGAATACTTACTTTAAAAATGTAACAAAATCCATGCTTGTATTTTTTCCATTGGTGCTTATTGAAGTGCTAAGAATATGAGGGGCAAGTGCATTGGGATAGGGTGCTGATGGAGGAATGTCCAGGGTATTGTTCCAGTCTATTTGTAGCACAGGTGCATTGCCCAAGGGGACATAGGAAGGGGAGCAATGGCAGTTCAAGGTGGACAGGGTGACATAGTCAGACACAAGGGTGACAATCAGGAGAGTCTCATTTCCTGGCAGGGGTCTTGGCAATAGTCTCTGGTTCGTGCCTGGATCACAGGGATCGTTTGCGGGATATTCACCTTCTGCAGGGGTAGGGGTGCTGGTGGAGTGTTGGTCCTGTGGCGGGGCCTCCTGTCAACTAGCGGCAGCAGAGGTGGAAGGCAGTTCAGATGTCTGGCTAGTGGCAGGGGCCTGCAGTTGTGAGACTGGCTCCCTCATAATGTTGGCCATGTCTGCCAGCACCCCTGCAATGGAGACCAGGGTGGTGTTGATGGGCTGCAAGTCCTCCCTGATCCCCTGGTACTGTCCCTCCTGCAGCCATCTATTCTCCTGCACGTTGTCCAGGATCTGGCCCATTGTGTCCTGGGAATGTTGGTAGGCTCCCAGGATCTCGTGAGTGCCTCTTGAAGAGTCGGTTCCCTGGGCCTGTCCTCCCCCTGACACACAGCAGTGCCTCTGTCCCCTGAACCGTGCGCTGACTGCCACTTACCCCAGGTCTCTGATTGTCTTGGGTATGAGGTGTGCCCTGGGGTCCCTGTAGAGGTGGACACACTGCTGATTGATGTGTCCTGGGGACAGAGGTATGGGTAGACTGGGTGTGTGCTGTGGTGGTGTTTCCTTATGGGGGAGGCTCTGTGGATGTCGACTGTCCAGTGGTCCCTGATGGGCCAGGTTGGTCATCCAGATCCAGGCAACCGGAGTTGCTGTCAGCACTGTGGGCCTCTTCAGTTGGGGGACTGGATAGTGATGGCACCTCTTCATCGGTGACATTGGCTGGGATACCTGTGGGGATGTAAATGCTCTTTATTGTTTCTGAGTGTGACATATTGTGCATCAGTGGGTTGCCCTATTTGGTGGTATTTGCTCTGGTAGCTTTCACATGTGGAAGTTGGTATGTGATGGGCTAGCTGATTCTCTCTAATGTGCATGCTTTGTTGATAGGTGTCCATGCAGGGCTGTGAGTGATGTCCATGCATTGGTGGTGCATGCAGGGCTTGGGATTGGGATAAGTGGGATGTGATGGTGGGGTGTGTGGGAGGTGGTGGAGTGATGGGAGTAAGGATGAGGGTGGGGGTATGTGATGGTATGCAGGTAGGGGGGTAGTAGTAGTATAGAGTTGACTTACCAGAGCCCAGTCCTCCTCCTACTCCAGCCAGGCCCTCAGGATGCATGATTGCCAAGACTTGTTCCCCCCATGTTGTTAGTTGTGGGGGTGAAGGTGGGGGTCCACAGCTAGTCCCCTGTATAGCGATTTGGTGTCTTGCTGCAATGGAGCATACTTTCCCCCGTAGGTCGTTCCACCTCTTCCTGATGTCGTCCCTTGTTCTGGGGTGCTGTCCCGCAGCATTGACCCTGTCCACGATTCTCCACCATAGCTCCATGGCTGCTTGTGGTGTCAGTCTTGGGCCAATGGTTTGTAGTTATGAGGAGTTTATGGGTACTGTGGGTGTGTGTTTTATAGTGGTGTGGGTGTGTGGGTGTGGTGTGTATATGTGTGTCAGGTGTTGAATTGTCCAATGTGGTATTGTTTTGTATGTATGTGTGTATTTTGGGCATGGCGGTATGTACTGACAATGATTTACCGTGGTTGTCACGATTCACCCTGGGCTTACCGTCGGTACTTGAGAGGGATGGTGAGCGGCCCCGGTTCCTGCAAGTCCTGCTCTGACTGAGGTAGGGGCGACCCCTTCCGGTAGCCATGGTGCTGTTGACAAGATTAAGGCACCATAGTCCGTGCCCTCCAGAAGGAGTCCCAGAGGAAAAACCCCAAGGGGGAAAAAACCTCCAACAGGAACTCCCTGAAACAGAAGGAGGACACAAGGATTTGGAACCTGGAAATCTGGAAGACTGAAGGCGTCCAAGAGAAGACCAGCCGGAGCGTGACAACCACAGCAGAAGTTTTGCAACGCAATGAGAAGAAGAAATTATTCCCCTTATATACCCCCAGACAGGAAGTGCTAAACAGGAAGAAGTAACACCACCATCTTAGATTGGGAAGGAACTATAGCAAGAGATAGGAAATGTACCCTTGTACAAAAGGAACAGATGCATGCAGGGAAGAAGGGAAGTGCCCGGTATGCTGGGAAGGAGAAGGCATGGCTCAAAATCATGCAGGATGAAGAGGAAGGCCCTGAAGACGTGTGTTCGGTAAGTAATGCTGGGGGGGGGCTCAGACACCCCACAACAATGTCTGCGTCGCGCGCCGTGCGTGGCGAGGACCGAGACCCAATTCTGGGCCTCCGGCCTCGCCGCATCCTAACAACAGCGCGCGGCCGGAGACAAGGCATTTGTGTCTGAGGCTGAATAGTGACGGATTGGTGTGTGTGTTGCATAATATGGTGAACGGATATCCGCCGGCGCGGCAATATGTTGGCGGCAGTCCGCATGGCGGTAAAGTGACATTTACCACCAATGTCATAATAAGGGCCATATTCTGTAATGGCTGCACCATTCTGGATTTGGCTTTAAATAGTTGGCAGCCTACATTTTGAACCGCAACACAACTGGTTCCTAATATTTGACTTGAAAGAGGCAATAAAGATACTTGTAACTGCAAAGACTAATTTCTTTACTAGATGATTGAATTAGAGCAGTTGACAACTCGTGACATTTGAACAACTATACGATTTATGCACCTGGCTAGCTTATGAGAATAGTCTCCAGTAACATTCAGCAGTTTCTTGTGCGCAATCAAACCTGAGAAATTTACGGATGGCATGTTAAGAGATTCCTAGTGTGAGCTGTTGGTATGTTGAATTGATATCTGATTTATGACAGCATCTAGTTGGCATTTTAAGTTTTAATAAGTGTATTTTGTTTCAGGGAATTAGAATCCTGACCATTTTCCTGCACTTTCCTGGTGGCCTATATCCTGAACCTGGAATTCTGAACCCAGACCATCTAGAATCTAGCGGTACCTGAAACAGGGAAATCCAAAATCGTAGAAGTCCTGTAATTTTTCTCTCTTTCTTATCCCATCCTCCTTCCCCTTTGGATCTTCCAGGACGCACTGTGTCATTCATTGCTAACCTATGAGTTCTCATTGGAAATTGGGGACTATTGTTGACCCATCAGAACCACCTGGAAATCAAGTGAGTGGATCGCAACATTGGAGTGATGTACTTGAATCATATAAGTAAGGATGTAAACAAAATTAAACCCTCACATAGCTACTAATTTCTATGCACTTGAAAAATGTCTGTGCCAACCTACAATGGTCGTGCTAGTGTGGTACATTAACAATTAGGAAAATCAATTTTACATTGTAGTTTTAGGGACCAGGCACATGCATTGTGGCACCAAAGGGTATCACAGTGCACTGAGTGATAGTACCAGCAAAAATAGGGCCTATGAAAGGTGAAGATCCAGGAGATGAGGGCAGATAGAGAGTTTCCTGCTAACTGAAAATTTCTTTGCTCATGACTGGATGAGATCATGCTAAATGCAGAGCACAGTGTGGCCAATTGGAAAGATACTGGATAATTGATTTCTGAGAGGAGCTTTCTGCACTCCTTTTTTCACTTCCTTATCAGGAATAAACTTCCAAACATCTTTGTCAGTATGGCTGAGATCACTCGTTCTCGCAATAAAGATTACTGAAGAACACATCTGAGAGTATTTCTTTACTCCTAAACTCCGTGATATTCAGGACTTTCTTATGTTTTGTGGATTAGGCGTTTGTGTTTGGAGTTCAAGAGAATCAGTGGAATCGACACAAACCTATCTACCAAAGGTGTTTCTTCTTCATATAGCAACTGATGCTTATCATAATGGGAGGTTGTCAAATTAGACATTTTGCCCGAACTTTCCAGTGAAGTCAAACACACATTATTAACCTTTCATCTGTAACATTTTCTGCTAGTGGGTACGACCTTACTGATCAACATCTAGGTATGAATGGTGAATTTCTAACTGAGAGGAACCCACATATTCCTTCCTACTGAGTACACTAGTGCACCATAATTTTTTGGCGTATGGTCCCTCTTAGACTTAGGGGGTTATTACAACTTTGGAGGAGGTGTTAATCCGTCCCAAAAGTGACGGTAAAGTGACAGATATACCACCAGCCGTATTACGAGTCCATTATATCCTACGGAACTCGTAATAACGCTGGTGGTATATCCATCCCATTTGGGACGGATTAACACCTCCTCCAAAGTTGTAATAACCCCTTTAGTTATGCCATGTGCCTGCATCTGATTATGAAGTTCCACAACACACTTCAGATGAACCAGGGACCCCTTTTGGGTAGACTTTCATATTAGTTCAAATGGACATTAATGAAGAAAATATTCTTTAGGTAGAATAAGATGGAATTTTTCAATAGGCAAATCAGTACCTTACTTAAACTGTGTGCACTTGCAATCAGCTGGTGTCTCTGTATATAATTTCTGTTATTACAAGTGTAACCACTTGTATTGCGGACTAGCAATGTCGATTTAGAATCACTGGGTGTCATTCTGAGGAGTTTAATGTAGACAATAGCCACCCGCTCTGCGTAGATGGTACATGTCTGCATGATCTCTTTGAGGAAGGTTTGGGGATGGTCAGACTGAAAGCAGGGAATAACATTGACTGTCAGGCAGGCGTATTACATGTCCCCCTGTGCATTGACTGAGGATTAGGTCGGGCCTGGAAGGGGTTTTGAAGTGTAATACAGCTCTTTACCAAAGTGATTTTACCAACAAGGTTTTCAAACCTGTAAAAAAAGGTACGGTGTTTCCACACACAGAGTAAAACCAGGATAGAGATGATGGCTCAACGAAAATACTGCAGAGAGAAATTCCATACAGGAGTTCTGGTCTACACTACTTGACATAAATTCTTGAAGGACCTGAAAACATTAATACTTTTACAGTTCCTTTCTTTGTAATGTAACATTACTTTCTCCCAATAATTTTCTATGGGGATACTGGTCCCTTTACAATACATTTAGAGCCAGATTTAGGAAGCCCCTAGTGCCACTTTGCGCCACATTAGTGTAATTATTTTAACGCTAATGTGAGGTTGGCAAAAATACTATGCCATATTTACAAAGTGGCGCAACACACGCATTGCACTACTTTGTAAACTTCTTGCGCCACATTATGCCTGCACCAGGAATAATGTATGCAAGGGGGCATTCCAGCATTAGGAGGCACATAAAAATCTGTGAGTTTATGCTGTGCCATTTTAGCCTCATTTTTAATGTCTGCCTAAAACAGACGTTAGAATGATGCTTCAATTCTTTTCTATGGGCCTCCTTCAACTTTGCAGGATTGGCGTCAACATTTTTGGCGCTAACCCTGCAAAGTGCCAAACTAGTGTAAACATTTTTGTCACTTTTTCCCTAAAATGCGCCATGGTGCACCGTTTAAAAATAGGCCTGGGTAGAGTTTGCGAAGTTCCGCTACACAAAGCTCCGTGAAGTACCCAACAAACTCTGCCACACTACGCAGAGTTCGGCAAGTGGCAGAGTGCAGTAAGTTGCACCGTTAGTGCTGATTTTTAGTGCCAGGGGTTTGTCCTGCACTGAGAAATCTTTGCAAAGAGCTATCTGTGCAGTGCAAGAAGGCGCTGCTTCTTTTCTGCCAGCTAAGTAGATTTTCTACTTGAGCTGCAGCTTCCTCATTGCAAACTAAAGGTTTTTTAACACGAGTGGTTGCAACCATCTGAGACCCCTGCGTTGAGAAATCACACCTGGAGTTGTTTTTGATTAAGATTTTCCTTGCTCGCCAAGTCAACGCTGGTGAGCGCAAGTGAAGAAAAAGGTTTTTCAGAACTCTGCACTCTAAGTTCACTGCACACCCCTATTTAAAAATCAACAAACGTAATACAATAAAAATCCCACTCGACTTTACAAAAATAAATTTTAATGAACAAAATTACACCAAAAAGCTAAAATCCATAAAGAGAAACCGGAGAAATGGTTTCAAGTCTTACGTAAAAATAATGGAAAAAAGCTAAGTACCAGTGGTAGTCAATAGCCACACTAGGCTGGGAGAGATATGAGACCGCCTGCATTAGAGCCCAGTTGAGATACACTGACCAGGTTTGGCCTGGTCAGATGTTTTGAATTTGGAATTCTTTTGGAAGCCATAATCCCTCAGTGGGGCATATCGGCAGGCTTCACAAACTCAGGCAGGCATTACATGAGGTACCGTTGAAGTAATTTCTTTTGATGGGAAATGCCCTGAGCTGGAGAAACACAAATTTTACTTCCAGGGACCTCCTCTCTCGGTCACGTATCTTTGACATTTTTGCCCAATCAAGATTGTTAATTTCATATTTAGGGCCTGATTTAGATCTTGGTGGATGGGGTCACTCTGTCACAAACCAGATAAATATCCCATCCACAGTATCACGATTCCATTATATCCTATGCAAATCATAATATGGTGATCACTATAACTGTCACATTTGTGACTGAGCAACTCATCTACCAAGACCTAAATCAGGCCCTTAGTCTTATTTTTGGAGTGTGGAATCCTTCAGTGAGGTAATGCTGCTGTTGTATTCCACTGTGAGCTCCATTAGTTGAGATACCTTCTCATTGATGGTCTGCTGGACTGAGTTTGCTCCTGCAAAGAATCTTAGAGTGGGGGGAAACCTTATTTTGTAGCCCAGGAAGACTGTCTCACTCCTTAAGAGGCCACCAGCAGGGGTCCAGGCAAAGTCCAATTGGTACTGTTCAGTTGGCAACTTCAGGAAAATGCCTCTGTCAGCTTTTAGTAGCCTTGTAGTCACACACAGCCATCTGACATTTAGGGTCCACTTCTTTGCCGTGGGTATGTTTAAGAGCAAGTTTAACCCTTCAGGTCTCCCCTCAGACACAATATCCATTATTGTGATTGGGCTTGTGGTATTGCAGACATACAACAGCCTTAGAGGTGTCAAAAAGTCTCTTTCACTTGTAACCCCACTTAGTTTTAGGAAAGTCACAGGATTTCCTCTCTTGCTTATACTTCTGGGGCCACTGTGAAAGCTTTCTCTTTTTATCCCTGTTGCTCCCCTCTTTCCCTTGTGGTTGAGCTAGACCACCTCTCTTGGGATCACACCCTTGGGACTTTTTACTTGTTTCTATCATTTTCCATATACCATCATAAGGTCATCAAGCTACTAGATGCTCTGTTATTTTATGCTCACAGCTCAGATATTAGATAATGTGGTAAGAGTATTTACAAGGTGCCTGAGGTGTACCATATAGACAACACGCCTGCTTATTCTTACTGGCCATCTAAAGTTATGGGCATATGATTATATAATGGCTATTCTGTGTTAGTTGTAGCACTAATTATTAATATTTATGGTACTTTGTTGTATTTACAGATACTTTTTTGGGAGTTATCAAGGTCCATATCTTTTCAAAGATTGCATTGTTACTGCTTAATAAAGCCAGCTTCTTGGCAGTCTTAACACTCTTGAGATTGGAGCCCCACACTTTCAATACTGGATTCAGACTGTGCCTAGAGTGTAGATTTATGCTGGAGAGCACACTGGCAGAGCTTCTATTAGGATAAAGGAGAACTGCATCCAGGAGATTTGTAGAGTAGGGAGTGTTTATTAGTTGGATTTTACTATTGGATGTAGATTATATATGACATTCACTTTCTTTTCAGATTCTTGAGTTGACATTGGATTGACACTCTATTAGGTATCTATGGTTTTGACTTAGTACGTATAAGGATCTGTTTTCAAATCAACTTGACCTGCATTTAGGTATTTATTGAAATTCCCCTCTCTAATCTAAAATCAGGTGTTCACTGTGCATGGGCTTGTGGATTATTGTCATTTTTTTAAGAAGGTATGTGGTTGAAGGCGTTTTCACGCACACTTTGTCATCCTTCCACTTTTCCGCTCCCATCTCTGCAGTCACCCATTGAATGTTTTTTTCATAACTTTTCATACTTTCTTTCCAGGTCCAGCTGGTGGCTATTTCTATCTTTCTTTATGTATATGGAAGTCAGTTTATCCATGTTCAATGTGTCTTTGATTTTTATCACTCATTTGGTTCTGTTTACTCATAGGAATGATAAACACTGGTGTTTCCTTTTTTATGTTATGCTGGTATTCTGTACACATGAGTGTGTGATATTAAGTTTCTCTGCCTAGTCATCTAAAGGCAGTATTTTTGATACTTTGCGATTTTAGTGCAGTAAATTGTTTACATTTATGGCTTAATTGTATATATTATCAACCTTGAAAAATTCTCCAGGAAGGAATGAAACACGTTGGGTCGAATCCGCTTTCGATTAAGACTGTCAACACGCTCATAATTTTGTTTGTACTGTTGTACATATTGCGTCTGTTTTTAACTTATATGCAACAAAGAAACTGTTGCTAAGTAAAAATAAAATATCTACTTTAATATTTGGATGCTTTTTTGTAAGGTTTGCACAAATGTGTATTCCTGGACCTTAAAGTAAAAAACCCATATTAGATATATTGTAAGAGTGCTCTGCTTCTTTTTCTCTTCATATGAGTCCAGGAACATTTGTTGTCTGAACCAGACATATGCATCTTGGCAACAGGTATGTTATACTGTTTTGAGCACCATTGCTTTGATACTACTCCAATTAGTGGAGATGTGTTACCATTGTTGTCTTGTTCATAGCCTAGGACCTGTAGTGTAATCTAGTGTGCACCCTCAAATCAATTGCTTTAGGAAGTCGCCTCGCACCAGTCAACTTGGAACACACCAGATGGTGGTCTTATTCAGAAGGACTATCATGAAACCCATGTTTTTTTCATCATTAGATTATAAAGCCCATCATACGGACTAAATAGCCCCTCACCCAGCCTTTTTGTGCTTAATGAGGAATCTACAAAATCTATGTATGTTTGATGTGTCTGTGGGTGTCCAAAAATGTTAACAGTACTCTTCAGGTGAAACCAAGCTTTTCCACTAATGCATTCTTCACGTGGGTATTTGAGTCAACCACCTCTTTCTCCACAGTAAGGAGTATCCCACTCACAGTTAGGGTAGTAGCCCTGTGAATTAAAATGCTTGTCCACCATGTGATTTTTCAATCATATTTCATAGGAGATAAGCCATTTACCTATGTCATCCCCAACCACTAAGCTAGGAACACCACCATTTGGCAAGTAAGGGTAGTGTGACTCCCCTGCAGACACCTAACTACTGCTGCCATCATTTCACTGGACTGCATAGGTCCTAAGCAGGCCTTCTTCTCCTCCAAGGTCAGCATCTTTTGTCCAATGCTTGTTTATTTTCTTCTAGTTCTATAGCTGCCATATTGGTCTGCAGTTTCTTTAGCTGACTGCTTGTCACTCAACTCCATTTGGTGGATGGCCAGATCAGTAGGGCTTAGGCTGGCAGAGCGCACATGACTCCCAGCCCTAGAAAGTACACTAGACAAACCATTTTGGTAAAGGTTTTTTCCATTTCCCCCTATTCTTAGTGGCCCTCCTCTTCTTCTTCATGTTCCTCATTTTTCTCTTAGATTATCTATAGCTGGCAGATCTCTTTCCATACCCTTAGAACTTTCTCATAGTCCACTTTCCTGGCATTCCAGTCCATCTTGCGCTAAGTTACTTTACACATGGTTTTCATTTTGTCCACAGTAAGGCTAGCCAGGTCAGCCAGATCAACCTCTATTATCCCAAAAGGATTTTAATGTGCAAAATTTGGAAAAAACATACATTTAAAAAAAAAAACAATGACCCAATCAAAGACCTGATGCCAGTTAAAAAGCTATTCATTTAGGTTAAAGCAAATTCTGGATCCCACTGTTGAATATCAATGTGAGAATGTGAGTTATTATTTGGGATGGATGGTAGTCCACCCCAAGTAAGAAAGCTGCAAGATTTTTATGTCCAATCAAAGATTTCAGTAAGTTAAACCTGACTTCACCCCTGGTAGGTATCGTACAGAGCAGCCAGGCTTAAGTTTGAGAACATGTGTAAATTCCTGAGTAGTGCAAAAACAGGTGAAAAGTCAAAAATACAACACAATAAAATCCCACTAAAATTTACAACACATGAGTAAAATGTAATGAACAAAATGATGCCCAAACAATGAAAATCCAATAAAACTGGAGTTACATATTTTCAAATGTTTAAGCAAAAATGGCAGCAAAAAGCACCAATGGTAGTCAACGGTCTAGGTAGACCAGGACCTAGACATGATTTCAATCTGACCTCTATGGAGCATGGGTCTAATACACCAACCATGTTTGACCTGTCACAGGTTTTATCTTACCTTCTTACAGAGGGGGCACTGAGTCAGATTTGCTGCTGCAAAGAAGTTCCAAGCAGAAGAAGCCTGATTTTCCAGTCCAAAGAGGTTGTGCCTTGACCAGATAGGCTGTGATGGTTTGCCCTAGTTCTCCAGAGGTCTGAAAGT
This sequence comes from Pleurodeles waltl, assembly GCF_031143425.1. Lineage (NCBI taxonomy): Eukaryota > Metazoa > Chordata > Amphibia > Caudata > Salamandridae > Pleurodeles > Pleurodeles waltl. Next base: position 1,456,141,394 of record NC_090444.1, read on the forward strand.
CCACAAATGTTCTACATCCCAGGTTTTCAGAAGTTGAATGAGAGCAGTAGTGTCCAGGTCAGGTCCAGGTGGTATTAGTCAGCTGGTCACATCAGGACAAAGGCCTTCTGAAACTTGTTGTATCCCTGTACTGATAGGAGGTCAAATAACTGACCCTTGGATTATATTTCTTAGCCCTATGTAAACAGAGAAGCACACCCAGCCCTTGGGTCTTCTCACTGGTCTCAAACAGAAGGTGCATTGTTTCTAAAGGTCTCCTACAAGTTCGGGGTGTTCCGAAGAATCTGCCTTGGGATGCCACATGTATTTTTGGCACTAGTTTGTGGGTGTGGGTGACTTCTGGTCCCTCCTTAACCAATGAGGTAAAAGCTCCAATGAGTGACCCTACCAACTTCACCTCAGCAGGACCTTGTGCCCAAATGCATCCAATCCCATTGTACCCCCATTCACTGATTCTAAGCAGGAGAAACAATTATCCCCTTTGACAGGACCCTGTGCGCCCATCCAAAGGTGTGGTTGGGGTAATGAGCAGCCTCTCTTCTATGGTTGCTCCATACCAGTTCTGGAAACACCTTCCCCACCCGTCTCGCCCTCCCACTTAGGCACTCATTACAACCCTGGTGGGAAATGCCGCTTACTGCCGTGCCTAGGGCCGTCAAGATACTGTGACCGAATTGGTAATCCGCCACGGGTATTATGACCCTACACACACTACACACACACACTCACACCACTATAAACACACACCGACATTACCCACAACCCCTTACAATGAAAAAAAAAGAAACCAAGCACAGAGAGACAAGCAAAGAGCACCCACTCAATCTGAGACACGGAACACCATCACCCATACACCATCCAAGCACATCACAGTATACACCCCAACACAACACCCCACACATCACCTCGCACATCCACACACATATCACTAACAACCACATCCATGGCACCCCAAAGACACCCCAGGTTTTCTGAGGAGGAGCTAAGGGGCATGGTGGAGGAAATCATCTGGATAGAGCCACAGCTATTCGGATCACAGGTGCAGCAGACATGCATCACAAGGAAGATTGAGCTATGGTGGCAGATTGTGGACAGGTTCAACGCTGTGGGACAGCACCCAAGAACCAGGGGTGACATCGGGAAGAGGTGGAACGACCTACGGGGGAAGGTGCGTTCCGTGGTTTCAAGACACCAGATTGCTGTACAGAGGACTGGTGGCGGACCCCCACCTCCTCCCACACAACTAACAACATGGGAGGAGCAAGTCTTGCCAATCATGCATCCTGAGGGCCTCGTAGGAGTAGCAGGAGGACTGTACTCTGATAAGGCAAATTATATACCCCACCCTACCTGCATGCCATCAGTAACCCCTACCCCTACCCTCAAGCCATCACTCCACCACCTCATACATACCCCACTATCATAGCCCACCCATCCCAATACCAAGCCCTGCATGCCACACCAATGCATGGACACCCATCACCACAGCATGCACACTAGATAGACTCACCCAGTCCACATAATCACCACTCACACAAGGCCAAGGCGACAGGGAAAGCACAGTTATACAGGGAAACACACCCATTGCACAAGATGGCACACACAGATGCAATAACAATGCATGTGCATCAAAACAGGACCCCTTCCCAACGTCACTGGAGAAGAGGTGCAAGCTACATCCAGTCCCCCCCAGACGATCAGGGACCTGGGGTCCGTGGCAGTGGGCACACAGTTCAGGGGACAGAGGCACAGGACAACAGGGAAATTGGGTGGACTGCTGTGCGACAGGGGGAGGACAGAGCCAGGGAACTGACACTCCACGAGGCACTCTCCAACATCATGAGAGCATACCACCATTCCCAGGAGACCATGGGCACAGTACTGGCCAAGTTACAGGAGACCCAGCAGCGGCAGGAGGGACAGTACCTGGGGATCAGGGAGGACCTCACAAAAATCTACAGCATCCTGGTCACCATTGCAGGGGTGCTGGCTGACATGGGCAAGACCATGACGGAGGCAGTGGCACAACAAGGGGGCCCTGACACTAGCCAAACCAAGGAACAGCCTTCCACCTCCGCCGGCGCTAGTGGACAGGAGGCCCCACCACAGGACCAACAGGCCACCAGCACCATACCCCCTGCAGAAGGAGATCCACCCTGCAAACGGTCCCTGTGATCCAGGCAGAAGACAGAGAAGATTGCCAAGACCCCCGCCAGGAAATAGGACTCTCCTGATTGTCACCCTTCTGTCCCACTCTGTCACCCCGTCCACCTAGAACTGCCATTACTCCCCAGTCAGTGTAATGATTGGAAAGATGTATTCTTACACCATTCTCAAAGCAATGCAACGTCTATATTCAGTGAATTATACCACAGGATGACAGTTTGGGGGCAGCAGTACATACAGCAGGAGCCAGAATGGAGTACACAGATCTGAAAAAAGGGAATCCAAAGGGAACAGTCGGTGTCCAAAGACAGAGGGTAAGATGCTGACATGTGCCATGTCTAAAATTATGCTGAAATGTGAAGTTGAGTTACAGTGTCTTACCTGTGTGTCACTGGAAGTACTGCTGTATAATGTTTGATCTGTTGTCCACATCTTCTTCATCTGCCTCCTCTTCCTCACTGTCCGCAGGCTCCACCACCACCAGAAGACCATCTCTAGGCTCATCCTCCTGCAGAAAAGGCACCTGGTATCTCAAGGCCAGGTTGTGCAACATACAGCATGGCACGATGATCTGGCACACCTTCTTTGGTGAGTAGTACAGGGATCCACCAGTCAGATGGAGGCACTGGAACCTGGCCTTTAGGAGACAGAAGGTTCTCTCAATAATCCTTCTTGTACGCCCATGTGCCTCATTGTAACGTTCCTCTGTAGTACTATGAGAGGTTGGGGTAACCAGAGTCACCTGTAAATATTGAGGGATAACTGTTAGGGACACACTAACACTTAGGGACAACCCCATACTCAGACCCCAACTTATACTGTGTGGGGACCTTGGCCTCACCTAATAGCCACACCGGGTGCCTCTGGAGTTGAGCCATCCTATAAGGGATGCTGCTATTCCTCAAGACATAGGCGTCATGCACAGAGCCAGGATATTTGGCATTCACATGGGAGATGTACTGGTCCGCCAAACACACCATTTGCACATTCATGGAATGATAGCTTTTTCTATTCCTGTAGACCTGTTCATTTCTGCGGGGGGACAAATGCCGCATGTGTACCATCACTGGAACCAGTGATGTTGGGGATATGTCCCAGGGCATAAAAGTCAGCTTTCACTGTGGCCAAATCCTCAACCTGGGGGAATATGACATAGCTGCGCATGTGTTTCAGCAGGGCAGACAACACTCTGGTCAACATGTTGGAGAACATTGGCTGAGACATCGCTGATGCCATGGCCAATGTTGTTGGAAAGGAACAACTTGCCAGGAATGGAGCACTGACAGGACCTGCAATAGAAGAGGGATTCCTGTGGGCTGACTAATAGCTGACATCAGATCTGGCTCCAATTGGGCACACAGGTCTTGGATTGTGGCACGATCAAGTCTGTATGTGATGGTAATGTGTCTGTCCTCCATTTTCGACAGGACCACTAGGGGTCTGTACACTGGAGGATGCTGCCATCTCATCATCGGCCTCAGCGGTTGTAGCCTATGGAGGAGAACGGTGAGCAGAAAGTCATATTTCCACAGAGATGGCACAACTGTTTGTGAATGTATGTCACAGAAGCAGTGTGTGAAGCTGAGAATCAGTAGAAGTGCCAATATGTGCTGTGACACAGTTAGTTGCCATGCCATGTGCCCCCCTGAAATGGTGGCCGCCTGACCTGTGAGGAGGGACAAGGGGAAATGAGGTAAGTGACCTGCCATTGTGCGCTGTCGGAGTAGGGGGATGATGTCTGCCGCGCAACCTCGCATTGGTTATTATTGGGCCCTATGTGTACCAGGAGCCAATGGCAATGTATGCCGGTGGTGACGGTACATACCGCCGCGGACGTCACTGCCATTTTCTAGCTATTCACTCACTTGCTACCTGACCTTCAACAGGAGAGGACCTACACTGCAAGTGCTGCTGTGACCTGTGTCTGGAAGCGACAATGGCTACAATGTCTGAGTAAAGGACACCTGCCTCCACTGCGGAGAAGTTGGAGAAACTGGTGGATGGGGTTGTACCTCAGTACACGTTGCTCTACGGTCCTCCAGACAAACAGGTGAGTTCACTGAGAACATGATGTGTGGGCAATGCATGTTTTGAGTGTTGTGTATGTAAGGCACATGTTGGGGGGTGCTGAGGCATCCTGGCCTGAGTGCTGCATGAGAGGTGGTCAGTGTATGTGCATCAGGGCATGGGTGGAAACTGGGTGGCAATGAGTATGCCGGTCCGGAAGGGTGAGTAATTACATTTTCCACTATCTTTTTCCCTCTAAGTCAGTGCCCATCAGAAAAACTGTATTTGGCTTGCCATTGCCAAGGCGGTGCAGACCCTGGGGGTCTATCACAGGCAGAGCACCCACTGCCACAAGAGATGGGAGGACCTGCACCGCTGTACCAAGAAGATGGCAGAGGCCCAACTGGGGCTGGCCTCCCAACATGGAAGGGGGACCCGTCGCACCACGACCCCCCTGAAGTTCCGCATCCTGGCGGTGGCCTATCCGAAGTTGGATTGGTGCTTGAGGGCATCACAGCAGCCACAAGGGGGTGAGTACAGATTCGGAAAGCTGACTTAGGGTGCTTTAGGAGGTAACTGGGTGGGGGGTCTTGGGGGTGTGTGCCCCTAGGCCAGGTCGATCATGGCAGGGTAGGTCCCTTGTGTGCAGGCTCTGAAGCACTCCTACCCCAATGGTACAAGTGGCCAACTACTACTGGGCAGGGTCCTGTGTGTGTCAGGTGCTGACATTTGGCATTTTACACCATGGGCTTGTGACTACCTTAGTGACTGTTTGGGCATGGCCTAGTGCATAGGGCAGCTCAGTGTGTTTTGTGTCTGCCAACGGTAGTGTTGTTGCTGGCATTGACCGAGTGTATTCTCTGTCTCTATCCCCCCCTTTTTGTTTTGTCACCCTGTGCTTGTGTGCATTAGCATCATTTGGCGGAGGAGCAGAGGCACCGGCGACGGAGGGAGTTGCATCCCACATGGCCCATAAGGGCGAATCCACTGAGGGTGAAGGCACCAGTGGGACGGAGGGCGAAGGGAGCTCCACAGCGGGGGTAGGAGGGGATACCAGTGACAGCTTTTTCTCCTCCGATGTAAGCTCCCTGGCGGTAGCGGACACCTCTGTGCCCATCCCAACAGCAGGCACAGCCTCCACGCCCCCTACCAGCACTGCCCTACCAGCAGCACCTCAGTGTGTTTCCTGTGCCCGCTCACCCAGGAGGGTGGGTATCTCCTTCGCCCCAGGCACCTCAGGACCTGCCCCAGTGAGCCCTGCTGCCCTCAGTGAGGCCGCTATTACCCTCCTGGGATCCCTCACTGTTGGGCAGTCAACCATTCTGAATGCTATACAGGGTGTTGTGAGGCATTTGCAACAAACAAATGCACACCTGGAGGGCATTCATTCTGGCGTGGTGGCCCAACAGAGAGCATTCCAGGCTCTGGCCTCAGCACTGATGGCAGCTATTGTCCCTGTGTCCCACCTCCTCCCTCCAACATCCACTACCCAGACCCAATCCCCTCTACCTCACCCTATCTCAAGCACACCTTTAGACCAGAATGCACACACATCAACACACAGAAGTGGCTCAGGAAAACATAAGCACCACACATCATCACACATGCACTCACACAAGCACCATACCCAAGCAGGCATACCAACATCCACCTCATCCACTGTGTCCCCCCTCCTCCTCATCCACCTCTCTCCCAGTAGCATTTCCACTCACACCTACATGCACTACAGCTTCAGCCACTACTTCCATTACCAGCACACGCATCACAACACACCCCTCATGAGCAATCGCCACCCCCACAACCATCCACACGTCCCTCCCAGTGTGTCTGTGAGCCCTCCTCCCAAAGTACACAAACACAGGCACACACCCACTCAACAGCCATCCACCTCACAACAGCCTCCAGCTAATGCACCTTCACCCAACTCAGCAGACGTACACCTCCTACAACCATAACCTCTTCCTCCACTCCAAAACTCCCTCCATCTTCCCCTCCCAGTGTGTCTAAAAAAATGTTTGTGGCAACCATTGACCTCTTCCCTATCCCTCCCCCGTCTTTCCCCTAGGTCCAGGGTGTCAAGATCTCAGGCCACCACCTCAGCCACCAACTCGGCGTCCGCTGTTGTCCCTGCAAGTCCGAGGAGATCGAAGGGGGCACCCGTCAGGGCTGGCAGTGTACCGCCTACCAATGCACAAGACCAAACGATTCCGCCACCTGCCATGGTTAAGAAGGGGCCAGCATGCAGCACAGACAATACGCACGAGCCACCCAGCAAGGCCTCATCCAAAAAACAAGAGGACAGTGCCAAGGTCCCAGCAGCATCTACCAAGGAAGGGAAGGAAAAAAAGAGCAAAGTCAAGGCACTTCAGGGCCTCGGAGCCTCCTGGTGAGGGACTGGTGAGCACCATCACTCCTGACAGGCCAGCAACCTGTATCGTGGTAAGCACCGCCGCAAGCACCGCCACCTGCACCGCCATCTGCACCGCCGCTGCCACAACGACAGTCAGCAGTATCATCCCCAGTGGGCAGCCATCCGAGGCTACTGGAGACGGCCTGGTGTCTCCCTCCACTACTACCAGCACCTGCAACAGGGCCAGCACCGGCAGCATCTCCGCCGCAGACACCTCCACCTGTACCGCCATATGCATCCCCACATGCCCAGCCGGTGCCACTACATCAGACATCAGCAGCATCCCCAGTGGGCAGCCGTCTGAGGCTGCAGGAGATGGCTTGGACCCTGCACCCACCACTTGAAGCACCACCACCAGCACTGGCACTACCAGCAGTTTGCAGCCTAAGTCGCCGCAGGATGGAATCTGGCTCTGCCTCCATGGAGTATCATGCTACCTGTTCCCTGCACAACTCATGTCTCAAACACCCAGGTGAGGGACTGGGAACAGCCACCCCCCAGGTTCAGCTTCACTGGGCACAAGACCTCCTCCAGAACCAGTAGAGATATGAACCCACTATCACTTTCCTTGGCAGGATGAAGCAGACTGAGCACAAGACCCCCTCTAGAACCAGTGGAGATATGCATCCACTATCACTTTCCTAGGCAGGATGAAGCAGACTGGGCACAAGGCCCCCTCCAGAACCAATGGAGATATGCATCCACTGTCACTTTACTTGGCAGGATGAAGCAGACGGGACACAAAGCTCCCTCCAGAACCATTGGAGAAGGCATCCACTTGAGTGGCTGTAGCTTTGCACTCCCCAGGACCAAGCAGTGGGCAAACCACCCACTTGAGAGACTGTGACTGTGCACTCCCCAGGAGCTACCAGTGGGCAAACCACCCTCCTGAGAGAACGTGGCTTTGCACTCCCCAGGACCAAGCAATGGGCAAACCACCCACTTGAGAGACTGTGGCTTTGCACTCCCCAGGAGCTAGCAGTGGGCAAACCACCCACTGGAGAAACTTGAGAGACTGTGGCTTTGCACTCCACAGGAGCTAGCAGTGGGCAAACCACCCACTGGAGAGACTTGGGAGACTGTGGCTTTGCACTCCCCAGGACATCGCTGTGGGCATGTTGCCCCTTCCAGAAGCATTGTCTTAGTACCATCTTCCGGCTGAGGTGCCCCCCCTCGGCTTCCCCCTGAGGTGCCTGTGTTTTTTAAACCTGATGCCCCACAGTGTTCTCTCCATTCTGAGGCAGGAGTCAAGTGTGGGCTTCACCCATGATTTTTTGGGCCACTGGTCCACAGACAGTTGCAATGGACAGTGTACGGCCCTCTGTATATATTGTAAATACTTGTATGAACTGTTATTTAAAATTGTTACCTTTGTATGCATTTTCTAAATATCACAGATTTGACTTGAATCCTTTTGTCATGGTGTTCTTCCAGGGGGTTATGGGGTGTAAATGTGATGTTGCTGCATGTATGGTGTTGTGGGGGAGGGCTGGGGTGTTGCGTGTTACATGTGTGTGTGACTCTCTTTTTCCTTCCCCTGTCTACTGTGTGCTAGGTGCAGTACTCATCGTGGGTGTCACTGCTGCCTTCTTTGAAATTCCTGGTGTATTAGCAGATACACCAGCATGGGGAGGACCTGCAGTTCGGGCTCCATGGCGTCCTGGTTCTTTGTTGAATGTCGAAAGGTGAGTGGTTCTCCTTCAGTGTACTGGTATTTCCGTGCTTTTGATGTCGTTGGTACCACTCCGGAAAAGCTGGCGGATTGGTGCCTTGTAATACGGTGGGCGGTACATTGTCTTCCGCATGTCTGTTGGCGGTGACCGCCGCGGTGTATGTTGCTTCTGCCGTGGCGGTCGGAGTGTTAAAGTGGCTGTCTATGATGGCAGTTTCTGCCGTGTCGTGATCCCATTTTTTTTACCGCGGCCTGTTGGCGGTATTACCGATGCATTTACACTGACCGCCAGGGTTGTAATGAGGGCCTTAGTTTGGTGCCTGCCTTACTGGGAGGACAACAAAAAATGTACATTTCAATGTATCCTACTTTTAAATATCATTCACCTTGCCTTGTGGGCTACACTGACAACATAGAGGAAACATTCATAATTAACAAGGGAGGTTTTCCCCTAACAAAATGATTCATTTCAGGAGTCTGCCTATCCGCCTTTAGGCCTTGGAGTTTTGGCTGTCTTTTTACACTAGTGGATGGTACATTAGTGCTGTGGTCCATAGGTGACATTTAACTTTCCCTAGCATGGGTGTATTTTGGAACACCATACACTATGACCTCATAGTAAAGCTAAATTTTCAAGTAAAAGGCAGTTCATTTTACCAGTGTTTAGCTATCAGAGCACATCCACTGGGACCTGGTTATTAGTGTCCCAGTGCCCAGACTTAAAAAACAAGAAGCATCTGTCTGCAAAGAATGGGGGAAACCACGCAAAAAGAGGTACTTTTTTTACTGCGTGTTGATTTTGAAACATCTTTATTTCTTAATTTATTGATGTTTAGTTAGCTGCTGTTCACAATATCTGCACATGAGTGTATTTTAGCCTCAGTAACAATGCAAGGCTCAAAGAACCTTAAGTGAACTCCTCATTCTACTAAAGTCTGTAAAAAAATTAATAAATCACGTTCTTGGAAGGCAAATGATTCATGCTCCACTATAAATAGGCTAACTTGCTGTTGCTTCTGGTAATAGCTATAGAGGAGCAGGTGGAGGACGTTAAGCTCATCCTCAGTTTTCCTCACGGAAAGTAAAGGGTTTAATACTAGAAGGCCTGACAAAAGAATAGCAGAAAGATATCTGTTGCACTTCTCTCACTTTCTATACTATGTTATGTTCAAAATGTCTTGAAAAGTTTACCTGCATAGGGAGGAGGTCATAGTCTGGAGAGTGAGCAGTAATGACTGACACTAAAATCATTTTAGGGAAAGTAAGTGAAGAATAATCTAGTTTGCAATGCTTTCTCAAAAACAACATGTTTGTCCATGCTACACCACTGATTTGGAATACTGTTAAAGAATTGAGGTTCAAGAATGGAAAATGTCCTACCTCGCTATAATGGATTTGATACACTGACAAAGTGGACAAAGTAGCCTTATTTGTGGAAAGATTGCATTTGAGAAAAGAAATGCTACACACAAAGTGAAACAAATAAAGAGATGTCTCTACCATCAACAGGGAGGCATTGAGCAGAGTGAAGCTTGGGAGTCATAGAAGTGCATTGATTTTAAGCCCCAGTGGGCAGGACAACTGTCAAATCTTTTACGATCCACTTAAAGGGTGTATTTAGATAACCCCAGATAAAAGGTTCCTATAGACCAGTCTGACACCCTCCCATGCTGTTACGAGTGATATAATGACCAGATGAGGTAAAGCATGGAACACATTTACAACAGATTTTGAATTAGCAGACACATAAAACTATATGCACATTTTCATAAAACGTGGTCCAACAGAACAACATAAGAGAGGAGGCAAAATAAAAACTACTAATTACAGTATAAAAGTCCATGGTACATAGAGCACAAACATTAATGAGATAACATGCTTCAGTGAGAAAAATAGATAACATGAGCTTCCTCAAGCCAAAAAAGTCAAGGGCAAAGTTAAATAAGTTCAAGATGCAGTAGCTGTGAAAAATACCATTCTTGGTGGAGCATGACTTAAAGAGAAAAAGGAGTGTACTCAGGTTGAGAGAAGAAGAAACTCCTAATATTTCAGAGTGCAGAGAACAGATTAGAAAAAATAGGCTAGCAAGAAGGAGTCACTTGAAAAGTGTAGTTGAAATAGTGAGTGAATTAGGAAGGCACTCTGCAGGTGAGCCAGGTATTGTGTAGGACCAGATTCAAAGGGCCATATTTATACTTTTTAACACAAAACAGCGCCACCGCAGTTTTGCGTCAAAAAATTTACCGCCGGCTAACGCCATTTCGCAGGCGCAATCAACAGGTGGGAGTCATTAGTTTTGACGCACACCGCGGCGTCAAGTTGTAAAGGAAAACGACTTTAACGCGGCGGAAATGACTGTGGGTCGATTTACGACACCGCAACCCGGATATGCGTAAACCCGCGAACACTGCAAGTGCACCAAAATGGATCCCAGATGCCACTAAAGACCCCAGGAAGATGACAGCAGACCAGGAACCAGCCAGGACGATCCATACAAGAACCAGGACATTTATAGAAAGAAAAGAAAGTGTTGCTTCAGTGCAGAGGAGCAGGAAATCCTGGTTAAAGAGGTGACGAACACCAGCACCAACTGTTTATCACCTCAAAGTTGGCAATCAGTAGGAGAGAGGCCATATGGCAACAAATTGTTGACAAGATTAACAGTGTGGCTGAAGTACGCAGGACAGTCACCGAGTGTAAGAAACGCTGGCATGACGGCAAACGCAGGACAAAGGAAAAAATGGCCAGGAACAGGAAGGCAGCACTGCAGACTGGAGGGGGGAGTCCAGCACACCAGGAGGCCCTGGACCACATGGAGGAGATGGTCGCAGCCGTCATCCCTGAGGAGATCGTCACAGGTATTCAAGGACAGGACAGCGCAGACTACCACGAGACAACACACATGCAGGGTAAGTCGCATGGGGATTTAAAATACAATAATGTTGACTGTAAGCAGGGGGGGAAATACCTACTACACATTGCATGTAAGTCATCATATACATGGATTGGCATGGGTAAAGGGGTACTGCAGGGGGGCATGGCCTGCACAAACAGAAGCTGGGGCACAACATTACACTACACCAACAACAGTCCTTTGGGGCATGCTGTCATGCCAACAATGGAGCAAAGGGAAAGCCTCGACAGGAGGGAAGGACACTATGTCAAACTTACATCCTGGCACTCGTCAGCTAACATATCTCCTACAGTAACTAGGGTCCTATTAGCAATCCTCTAGCCAAAACGATAACTGCAATGTAACTGCCACAACAGTTTACACTACCACCTCTGATCTGTGTGCAGCTATAGTAGCCAATGGCAGTAGCCTCCCCATGGAACATACATACCTAAATTACGGGGTGAGGATGACATCTGCAACAATCTCCTGAAACAAGACAAAGGCCCCAGTACACGGAAATGTCAATGCCCATAGGTGTCACAAACATCAGCCAATGTAAACAACAATAGGAGTGACACAGCACTAAGGACACACCCATGCTGCATATGTCAGGGTCCTTCCCGTGCCTGGCAAACAAGGCAACATCACAAAAGTCATACTGCCAAGACAACAGCATTGAGGAGGGGACACATGGAACTGGTCACTGAAATACACCTGCACAGTCAGAGCGGGAAATAGGACACTGATACGACTATCAGGGCAATCCAATGTAACACACATTACCCAACATCAGCAGGACACATTAACAATATCAACATCCATATCACATCATAACATTGCCATGCATAGGATATGCTACATGTCAATTACAATTAAGTCAATGTGAACGCTCAGGGATTGGGGCAGGTCCTGAGAGTCAAGTGTGCTGCCAGGACCATCAGAACACCCACAGCCAGTGAAAGGTCTCACCATGAGAATGGATATACACAGAGGGTCGAGTAGGACAAAAAGCTGGCTATTCTCTATTTGGCATAAAGCAACACCTAGAGGCGATGAGGCTGACAAGTCTGATAACTCAATACCATGCATGTGACACACAGGTGGGACATAGGCCTATAACAATGCCCATCTGAAGGACAGCAGATATCAATACAAAACAAGATCACAAAGTGAATTCATCAAAAGGCAGACTGTCACGTCAAAAATGTCACAACACAGACACACTACCCTGTTTCATTGCAGAGGAAGATGGATCATCTGCCGATATGCCTGTCCCAGATTTCCCTGATGACATGGATGACGAGCCCATAAACATTCCCCAGGAGACCATCCAAAAGGTCCTTGAAACCCTCCAGACCACACCTTCAGTCACAAGGAGGAGCACAGAACAAGCAGCCATCGCAGAGGAACCACCCACCACCCCAATTGCAAGACCTGCCAGCTCCAATACAGCTGAGGACTCTGCCGACACTGGCACCAGCTTTGAAAGAACTGTAGTTGGAGTACAGCAGGAGCTGGCCAAGGAGGTGTGGGTGGGGATGCAAACTATAGCAGCCAGCCTTGAGGGGGTGCATTTGTGCATGATGTCATCTGCAGATCAGGCAGCACCTATGCAAGCCCTAACATCCATACTGCAAGGACTACAAGAAACTGTCAAGGAATTCACCAATGCAGTAAGGGAGTTGCCACAACACCTCGCACCCCAAACATTCCACTGCATGCACGAATGCAATAATGACTCCCTCAGGGCCGACCTGGCTGCCTACCATCGTGATGTGGCTGATATTCTCAAAAACCAGCAGACCCTCCTTGCTGCAGTACTGCCCTTAAGACCTTCACAGGGAGCAGCGACCGCGATGTCTGACTCCATGCCTTCTAACACTGAGGTGTGTGTTGCCCCTTCACAACCAACAACAACAAGGACGAAGCAGGCAACACACACATCAGAAGAAGAAGACATGGAACAGATCACATTCACACGTAAGAGTACCCGGAAGCACTAGTCCCTGCACCATGGCCTACTTTGACCAAGGTCCTACGTTTTGTCAAATGCCAGTCTTACAACAACTATACTCAATGACTGTTCTGCTAACCACTGTATAACTTGTCAGCATGCCCAGTGAATGTCTCTCTCCTACTAATCGGCAAATCCTGACCCTCTGCACTGTCTGTAACATCACCCCAGCATGTCAGGAGCATTATCCACACCCCTTCTGTAGGATCACCATGTAAGATTGCACTAGAACGGACTCAGCAAACATGGACAATCTACACATTGCACTACAGCACCTATCAATAAATTGCACTTGCTCACCAAATATGTCTCAGTGTAATTTGACACATTAACTGTGCAGTAGATAACACAAATGTGCCTGTGTGACCATCATGTAGCTTGTCAATACAACTGACCTGACATCATGTAGTCAGATACATCTGTGCAGTGGCCAGGATTGCATCATAGCCTGCCCATCCTGAGGAGAATAACTGATGAAGGGAGAAACCACACACCATCATGCTGTGTTGGACAGAATAATTCTTCATCAAGAGAAATCAAAGTCAACTAATAGTGGGTGATAAATGTTGTCACCATGCAATTCTAACACATTGAACTATGCAGTCTAATCTAAGCAAACACTACAAAACACAGCATCAATCAACCTTTCTGAGTAAATATCCAAATAGGTAATCATGCTGAATTTTAGCACAAATGATCAATGTCAGTAATGAAGATAAGAAGACAAGAGTGGTAACAAGACCTCATCTTCAAAGATGTCCCTGAACATCACACTGCAGTCCAACCTAAAAATGTCCCCACAATACCAAGTCTGGAAGCACACTTTGTGACGTAGAAAACATACTCATCGACACAAATCCTTTGTGATCCATGTCAACTCTGATTGGTGGTTCTAACAAATGGTGGATACTTACCAAGGTAGCACTGGGGTAGCTGTCATTTTACACCTCAGTTTGTTTTTGTTTGTGGCATAGGACACAAATGTCATAGAACAACAATCATCTACACTGATGGCAAGGCCATGATCAAGTAGCAGTTAACACATAATGCAAAGGGTTATCTATATATTTATTCCAAACTAATCACACCAGAGGCAACTAAGGGAAAAGTCATACCTACACTAATCTAACCTGACTACTCATTACCCACAACTGTCCGTAACTAACCTAAGCTAAACTTACTCTTCACATATAACGAATCGATCTAAACATCAACCCCCACCCACCATTATGAGACCGGACACATGCTGGACAACACATACTAACCTACACACATACTATACTATCCTAAATAATCATATATATATATATATATTTTTTTTAAACACACAGGAACCCCAACATTGACCCCCACCCACCCACACACCTAATAAGGAAAAGTAGAAAGAATCAGGACCCCACATCCTCCTCCCTAACACCAACTAAACTAACAACCTATACTAACCTAACACTAATCCCCCAAGCCCACTAATCATGATAACAAGGAAAGAGGAGGGAGGGGAGGGAATTATGTCCATTGAATATATCAGTCCCAGAGGTTGGCCCTCCGGAGGGTCCGCCTGATAGACCTGACCCGCTTCTTGATGTAGGCCACATCCTGGCTAAGATTGTCCACCTTCCTCATAAATTTGTCCATTTTGCGTTCCAAAGCCAGGAATGCCGCAGGGTCGATTGGAGGTGCTGCTGCTGTTTGGGACCCAGCAGAGGGGCTCTGTGTGCGTGTTGAGCCTAGCCCACTGGACTGTCTTGCAGTTGTCACACTGCTGGGGCCTGGGTGTGCTGCAGAGGCAGGGACAACTGTCCCCGCTGTGGCTGGGGCCACTTGGGGAGAACCGGTGGTTGTGGTGGTGGTGGCTGTAGTGGGCAAACTTGGGCCACCCTGTGGTGAAGCCCAACATGCTCCGGAGTCCCGATCCGACTGGTATTTACGGGCCATCCGTCGGAACCCCGACTGCACCTGCAGGATGTGTCGGTACCTCATGGCCCGCCTCTCAAATTCATGCCTCTGTGCGGCACTCATGTTTGCAGCTGTGAAGACAAAGGGCAACTATTTACCATAGGAACTGTATTGTGTGGAATAGCAAAAGTGGTCAATCTGACAATACATTTACTGTACTTGTAACAGTTCATATCACCATACAGATCATTGAAAGTCTCAGAGGAAGTACATGGAAAGCCTGCCTACAAAGGTCATCTCACACATAGCACATACAATAATCTACATGATGGGTAACAACTGGCAATAACTTGTCATAAAAGTACTTACAGTTGCAGCTAACAATCATGCTGCACCTCCTCCGCCTATTGCCTGGACTACATATGTCAGTGTATGTGATAACAGTCACAAACTTCAAGGTCTGCAATTTGAAATGGGATTTACTAGTATAAAACTCATGTGCCATAACTGAGTGTGTACACTAGGTTCAAAACCATATTTTATATAATCACAAGTATGTGTAACATACTGGTTGCTTCAGTCCTAGGTACCCTATTCACAAACGCATGCCTGTCTTTGAGGGGGGGTGGGAAGAACAACAAACAATCCCAAAATAGATGCACACCCAGGAGTGTATAGAAAGCTCAACATGTTTTTGGCTCCACACACACACCACCAGTAAGGGCTATTAACAAATTGGAGTCAGCTAAACCTTGTCCTATCCAAGGTCCACACATGTCAAAATGTACTGACCTAGGGCAACATCACATACTTCCAGTGAGGCATAATATTCAGCAGACACAGAGGAGCAAGAACACCCATGATCATGAATAGCATGCACACCTAGGCCGTTGCACTCTAGTCCCACACACTTCTAGTACAACTTGTGGAAGTACATGCTCCCGGAAGATCCAACACACAGTGTACTCAGTACATCGGTTAATAGGGAAGCAGCAGTCTTCAGACAAGCCATTTGCAGAAGCTATCTGGGAGAATGTCAGTCTGACATGCAGACTCAGTCCGAGACGAGTCCCAGTGCAACTCTTATTGTAACTAGTATATTCCACATGACTCACCCCAGTGACCATAGCGGGCCCAACAGGAATGTCCTACAAACCCAAGATCAGACAAATGGATAAGCATTGGTCAACTCAAAATAATGTGATAACTGAAATCCCACTAATGGAACAAGACTAATGATTAGGCAGCGCATCACACCTTGCAATGTGTTCAACACACAGTAGTCTATCACGCATCACCAGCAAACACAAAACATACCACACATGTCAACACTCAATGTAGGTGTCGGGGTCCTCAAAACGAGCCACCTCTCCCACTGTGTACAGTGCAGTCCACCTGTAAAGCATGGAAGGAAGAATATGCTCAGAATCCGTGCACTGACAAACAATTTCAAATACAAATACAATGTGATAATCTGACATGAGTAATGAAACACTTTCAGACATGCTCATACTGCATGGAATAACTCCTGTGCAACATTTACATAGGATGGGTCTCCTGCTACAGTTACACACACTTCTACACACATGCAGTGGCCCGGACTGTCATGTGGTGGCAAACATGGACCTCCATTAGTGTGCAGCAACAATATAGGTGTGTATTCATCTCATCATGTGCATCCAAGAGAGACATCCAAAAGCTGGTTACTTGAGGACTGCATGACCTGTCAAACAGCCTATGTGGTCATGACACATTTGTGACAGGTAGGTACATGGTACAGAGGGCCAGGTACTTTGGCAATACCTCTTGTTGTTACAGTTTCCTAAATTGATGTGTCCAAACAATGGTGATTGGCTCCAAACATAGATGTTTGTACCCTAGTCCATACCTTTGGACTGCCATCCCTAATCGGATTTAGGCACAAGTGACAATAAATACCTGTCTAATATGTTAGCTGAGGGTACCTGAGTCCTTTACAAATATGGTTCATGTTCAGATCTGGCATGTATCAATAAATGTGAAGGAGCACATTTATCCCGAACAGGCATGGCACTTCCGTGAACACATTCCCTACACACTAACCAGACACACATGAGACATATGTCTGGGCCACATTGCTATCATCAATTGACGTGAAGGCAACACTCATTTTCAGCATCATGTAGGGTTTTCAATGTCAGTCTAGCTATAGCGTCAACATATGTAGGTATGATGTTACTACATCCATACTTCACTGGCAATTGTGACCTGTAGAGTCCTGATTGTGTCATTAATGTGTCGCTTGTCTGACACAAAGGCGGCACTACATTACATTCTGCTACAAGCAACTTGTATGTGTGGAAAACATGAGCTGCATGACTGCTAGCATTTGTCATCCTTCACATAGTGCATCAATTACCCTGTATGTTTCCCTAGCATTACACACAGTCAGCTACTCATCTGGCAGATTGGGTACCAATCATCTCATGTCACCACACAGCTTTTAATTGTGCAGATTTACATGATCTGTACTCACCAACATGGCCACCAATCATGATTCCCAGGTGGTCCAGCAGATCTTGGTCCCTGGAGATCAGGTCAGCCCAGAGGTGCTTCAATTGATGGTCATTCCGTTGGCTCCCATACAGACGCACCAAGTGATGGTGCACCTTCCCCCACCGGACTTTTCGGGTGTGATACCGCTGTATTACCCTACCCCCAGCCTCCAGCATCAGTGGGAGGAAATGGCAAACCAGCCATATGAACCCACCCAATTCCTCCTCACCCATCCTGGAAAGCCGTGGCCTACCAGACATTTAGGCACAGAAAAAAGGGAAAAAGTAGTAGAAAAAAAGAAAAGGGGGAAATGGGGAAAGTTTGAGTGAGGAAATACAAAGAAAACTTAACAAATAGAAGAGCCCAACTATCCCCTATATACCAGTACCCACAACAGACTCCCACAGACAATAAATACAACACTGGACTGGACAAATGTATACAACACACACTCAGACAGTATTCTACAACAATATATTGATGACAAAACAACAAGTAAGATGGCACTCTGGACACAAAAGCACAAATTCACAGGACAACACTTTGCACACAGCCACACAGTCTAGAATAATCAGAGACTGCAAAGTGAAAGTGAAAGTACACCCACTGTACAGAATCTGTAAACAGGATATCCTATTACATCACATCCTGCATAACATGGCCGCCGTTTTTTTCCATTATGCGTCATATTTTCACGCATACAGGTTGTGCGTCATATTTTTTGACGCAAAGGAATGCAGATAATGCAGAGTCAAAATATTTTTAATAATTGGTAAATAATATTTGTTTGCAGCATATTTTACAGTTCCAGAGGTGAAAATTAAGCCGCAGCCAAATATGATATCTATTTATTAAAAATTGTTTTGACTCTGCATTATTTGCACTCCTGTGTGTCAAAAATTATGACGCACAAGCTGTATGCGTGAAAATATGACACATTATTACAAATATGTATTTCATTTGTCCAAATGAGTAATGGAATTTTGCATGACCAAACGGTGCTAAGCGATAAACTTTGGGGTTAGCTATAGCAAATGTCCCTTATAGGATGTATAGAAGGTATTCACAGTGCAATAGTAATGATTGGCCAGAATGGATATTACTCATAATTGCGCACATATGTAGGTAATTTCTGATTGCAACTTTCAAAATATGAAAGAGATACCAGGATGTATTCCTTAGCAAATTTGTGAGCACATGTATCAAGCTATTCCAAATAGCATAAAGGCCAATTAGGTAATGCAATTCTCGCGTATGCTTTTTTGGGGGTAACCATGTGCTAATTACGAGTTAATGTAGCTAAAATATGTTTCACTATTGACATGTAGGGCACACATGCCCCTTATGCATGTGTCTGCTTCATTTGTGCATAAAAAATGTATATTTGGGGTGCAGCAGAGGGGGACTTAGGCCCCCAGCACCCTGGGGTTTGCTGTTCCTGACTTGCAACTTTATCAAAGGTTTTCCCAAATTCAGTTATGCTAAACCATTGGCAGCAGGCCCATAGATGCAAATTGAGTGTGATTCTCTGTTTGCTAATCTGTAATACCATTTGCCCTTTTGAAGTTTGCCCTAGTACTTCTTTGGAGAATTCTGACATGCCATTTAGCATTGATTTAATAGCAAATTCTCAACTTTCCTTATGTCATGATGGCAAATAGGTTGTTGATGTATGTGGCCCTTTATGCATTACCTGGTTTAGTGGCATGTTTCATTCTTCCTGCTAGGTTACAACTGGGACACTACTGTGATAGGCTGCTTGCAACCATTTTGTTGATTGGATGGTACATGTACATGTGTGTGGTCCAATGTTGATCCAGTATCAACTGTTAAGGTGTATGTTGTCACTGTAACGTCCAGGTCTCATCATGAGTTATTGGCAGCTAATCGTGTATCTAATGAGTATCGTTTGTAGCTAAATGTGACTAAAGTCATTGAGGACATGGTAACCTACACGTGGATGGTCCCACCCTGTCACTGAAGACGTGTAATGAGACTTTTAAATGGGCAACCGTGGTGTGCTGAGTGAGAGAATGTCTCAGGTGTCTGGATCCGGCATGTGTCATTGCAACATTTGTACTCAAGTTGGCCTCTGTGGATGGAAATGCATCAGGAAACATCATAGCCTCTGTGCAGAAGTAAATGGCTGGTATTCACCACACACGAGCCATCTCTATTATTTGAACAATGTTACTCAGCGTGTGAACTGTCAGGGTCCTCATATGTGTCGACTTTTCATGGACATTATCTGAGGTTGCTGGTTCTGCTGGAGGCCACGTACACCATCAAAGGCTATGGCCCAGGTACACTGTCACACTTTGTAGTTTAAGCATTAATGAGGCCCAGACAATGGATGGGCCATGATTTAGCTATTCAAGGGCACTGTCACAAATATGATACAAATAAAAGTCAGATGATGCAATACAATGTATTTGAGTATACATTGATGAGGCAAATGACAAATTAGCCTCTGAGGAAAGGGAGGTTTTGGACAGCAAGTGTCGTCCATAGGTGGCCACCGGGTATCTTTAGGGTGACACACGGACAGGTGCCAGTCAGGCAGACAGGATGCTGGGTCAATCAGGAGCCAGCTCTTTCACAAATTACATGATCAGTGGTCTGACTAGGACTGGTCAGAGGGAGCAGTAGACAGTTGGCATGTCACACTGTGTATTTCCTGTGTTGTTTTGAAGGTGACACATGAACCCTGATACAGTGTTACATGGCAACATTAGTAGCAATGCTTAGTGGTGTAATTGCCCAAATGTCTACATCTATGCTGTAGGAGGCATCAGCAGGGACGGTTCATGTTTGGGTGGTGTGCATGGAGGGGATCACTGGTGTGGCCTCCATCAGTGTCTCACAAGTCCTGTCGGATGAGATTTGCTTTAAAATGGCCTACAGTACCTTTCACACGAGAATCAATCTACAGGTGATACCAGGCCTTAAAAACTCCAAGCCAGTGTATTATTTGAGCTGACTTCCATTCAGTGAGATGGTACTATGACAATGGTAAGCATAGGAAAGGGTGTGGCACACTGGATGACTCTTGTGAGTGTGTGTATGTAGATGAGGGAATCTCAGGGTACACACATCAGCATTCCAGGGACCTCTTCAGACAGGTGGGGTCTGACCAGGTGCATGGGTGTGTAAGGTTTGTAGAAAAGGGCTGACATGTAGATGGGATGTGATGTGCTGGATGCTTGTCATATGTGTGGCACTTGTGCTGTGTATGTTCTGCTTATGACTCTAGTGACAGATAGTCATTGCAAAGATTGTATGTAGTTGGAATTACTGCTGCCAAGAGTCTGGTCATACATTCCTGTTCCTAAAGCAAAAGCATGTCAACTGCCTGATGTATGAGGCCTGCTTTCCCCTAGTTGAGTGATGGTGTTTTAGTTGTGTGCCATCTGCTGCGATGAACCATGTTTCCTACATGTATGTGTGTAATAGGTGTGGTCCCCAGTTATTGCCCTTCAAAGGTGAACTGTACAGGATGTCAGTCATTTACATTGTGTATGTATGTGACCGTTGTATGATAGGCATCACATTTGTAGTGTATTTTTCTGTGTCCTGATTGTTATATCATTAATGCTCAATGAGGCGACATTCTTCTTCTGATATTTAGAGCTAAAGGTGTGCAGAAATGAATAGCCAGACCATGATGTGGTGTTTGTTATCAGTGTTTATTTACAATAGTTCATTAAGTGGTGATGGTGATAATAATTTAAATAAATTGTTCACAATTTGTTGGTGCCTATGCACTCCAGCAGCCGTGTTTGGTTGTTCCCCCTCCTGTTGCAGGGCAGCATCCTCCTCTTCCTCGTCTTCAGGCATGTATGGGTCTGGTTCCAGGAGGGGAATGTTCCTTTTGACACAAATGTTGAGCAATATTGCACATGTGAGGATGATCCTACAGACCATCTCGGGGGAATATAGTAGGCTACCACCAGTGATGTCGAGGCAGCGGAACCTTGACTTGAGGATGCCGAAGGTGCGCTAGACAATGCTGCGTGTCCTCTTATGGGCCTCGTTGTATGCCCGCTCTGCAGCAGTACTCGGGTTGACAAATGGTGTCATTATACATGGCTGGATACCATACCCCTGATCAGCTGAAAGAGAAAAAGAATGGGATCATGTTGATGTAGCTGCCACTATTGAAAAGACCTTTAATGGCAGTAGTTGTCTTCTGTTGTCTGTGACTCTTTTGTGTACTGATGTGACATCCTATACTTGTAGGCTATACCATCTGCATTGTGTTGTTTCCTTGGCTGAGCAAGTGTTTGTCTGCTAACCGTTTGTCATCAGTATGTTTTGGGATTTTTAGTGCAGTGTGCCCTCCCTAGCATTGTGACTTGTGATACAGGTGTCCTTGTGTCTTCACTTGGGGTGAGTGATAGTTCAATGTAGAGTTTAATTTATAAGTGTTATTTACACGTCCATATAAAAGTACCCTGGACATCCCATACCTTTAGGCTTATGCAATGTATTAATGTAAAGGTCATTGGGACATTTACAATTTGCAAGGTGACATTTCGGCAACCACACTCATTAATGTCTTCACATTAGGCTGTACAGTAAATTCTGATGTGTGACAGGTTCAATGGTGACTTAAGAAACATGGCTAGTGATGTCAGGACCTCAGTGTGTTCCTGTCTAGATGTTGCTGTTGTGGTGTATGTGTTGTGTGTCCTAGAGGGTTGCTGTGCAGTGTGTATATAAGTAGGTTTTTGTACTTACCAACAAGTAGTCCATTGCCATACCGTCCATCCTGGAAGTGTTGGTTGATGGTGCAGTGACGGAAGATGAATGAGT
This sequence comes from Pleurodeles waltl, assembly GCF_031143425.1. Lineage (NCBI taxonomy): Eukaryota > Metazoa > Chordata > Amphibia > Caudata > Salamandridae > Pleurodeles > Pleurodeles waltl. Next base: position 1,456,163,805 of record NC_090444.1, read on the forward strand.
CATGTACACTTCCAGGATATTTAGCCACAATGTTGGTGAACATTCCTTGGTGATCGACTATGGCCTGCACGTTGATTAAATGTGTGTGCTTCCTGTTGCGGTAGTGGTGTTCAGTTGCAGCAGGTGGCACAAGGCGTACATGTGTGCAGTCGATTGCACCAAGGACGTGTGGGAAGCCACTAATTGCATAGAACCCCTGTTTAGTTTCCTGCTGCTTCTGCAGTGTGTTAGGGAAGCAGATGTGGCGGGGTGTCAGTCGAATGATGGCATCCAGTACTTTGGGCAAAAAGGCGGAGAATGATGGTTGTGATATTCCGCCTACCAGGGCACCAGTTGTTTGAAAAGAGCCACTTGCCAGCATGTGGAGTACGGCAAGCAGCTTTGTTTCTGTTGGTATGGTGTGGGGTGTCACCAAAGTGGGGGCCAACTGCTGTTCAATGTTGCGCAGCAGCTGCTGAATGGCCTGCCAGTTCAACCAGTACCTCTGTATGATGTTGTGTTCCCTGAGGCCCTGAAGGGTGGTTCTTGGGCGGAATATCCTCTCCTGCCTTCTGCGCAGCCTTTGGGGTCCCTGCTGGTGTTGTTGTAGCTGCTGTTGTTGCTGCTGGGCTCTGCGTCTGTGTGCACGCTGGATTAGAATGACCTCCATGACTCCCTGTTGCTGCTTTGCTGCTCTGCTGTTTTGACGCAAATCGGGCTGTGCGTCATTTTCTGGCTCCGCCTCCCAGCCATGTGTCATTTTTGCCCGAAAGCATAAATACGACGCACGGCCGTTTGAGTCATTTTTTGGACGGGAACGCCTACCATGCATATCATTAACGCAGGGCGGGTTGCCGCATCCAAGAAATTACGCACACGGCGGCATTTTGTCGTCCGCGGGCTCGGGCTTCAGTTTAAATACGGGGCAACGTTTGCGCTGATTGTGCGACAAAAATTTTGACGCACAATCGGCGCAAACGAAGTATAAATATGCCCCAAAGTGTCTTTTGAAAAAGAGAAATTTTAACTCCATAACAAATGAGGTTGTGGTACAATGAGTTGATAGGAGTGAGCTCCAGAGTATGGAAAAAGGGGAAAAAGAAAAAGTAATGATGAAAGAATAAAGATGGGTAAATGGAAGGAAAACAAAAGAATTGGAGGAGAAAGGAAAGATTAATTGAATGAATGGCAAAAGGAAATTAAGAAAGAAAGTGAAGGGCTGAATAGTAAAGTAGAAGATTGATGAGAGGATGGTAGGTGGACCAGAAGAATTGATCGGTTATAGGGTGAATGAGTGGAAGATTGAAGAATGGAAAGATGGGAGAAGGTTAAAGGATGGATGGGTGAAAGTATAAATACTTGGATATGTGAACATATTGGTGGGTGGATGTGTGAATGGATTGATGTAAGGATGGAGGGATGAAAGGATGGAGTGGTAGATGGATAGATGGATGATGATTACTCTCCTAACAAGGGTGAGGTTTGCTTGGCTCGTGCTTAGTGTGAGTAGAGGTATGGTTCAAGTGATACAAACTATTCTAATACATAGCAAATTCAAAGCGACTATTTCATGATTTTTAGAAAGTTCACAAAGGCAGCAATGCTAAACTACAAGTAAATTTATAATATGATGGATAATTGTGCTGACAAACTCTACATTGCTTTGTTCCTACAGAGAGAATTGAATCAGAAATAAACCACTCCTTTCAAATGTATCTGCACAGGCCACATGCCTCACATTATCAGAAGTTGTAAGTCCATGAGCAGTGTCCTCTACAGTACCCTCTGCTAAGTATTCCATATTAATTTTCCTTTTCTCTTTGTAGCTAGTTAGAATATGAAGTTTTTCACTGTTGCACAATAAAATTTGTGGAAAGGCAGCCCCTGTTTCTCAATAAATGCTCAGGATGTATTTGTGGCAATTATGTCTGCATAAAAACATGAAAAAGTTACAAGTAAAAAGAAAGTAACAATTCTGAAAATCCTTTTTCCATATAATCCTTGTAATTTAATTTGTACACATTCCTAAATAAATGCATATATACATAAAACATCATAATTCTGCAATGACATCACAATGAAAATGAATAGCAAAGTTGATCTGGCCTACTTCCCATCCCCCCCACACTGCTGTCATTAATATGATTAGCAGCCATTAAGACGGTCATCCTCCCACAGTTCCTATATTAAATTACAAAATTGCTCATATGAGATCCTACATAGACTTTTCTTTTGTTTCATTTTAATGATTCATGGGTTTCTGTGGGAGGGTACAAATCCACACATTGTAATAGCCACATTTTACAAATCCCTGTATGATAGTTAAATGGGGGCTTCTGCACATCCAACTTATCGCAATAAATGAAGGGCCGAATGACACACTTTTTGACCCTGTTTATGCAAAGCAAAAGTGGACTATCGGGATGACATATCCACTGCACAATTTATGTGATTGGAATCTAGTCTCACCTTTTTCAAGTTGCAGTCACAGTAATGACACTGTGATGAAAAGGTCTGGGAAATACTGGTTAGGAAATTGGGCAAAAGAAGCTCTGTAATGGTTGGGAGCACTGCTTGGGCAGGTACAACACTTACAAGAATTTAAAGGGTGTGATGCTATTGGTATATTCAAGTTGGGTAACATGATGGTTGGCATACGCTTAGGGCCTGATTGATGAAAAGTTAGCACCACCTTTGTGTCATTTTTTGACGCAAAAGTGGCGCAAACAAACAAAATATAATTATATTTTGTACGTTTGCGCCACTTTTGTGTAAAAAAATGACACAAAGGCGGTGCTAACTTTACATAAATCAGGCCCTTAGATTCCTTTGAGGAGTCGCAAGGGAAATTTGATATGCACAGGAATCAAAGTTGCAAATATTTATAGTTTTGGGGTACCCTTCTTCCTCACAAGCAAAGACTTGTGGATCTCCCTGATTTTAATACACTGGATGGGATGTTATTGATAGAAGATATGAAAAGCAGGAAGATGTCCATCTTGTATAAGCTGATTAACCTATAGAGGTATAGGATAGAAACATCGGCGAGCCTACAAATAGGGAATGGCAGGCGGCCAAGATGGTCTGCAGGAGATTGTGCTTGCCACTTAAATCCAAGTAATCCAACACTAAAGCCTAAATAGAGCATACATTATTCAACAAAAGTATAGTCATGTGGGAGGGTCACATCTTCATGTTGTTTAAGACTTGGAGTAAAATTTGTGCTGTACTCGAATAGCCCTAAAATGTGTGCTCCTCCATTTAGGTACACACACTCACACACACATAAATACAAATGAACTATGATGCACCTCATATTTTGCCTTTAAAAAGTAAGACATACCTGAACACTTGCAAGAAGAGTGGTTCCAAATACTATGGATTGGTTAAACTGATGAAGCAATGTATCTCAATTTCCACATGAATAAATCTAGAGGATGTCCACAAAATAAAATTAGATTATTGGGGGACTAGATCGAACCCCATCACAACAGTGTAGAGTTTGATCTAGGAATAGACAATATAAATACTCAATAAAAATATATTTATTACACAAAAATAGTAATATACTATTAAGTTACACTGTTATAGCTTTGAAGCAATGACAATGAATAGGAATTATATGTCAGAATTCCCGGATTATTGGCCACACCACTAGGTGACACCACAGATGAATATGAAAGGATATCAACAGCTTGTGTCTGACCTGTAGGAAAATATCTAAATCAGTCTAAGGCAAAGTTACCAAAACACATTTCTTTCATATGACCTACTAGATTGATGTGATTGACAGTAATAAATGTTGCAGTAATTTAGAAAAAAAGGCCTTGGCTTTTTGACATCAATTGAATTGTGAGATCATCCAGGACTGACAGGAATCATTCACTATTTTTAAATCCAACCTAAAAACTGTTGTGCACATTATTGGATTTCAAGAAGCTGAGCCACAGATATGCATTAGGATACTTTGGTGGTGGCCAGTACCAAGGAGACATTTCTAGGCTCATAGCTTGCCTATGAAGGGAAATTATTATTGCCTACTTATAGGAAGAGGTAGAAGTGTCCAAGAATAAAGTGGTGTTCAGAGTATGCAATCTTGGTATGAGCTATATTCATTATTGATGCGTATGGTCCTCAGGATCTTTGGAAGTGAGATGTATTAGAACTAGGGCCAGGTGTTATTTTAATTAAGCTGATGTAATCTGAGTGTTTTCTGTAATTCCGTGTTATTCTTTGACACGGAATTACTCATAATAATGTCATTACTCCTGCGTATGTAATTAAAACTAATTTTGGGGGAAAACAATCGTACTGCAAGAGTACGTTTAGTGACCATGAGTAGCCGCTAATGCTCGCTGTTTGTGTTTTGTTACATTTAGCACAAATTTACTAAAGCAAACTGCATCCTCATTTCCATTTTGGAAATGAAGGTGCATTTTGTGCTAAGGATATAGTGCCCACTTGCACAAGGGGTGCTATTTCTTGGCGTAAAATACCTTCTGCATCCCCTCTTGTATATGAGATTTTGTGGTGAGAAAATGGAGCTAAATGCTGGGAGTAAATTGCGTGAAAATCTAAACCATGAAGCACAATTAGTGAGTAGCCACTTGCGCTTGCTATTCATCTTCTGTTTCATTTAGCACTGTTTGCACTGTTGCTGCTTCCTCTCTTAGTGCCTCCAGTGAACGGGGCTGGGTGAGAAGTCCCGTGATACGAAGAGGCAATCCGAGTCCAACAGCGGCCGGGGAGCCGTGCCCTAACCTGACAGAGCTGCTCAGTTACCAGGGAGGCAAGGTGTCTGGACGACCACGGGCAGATCCAGGAGCCGCCTGTACAAAGAGAGCCCTCCAGTGCGCCGCTGCTTCAGACCTGCTGCCTTCCCCGTTCCAGACTCCTTCACGCTCTGCCTCTCTGTTCCGCCCGGACCTCGGAAGAAAGGCTGCCCCTGGAAGCGGCACTTCACGCAGCTGTTCGCCCTTCAAGTTGGCTCTGGGCGGCTCCCTGCCACCGCCACTGGGATCTCGAGGGCCGGAGTGATCTTTTGGCTTGGCACCGTTGGCACTCATGGAGTCTGATCCACCAGACGCCCGCAGCCCGAAGGACGCCATTTAAAAAAAAAAAATTGGGGCAAAAGTTGACATTGACCCTGCTGAAGTCTGCCTGCAGAGAGTGCAGACTGTCACTTAGGAGGCGGTATCTGGGTTACTGTGCAGTTGTTGGAGACACCGGATGCTTCTGCTGCAAAGGCTACCTTGCTTCAAGGTAGGGGCTAGGATCTTGTTGCACCATGAGGTCTGGCAAAATAAGGAAGGAGTACATAACCCCTCAAAAGCCCCCTCAAAAGCGCAAAAAATGTCGTCGCGCAGTCATTGCGGGCAACGTCACTCCACCCTCACCGTTAGCATTAGCCTCTGCAACTTCTGCTGCACCCCTTTCATCGGCTGCTGATTTATCCAACTCTGAGATTCCCAAGACTTATCCTTCTGTTGCTCTCACGCCTCATCCATGCTCCCTGGATCTTCGCAAATCTTCTCTACTGTTGTATTTTAAGAAAAAACCTAAATTGGAAGTCTTGGTTAATGGAGTGGAGATCAAGTTGGAGCTAGGCCAGAGCACTTTTACGGAGCTTGCAGTCATCGATCCTTTACATACTGCTCACGGATATTCTACAACTGTGGCACAAGTTTACTGTCCTGCTTCACCCACTTCATCTGTCTTCACCCAGTTAGCACCTCAGAGTGAAGTGTGTCATCCACCACTCCCTGTGGACCAGCGGGCTGCACCTTCGTTAAAACACGAACCCCTTCCAACTATTATCGTCAGGGATCATTCCTTAAATCCAGGGGAGGGGGCATCCTTCTTAGTGGCATCTCCAGCAACTTTTCACCAGCTGGCTGACTGCAGATTGCCACGATTCCCTGCAGGACCAGGACATATTCTTGCTATTCAGCCCCCTGCAGCCCACTGGATCCGGAATTCAACAGGCAGTATCCATCCAATATTACCATTAAGGTCCTCAAGTGGGGCCGCTCACAGTTCCCAAACCAAGTTCATCAAAGGCAAACTCAACAATTAATCTCTCCTTGATCTCTTGTGCCTTTTATCTGATTCCTTGAGCTGAGTTGTTAAGGAATCTAATCATGTGGCCTCCCCTACACTCATGGAAACCAGTTCTGCCTGGTCTCAGCTTCTGCAAACCCTTCATTCGACATAGCTGGCTTTGAATTACCATTCTGATAAACTGGACGTCCAAGTTGATCTGCTGAACACATTGGCTTCTTATGTAGCTGCTACTGATAAAAAAATTGAGAACCTCAATCAGCTTATTTCCAGAGCACAGACAAGTGCCAATTATGTTCAACCGACATGTTGCTCTTCCCCAATCATCGAAAGTTTGTCATCTCTCCCTACCTTTTTTAATTAAGTTGTATGTGAAATTAAAAGACTATCTTCACCGCCTGTGCCATCGGCACTCCTGTCGAAACCTATTGATTTGGTTCAGAGGTCCACCAAACCGAAAATATTAGACAAACTTTGTCCAGTCATGAGTGTAAATTCTATCAACTCTCCCCGGTCAGCTGTCACTGGAGCTCTGGAGCTGGTCATCGAGGCCAAGGGTGCCTCTACATCTCCTCCATCCTCCGCACCTGAGCTCGTGGTGCCTGCTTCTTCTCATCCATCTTGCACCCTTGTGCAACCTGTTTTAGTTCAACCAATGTCCTCAGGAGTCGACCCTGTGGCTCAACCTTCGTTGAACAAGAGGAAAAAAAAAGACTCCGCAAACAACAGAACAGCAAACGGAGCCAACTATCTCAAAGACCCTCGATTGACTTCCAATTGTAGGCGCATCCTGAGGTGCAGCTGCCTTTGCAGTTTCAAGGTGCACCTAGGGAGGCTTTACCCCCTAATTCCCTCCAGCCTGTGCCTATTAACGCCCCCTTGGTGGGAACAACTGTACAGGAGACTGACTCTCCCCTTAAGGATTACTTGATTTCGTGTGAGAAAGGCAATCCTGGTGTTGTAAGTCAGTAGCGATTAGATTAAGCATTAGCAGAAATCATCTTGTATTTAGCAACTGTTGTGAACATTTCGCTGAATCCATTTTGTATTCATGGCAGCCATTTTCTCTGCCATGTGGTCGCTATGTGCTCTGTCCTACCTTTCTGTTAACTACTCTTGAAAATCTGTCTATTGACAAGTTATATTTAGCATCTCCCACTTTCAAACATGCCCAGTAAGATCTGCAGCTGTTAGTAATCAGTAAAAGACAGTAATGTGTCAACTAGCCCTTGAAAACTGTTAACCCCTCCTATCTGTCGACTGTGCATTTCCATATGACCTTATATGTATGGAAGTCTTGCTTCTATAATTGTACCACCTTCTTTTAGCCCCTGCGTGGGTATAAAAGGACCATGCTCTCTTAGTTCAGTGTGCTACTTCAAACATTACCAAAGGGTGCTGTTTGAACTGTAGAACCACCTCATGAGGTTTAATAAACGTTGTCTTTTATTTCAGTTTCTGTGCCAACTTCTTCCTATATGGTCTGAGGACTTTGTGCAGAGAAGGGCGAACCCCTTGCACTAGTAGGCCTTGCTGAGGCTTAATTAGACAAATTGGCACCCAAACAGGGACTCAACGGCGACTGGGACGCCCGACGAATTGGTCGAGACGAAGGATTTGGATCTTGCTGCGGACGATCAATGCCTGAGGAGACCCGAGTCTTGGCAACCACTGCGTTTTTCCCTTCTTTTTGATTTGACCATCCAGGTGGCGCCGGTCCTCGACTGAGATCCTTTTTGTTCATTCGTCATGCAGTGACCATTTGGTCGATTTTAGAACTTGGCAGGTGGAACCTGGTCGCCCTGTGATTGGTAAGAGCTGTTTTACGGCACTTGCTGTGGGTTTTGATGCCTTTGTTTGGTAATGAAGTTTAGCACCACTTACTGTGGCTCTCGTGTTTTGGGTGACTAGTCAATTTATGTCCTTTGAATTGATATATAAATTGCAATTTATATAGGCAGGTAATGAGGAGAATTTTCTCCAATTTAATTTTGATTTGAACGGCACATAAAGTGCTATTTTGATTATAATACTGCATATTTTGCACTTTTTTTTGGCATGCCTGTTTTTAGCGCACTTCGTAGGATGTGTTGCTTTTGTAATGGTACCAATTTGAGACTGGAAGAATCGCAACCGGCACCCCCAGAGGGGACGCCCAATAGAGATATGTGTGTTAAACGTGGTCTTTCTTCTATAATGTACAGCACATTTTGGAATAAATACACTCGTGTGGATCCTGAGTTACGTTGGCCTATGCATGGGTCATTTGATTTGTGAAAGATTGAGTATGTGGAACAATGTATGTGTAAGCGAAGGTCTAGGCAAGATATGTTTGACTGTGTACGAATGTGGGATAAAGAAGTGCGTGGACGAGTGAAGCGTGAGCGAGCCTTGCTTGAGAAAGAGCAGGGGAAGAATGTATATGTGAATACATTGGAAATGAGAAAGAAAGAAATAAATGACTTAAAGGAGCTAGAAGAGAAAGAAAGTAAATTACAGGTAACTGGCCAATACACTGTTAGGCAACCTCTCTATCCTATCCTTAATAAACCACACGATGATTTTTTTGTTACTAGATCCCCCTCCACCTCCGTATGTCATTCCTTCTGCCCCTCATGAGTTAGCTGAGGTCTCCGGTACGGAGCAACAGAAGATACGAGACAGTCGCTCTATGTTGCCTGCTGACCGTGCGTCTGAGCTTAGATCTATTGCTCATAAAACAATTCATAGCGTTGTCTCTGCTTCTGAACTTTTAGACAACATGAAAGAGTGGACGGAAAAGGAGCAGCTATATTTTACTGAGGCATTTGGCACAGAAGTTATTGAATTATTTCGGAAATATTCTGATGAGTTAGAGCCCGATGATGTAGCAGCTGATCATAAGCAAATGCGTGATGGTCTTTTTGTTTTCTCCCAGGTGGCTGATGCAATCAGCCATTTGGTGAAATTATGTATTGTGGCAGTCCGTTTGCAAGAGGAGAAAAGGGCCATGGACGTAGTTGCACGGACATCTCAGACCGGCGGGGTGCAAGCTTCCATCTTTGGAACAGATAAGACTACAATAGTTCACGCGAAACCAATGCGGGAGGCCGTGCCTTTGTATGTTCCTCCTAAAGGATTGGGTTTGAGAAGCACTTCCTGACAGATCTACAGGTGAAGGCCATGAACTCCGACCTGGTGACCAGGTGATGATTAAGTCCTTTGAAAGATCAAGCAGCTTGGAACCAAGGTGGCGAGGCCCAGAGCAGGTTCTCCTTGCGACAAGGACAGCAGTTCGAGAGACGAACCAAAAGAATTGGGTCAGTAGTACTCACTGCAAGAGAGTGCTACCTAACTTGGTGGAACCTGCTGTGCTGGCCGACCATCGAGAGATTTTGACTACGGAGAAAGGCCGTGCTATATCACCTGATGAATCTGCGGAGTTCTTCCCGGACCATACGATTTCTGGTGTGTCGCAATATAATTTGAGACCGAGGAAAGACCCCGTAGTGCTGAAAAAAACTGGTTGAGCTTCCACCCTGGGTTAGTGAAACAGAGAGCCAATGTGACAAGGGGGGTTGATCAGCTATGCATTAGAGTAGTGACACCCGTCTTGGCCCGTGGTGAAGAAATCAGCGGCTGCCCAGTGATAAGAGCTCCAACGATTGTTTTTAATTAATTTCTGAAAGGGTCGATTATCACTGTTGCTAAAATGAATAACAAACTGATCATTAGTACTATGGGGTTTGTTGTTGTTTTGGTGGTTATAGCAATAATCACCTGGTTTGTTGAAAAGAAGGCTCCTGCGTGTGAGTTTTTTTGTTGCCACTACTCCAGTACCAGAGGATCACTATTACTTTACACTTCCCTATCAGGAGCAGAAGCACCGTCAATCGTACTTCAATAATACTTTCATTCAGATGTTGCATCATACCCATAATGCTACAAATACTACTAACTGTTGGGTATGTGGAATGATACCTGCACATCAAAAGAAAAGAGGAACACCTTTCATTCCTCTTCCTTTTTCACACAATGGTTCTTGCCAAGCTTGGTATACGCTTTTGTTTGCATCTGGAAAATGTACAGAGGGCGGACTTCTTTTTCGCCTTAATAAAGTATGCTACCAAGACAAATATGGGTATCACCAAGCCAAAGGAACTATGTGGGAATGGGAAGAGTATCAACCGGACAATGTTTCAATACCAAATGTCTTCACAAATATAAGAGACTCTGACAAGAAAGAACAATTTGTGATTTCTGTTACAGAAACTAAAGCAGATTTATGTATGCGTAGCATTGGGCGAATTTCAGTGGGGATAAGCGATTGTACCTTGATTTTGACTATTGAGGGTGTAAATAATAGTAGTTTTACAGCTTCACATAATACATATTTTGTTTGTGGTAACTATGGATATTACCAACTATCTGTTGGGTGGTCAGGTGTGTGTTATGTATCTTTTCTATTACCCCCTGTGTTTTTGGCCCCTGCATCATATCACTGAGATTTTAAACTGTTCAATCACATCATTACAAATAGATATAAAAGGACAATAAGTACAAATGAGGTAGACCAAACGGACACAAGCCTGCAACAATATGTTGATTTTAATTTAGTGTTGTTCTCCTTTGTGGGTGCTGCGTTAAACAGTAGGAAAGAGAGACGATTGACTAGGGTTGTGGAAGCTGTTACCAATCAGGCAGCTCTGGCACTTGTAGCGCTCCAAAATCGTATGGTACTAGAAGTGATATTAGCTGATCGAGGTGGTGCATGCCGCATCATCGGTAGTAGTTGCTGCATTTTCATTCCAGCTCACTCACGTTCAGTATATGATGCAATATCTGAATTGCATAAAATTGCTGCAGAAATCCACACAGAGACTGGTACTTGGACTTTTTCTGGATGGTTTTGGGCTCTTGTTTCCGCTTGGGGCTGGAAACTACTGACCTTCCTTTGTGTAATGATTGCAATATTTTTCACATGCTGTATCTGTATTCAGTGTGGTCCAATTTTCTGCTCCATGTGTATTACTGCTTGTATGCCTACCAAAAGAAATATTACAGAAATGAAAGCACAACACATGCTAGATAAGGAAATAGCTGAAATGATGAGCATAAATATACAAGATGAATATTTAGATTATCCCAGAAAGATGAATGTCTTCAACTAATGCTGAAAGGGTCATCTGTTGTAATTTAATAGCGATTAGATTACGCATTAGCAGAAGACATCTTTTATTTAGCAACTATTGTGAACATTTCGCTGAATCCATTTTGTATTCATGGCAGCCATTTTCTCTGCCATGTGGTCGCTATGTGCTCTGTCCTACCTTTCTGTTAACTACTCTTGAAAATCTGTCTATTGACAAGTTATATTTAGCATCTCCCACTTTCAAACATGCCCAGTAAGATCTGCAGCTGTTAGTAATCAGTAAAAGACAGTAATGTGTCAACTAGTCCTTGAAAACTGTTAACCCCTCCTATCTGTCGACTGTGCATTTCCATATGACCTTATATGTATGGAAGTCTTGCTTCTATAATTGTACCACCTTCTTTTAGCCCCTGCGTGGGTATAAAAGGACCATGCTCTCTTAGTTCAGTGTGCTACTTCAAACATTACTGAAGGGTGCTGTTTGAACTGTAGAACCACCTCATGAGGTTTAATAAACGTTGTCTTTTATTTCAGTTTCTGTGCCAACTTCTTCCTATATGGTCTGAGGACTTTGTGCAGAGAGGGGCGAACCCCTTGCACTAGTAGGCCTTGCTGAGGCTTAATTAGACAAATTGGCACCCGAACAGGGACTCAACGGCGACTCGGACGCCCGACGAATTGGTCGAGACGAAGGATTTGGATCTTGCTGCGGACGATCAATGCCTGAGGAGACCCGAGTCTTGGCAACCACTGTGTTTTTCCCTTCTTTCTGATTTTACCATCCAGGTGGCGCCGGTCCTCGACTGAGATCCTTTTTGTTCATTCGTCATGCAGTGACCATTTGGTCGATTTTAGAACTTGGCAGGTGGAACCTGGTCGCCCTGTGATTGGTAAGAGCTGTTTTACGGCACTTGCTGTGGGTTTTGATGCCTTTGTTTGGTAATGAAGTTTAGCACCACTTACTGTGGCTCTCGTGTTTTGGGTGACTAGTCAATTTATGTCCTTTGAATTGATATATGAATTGCAATTTATATAGGCAGGTAATGAGGAGAATTTTCTCCAATTTAATTTTGATTTGAACGGCACCTTAAGTGCTATTTTGATTATAATACTGCATATTCTGCACTTTTTTTGGCATGCCTGTTTTTAGCGCACTTCGTAGGATGTGTTGCTTTTGTAATGGTACCAATTTGAGACTGGAAGAATCGCAACCGGCACCCCCAGAGGGGATGCCCAATAGAGATATGTATGTTAAACGTGGTCTTTCATCACCTCATGAGGATTAATAAACTTTGTCTTTTATTTCAGGTTCTGTGCCAACTTCTTCCTATATGGTCTGAGGACTTTGTGCAGAGAAGGGCGAACCCCTTGCACTAGTAGGACTTGCTGAGGCTTACTTCGACATTCGGATCACAGGTGCAGCACACCTCAATTGCAAGGAAGATGGAGCTATGGCGAAGAATAGTGGACAGGGCCAACGCAGTGGGACAGCACCCAAGAAATCGGGAGGACATCGGGAAGAGGTGGAATGACCTGTGGGGGAAGGTGCGTTCCGTGGTCTCAAGACACCACCTTGCGGTTCAGCAGACTGGCGGCAGACCCCCACCTCCTCCCCCACAACAAACAACATGGGATGAGCAAGTCTTGGCAATTCTGCATCCTGAGGGCCTCGCAGGAGTAGGTGGAGGAATGGACTCTGGTAAGTCAAATCTTAGCTATTACATCCCCCACCCCACCTGCATGCCAGCACATACCCCCACCCTCACACTCACCCCCATCACTCTAACTCCTCACAAATGTCCCAATATCACAAGCCACACATCCTAACCCCAAGCGTTGCATGCAACAACAAAGCATGGACACCCATCACTACAGCATGGCCAATGCACATACACATACACCCCCTAAACCATCATCACACAAGGTCCCACACAGGAATGCAAGCACTGGGGTGCACGGTCACCCACCCATTGCACACCATGGCACACACAGATGTAATAAACATCCTTTTAAACCCCTGGAGGACCCCTACCCAACATCACCGGACAGGAGGGTCCACACATGTCCACACTACCAACAGAAGAGGCCCACAGTGATGACAGCACCTCTGTCCAACTGGATCTAGATGACAGCCCGGCCCATCGGGGACCTCAGGACAGTCGGTTCCCCTCACACAGTCACAGGCCACCACAGAGCTTCCCCCCTCTGGAAACACCAGCACAGCACCCACCCAGCGGGCCCATACCTTCGTCCCCAGGACACGTCAATCAGCAGTGTGTCCACCACTACAGGGAACCCAGGATAACCCACCACCCGAACAACCACAGGGACCTGGGGGCAGTGGTAGTGGGCACACGTCCAGGGGACAGAGGCCCAGGAACACAGGGGAACTTGGAGGGCTGCTGTGCGACAGGGAGTGGACAGGCCCAGGGAACCCACTCTCCACGAGGCCCTCTCCAACATCATGGGAGCATACCACCACTCCCAGGAGACGATGGCAACGGTAGTGGCCAAGTTTCAGGAGACTCAGCGCCTGCAGGAGGAACAGTATTTGGGCTTCAGGGAGGAACTCAGATCCATCAATTCCACCCTGGGCACCATCGTAGGGGTGCTGAAGGAAGTACTCAACACCAGGAGGGAAACTGTGGCACTACAAGGGGCCCATGACACTAGCCTGGATGATGAACTGCCCACCACCTCCGCCGACGCTAGTGGACAGGAGGCACCGCCACAGGACCACCACACCAGCAACCCACCCCCTGCAGAGGGAGAACCACCCAGCAAGTGGTCCCTGAGATCCAGGACAAAGACAGAGAACGATGCCAAGACCCCCGCCAAGAAATGAGACCACTCTGATTGTCATCCTACTGTCCCACTTTGTCACCCTGTCCATCCTTAAACTGTCCCAGCTCCACTTCCAATGCCCATTTGGGCAATGCACCTGTGAGACTAATAGACTGGACTCTGCCATGGACATTCCTCCACCATCACCCCTCACCATTTTGCTACCCCCTCCAATTTTGAGCATTAAAATAAACACCCTTAAAGCACAAAACAATCTGGAGTCAGTCTGTGATTTCAGAATACTGTATTAGCAATAACTGTGGCAAATAGCTCTTTCATTTGTAATGTCAACATATGTTACACAGCTCTAGTCCATGAGGAATCAAAGCAGATGTCACACAGTGGGACCCACATCTGTGAAATCATAAAGGAAAGTGACAACTCAGAGACCATACACTGGGTGAAAACGACAGACAGTAGAGAGGTAGTAGTGTTTAAGTACATGTAGTAGGCCGGTTAGTATTCTTACCTGTGTTTCACTGGAAATATTGCTGGATCACTGAGTCCATGTCTTCTTCTTCTGCTTTCTCGTCTTCACTGTCCACAGGCTCCACAGCTGCAACAACACCACCAGCTGGACCATCCTCCTGCAGAAAAGGCACCTGTTGTCGCAAAAGCCAAGTTGTGAAGCATACAGCAGGCCACGATGAACTGGCACACGTTCGTTGGTGAGTAGAATAGGGATCTACCTGTCATATGGAGGCACCTGAACCTTGCCTTCAGGAGCCCGAAGGTCTGCTCGATCACCCTCCTAGTTCGCCCATGGGCCTCATTGTAGCGTTCCTCTGCCCTTGTCCTGGGATTCCGCACTGGGGTCAGTAGCCATGACAGGTTGGGGTAACCAGAGTCACCTGCAAATGGCAAGGGACAACTGTTAGACACACACTAACCTGGAGGGATATCCCCAGACCCAGACAACCATTCCCATTGACTAGCTTCCAGGTGCTCACCTAATAGCCACACACTGTGCCTCTGGAGTTGACCCATCACGTAAGGGATGCTGCTATTCCGCAGGATGTAGGCTTCATGCACTGAGTCAGGGAACTTGGCATTCACATGGAAGAAGTACAGGTCGGCCAAACATACCATCTGTACATTCATCAAATGATAACTCTTCCGGTTTCTGTACACCTGTTCACTTCTGTGGGGGGGGACCAAAGCCACATGTCCAACGTGTGTCCCATCAGTGGCACCTATGATGTTGGGGATATGTCCCAGGGCATAGAAATCACCTTTCACTGTAGGCAAATCCTCCACCTGAGGGAAAACGATGTAGCTGCGCATGTGTTTCAGCAGGGTAGACCACATTCTGGACAACATGTTGGAAAACATAGGCTGGGACATCCCTGATGGTATGGCCACTGTTGTTTGAAATGACCCACTTGCAAGGAAATGGAGC
This sequence comes from Pleurodeles waltl, assembly GCF_031143425.1. Classification (NCBI taxonomy): domain Eukaryota; kingdom Metazoa; phylum Chordata; class Amphibia; order Caudata; family Salamandridae; genus Pleurodeles; species Pleurodeles waltl. Next base: position 1,456,179,218 of record NC_090444.1, read on the forward strand.
ACTGAGAGCACCTGCACTTGAGGGGGGATTCCTGTGGGATGGCGGATAGCTGACATCAGGTCTCGCTCCAACTGGGTACACAGTTCCTGGATTGTGGCACGGTCAAACCTGTATGTGATGATCACATGTCTTTCCTCCATTGTCGACAGGTCCACCAACAGTCGGTACACCGGAGGTTGCCGCCATCTCCTCACATGTCCCAGCAGACGGTGCCTATGAAGGACAACAGCGAGCACAGAGTCAAACTACTCAGAGGTACGCACCCCCAGCTTACACAGAACACCAATCATAATCTAAAAAGCGGCCTGTATGTGTGTTGAGTCTAGGCCTAGGTATGTGTGACGCAGTTGAAAACGAAGCCATGTGGGCCCCTGAAATGACTGCTGCCTGACCTGTAAAGTGGGACAATGGGATGTGATGTAACTGCACTGGCGTTGTACAACATCGCAGTAGGCGGCCGAAGACTGAGGTGCAATGCTGCATTGGTCAACATTGGACCCTATGGGTTCCAGGAGCCAATGACGATGTACGCCGGTGGTGACGGTACGCACTGCAGTGGAAGTGACCGCCATTTTCTTTCATTTCAATCACTCGATACCTGATCTTCGACAGGAGAGGACCTACACTGCAAGTGCTGCTGTGACCTCGGTCTGGAAGAGACAATGGCTCGAGTGTCTGGGGAAAGGGCCCCTGCCTTCACATCGGAGGAGTTGGAGAAACTCGTGGATGGGGTCCTCCCCCAGTACACGCTACTCTACGGTCCTCCAGACAAACAGGAAAGTACACTGGGAGCATGCTGTATGGGTTATGTCTGTGTGGAGAGGGATGGATGTAAGAAGGAAGGGGGGAGAGTGTGGCGTGCATGAAACGACAGTGAGTGCATGTGCCACATGCCAAGGGTAGGGATGGGGGCCAATGGCTGTGACGGTGCAGTTGGTAATAAGTTTCTCTTCCCCGTGTACAAATCATGTAAGTCAGCACCCACCAGAAGAAATATATTTGGTGTGCCATCGCCAAGGACGTCCAGACCCTGGGGGTCTACCACAGACGGAGCACCCACTGCCGTAAAAGATGGGAGGACAATCACCGCTGGAGCAAGAAGATGGCGGATGCTCAGCTGGGGATGGCTTTCAAACGTGGGAGGGGTGTCCGTCGCACGATGACGCCCCGGATGTTCAGGTTCCTGGAAGTGGCATACCTGGAGTTGGATGGGCGCTTGAGGGCATCACAGCATCCACAAGGGGGTGAGTACACTCTCATTCTGCTGATTTTGCACACAGTGGAGGGGTCTGAGTGGGGGAGGTGGGCTGTGGGTTTCCCTAGGCCAGGGCGAGTTCCATAGGCAAGGTCCCTCCGTAAGGCAGGCCATGTGGCACCCCACCGCACCTCTGTAGAGTGGCAACTACACCTAGTCATGCCCCTGTGTCATCCATGTGTACAGATGTCGTCCATAGCCTAGTAGGCCATTTCCCAGAAATTGAACAGTGCAGCCCAAGAGCGCAGCGTAGTGCAGGGGGCTTCTGTGTCTGTCGCGTCCGCCAATGGTAGCGGTAATGCATTCACTCAACATGTCTTTCTTCTGTCGTCCCCCCCTTTTTGTGGTCTCCCTGTTCCTGTGTGCATTAGCATCATCAGGCGGAGGAGCAGTGGCACCGGAGCACGAGGGGGCTGCATCCCACATGGCCATGGAGGGCCACACTACGGAATCGAACTTCACCAGTGGGACGGAGGGCGAGGGGAGCTCCACGTCGGGGACAGGAGCTGAGACCAGTGACACGGACTCGTCCTCTGATGGGAGCTCCCTTGTGGTGGCGGCAACATCTGTGCCCCCCCATCTACAGGTGCAGCCACCACCCCCCCTTCCAGCACCACCCTTCCAGCAGCCCCTCAGCCTTTGTCCCGTGCCCGCTCACCCAGGAGGGTGGGCATCACCTTCGCCCCAGGCACCTCAGGCCCTTCCCCAGTCACCCCTGCTGCCCTCAGGTCACTCACTGTTGGGCAGTCTACCATTTTGAATGCCATCCAGGGTATAGAAAGGCAGTTGCAATAAACCAAAGCATTCCTGGAGGGCATTCATTCTGGTCAGACGGCCCTTCAGCAAACTTTTCAGACTCTGGCCTCAGCACTGATGGCAGCCATTGTCCCTGTCTCTAGCCTCCCCCCTCCAACTTCCACCACCCAGACCCAATCTCCTGTACCCCAGCCTATCCCAAGCACACCTCTAGACCAGCATGCACACACGTCAACACACAAGGGAAGCTCAGGCAAACATAAGTACCACACATCCCACAGGCACTCACGCAAGCATCACACATGCAGACACACCAACATCCACTGCCTCCACTGTGTCCCCCTCCTCCTCATCTCCCTCCTCCCTCCCAGTCTCGTCTACACTCACACCTACATGCACTACCTCTACAGCCACTACTACCATCACCAGCACACCCACCGCCACACCCTGCTCACGTGCAGTCACCACACCCACTACCATTCACACGTTCCCTGTGTCCTCTCCCAGTGTGTCTGTGATGCCCCCTCCCAAGATACACTAACGCAGGCACACACCCACCCAACAGCCATCCACCTCCCGACAGCCTCCAGCGCATGCAACTTCACCCAAAGTCAGCAAACGAACACCTCCTACAACCACAACCTCTTCCTCCACTCCCAAACCCCCTCCAGCTACCTGTCCCAGTGTCTCCAAGAAACTTTTCCTGTGCAACCTTGACCTCTTTCCCACACCTCCCCACCCCGTCCGTCTCCTAGGTCCGGAACTAGCACCTCAGCCACAACATCTCCGGGACCAGTGGTGTCTGTAGTCACCGGAATCTGGAGTGCACTGGCCACAAGGGCAGCCAGTGTGGCACGGAGCCACAGCACAGGCAGTCCCCCACCTGTGAAGCATCAGAAGTTGGACAGTGCCCGGCGGGAGAGGGGGAAGACTCCAGCCACCAAAGCCGCTCCCTGGGGTACAGGTGGGAGTTTGGAGTCAGCTGTGACACCTTCCAAGGTGGGAAAGGGGCACAAGAAACTCAGCAAGTCTGGGAAGAGCAGCAAGGCGGAGAAGACCGCCATCATCCCCGCTGCCCAAGAGGCCACCACCAGCACCAGCCCAGCTGCCCATGAGGCCACCGCCAGCACCATCCCAGCTGCCCAGGAGGCCACCGCCAGCACCAGCCCTGCTGCCCAGAGGCCAGCACCAGCCCAGCTGCCCAGGAGGCCACCGCCACCAGCCCTGCTGCCCAGGAGGCCACCGCCAGCACCAGCCCTGCTGCCCAGGAGGCCACAGCCCTCATTCCCGCTGGGACAGAAAGGACCGCCAGCACAAGCCCCGCTGGGCTAGAGGGGACCGCCAGCACAAGCCTCGCTGGGCTAGAGAGGACTGCCAGCACAAGCCCTGCTGGGCCATGAAGGACCGCCAGCACAAGCCCCTCTGGGCTACAGAGGACCGCTAGCACAAGCCCCGCTGGGCCATGAAGGACCGCCAGCAGCTGAGTGACTGCAAAGGAGCCCTCCGCTCCAAGCACCGCTGAACAGGGCACCGCCGTCTCAAGCACCGCTGAACAGGGCACCGTCTCAAGCACCGCTGAACAGGGCACCGCCGTCTCAAGCACCGCTGAACAGAGCACCGCCGTCTCAAGCACCGCTGAACAGGGCACTGCCGTCTCAAGCACGCGCTGAACAGGGCACCGCTGTTTCAAGCACCGCTGAACAGGACACCGCCGTCTCAAGCAATGCTGAACAGGGCACCGCCATCTCAAGCAACGCTGAACAGGGCACCGGCGTCTCAAGCAACCCTGAACAAGACACCGCAATCTCAAGCACCGCTGAACAGGGCACCGCCATTTCAAGCACTGCTGAACAGGGCACCGCCGTCTCAAGCAACGCTGGCCCAGGAGCGCCAAGGGCATTGATGCTACTGAGTCCGTCACGGGCAGAATGAAGCACTCTGGGCACCATGCCCCCTCCAGAACCAGTGGAGACTGTCATCCACTACCTCTGTCCTTAGCAGGATGAAGCACTCTGGGCACCATGCCTCCTCCAGAACCACTGGTGAGATCCATCCACTACCTCTCTCCTTAGCAGGATGAAGCACTCTGGGCACAATGCCCCCTCCAGAACCAGTGGAGACTGTTATGCACTTGAGAGACTGTGGCTTTGCACTCCCCTGGATGGAACAGTGGGCAACCCACCCACTGTTGAGACTTGAGAGACTGTGGCTTTGCGCTACACAGGATTGAACAGTGGGCAACCCACCCACTGTAGAGACTTGAGAGACTGTGGCTTTGCACTCCCCAGGATTGAACAGTGGGCAACCCACCCACTGTAGAGACTTGTGAGACTGTGGCTTTGCAGTCCCCAGGATGGAACAGTGGGCAACCCGCCCACTGTAGAGACTTGAGACACTGTGGCTTTGCACTCCCCAGGATTGAACAGTGGGCGTGTGGCCCCCTTGTGGATTTGGCGTCGTGCACTCAACCGGCTGAGGTGCCCCCCCTTTCCCTCCCCCTGAGGTGCCTGTTTTCTTGCTATCTGATGCTCTTGCAGTGTTCTCTCCGTCATGGTCGGGGATCTTGTGTGGGCCTCACCCATACCGTGTGGGCCCAGTGTTCCACTGACTTAATTGGAGCACTACCTGGACTACTATGCTTGGTGTAATGACCACCATAGTTTTTAGGTAATTCCTCATGATTGAACTACACTGATTTACGCAAGTTACACCTACCCCTAATTATAACACTGCAGGTCAAAGGGAGTTTGAGTGGAAGCTTTAAGTGCAGTCTTGTGCTTCTGTTAAAATTCACATGCATTTGACTTTAATGCATGGAGTGAAGACTCTTTACTCAGAAGATTACTCCACAGGCCTTGGCTTACTGTATCTCAAGGCTACAACCAATAAGATGCTCCATTGGTTAGTACTGGTGGTTAATGAATGAAAAATAATGAGCCTGATTGACAAACTGCACTATGGTGTACACTTTGACATACTATACAATATACTACAAATTGCAATTCACAAACTACATGTGGAATTTGAGGCCTCTGCACTAGCTATACTTGTGTGTGCAGAATTGTGCACCTTGACTGCAGAATCTCTGCACACCTAAGAAAAGGTTCTAGTAGTAAATATGAGAAGGTCACTGGAAGTTGCTTAAAGACAGGGCAGGCTTCCTAGAAAGGGGGATGGGATTAGGGAAGGGTCAGAGGGGTTCATGGAAGACCAGGGAGGAAGTTAGGGAGGGGCATCACCCAATCACCCACACTAGAGCAAACCAATTCAATCATTTTGGTGGCAGACACTTCTAACTTATACTTTGGTACTAAGTTTACACTCAGAGTCTTTGAATACGAACATAGTAAATACACTGCAAAGTGTAAAATACTCAAAAGTGTAAATTACCTTTGTGAATCAGGCGCTATGTTTTTTTTGGGCACATGTTTTATGAAAATGAGACTTTGACTCATCACTGTCATTTTAAGGGAGGGCTCTCTGGAAGATAGGAATTTTGAACAGTTACTTACTTTTCCCATGACTTAAAATGGCTCTGTAGCCAAGCTGTAATATAGAACATATCTCGTCACTTTTGTGCCTTGTGATGGTCTTCAGGGTTAATCCTTAACCAATTTTAACATCAACTTGTGGTCACTCCATAGATTGCTGATAAAAATGTGTGAGGCAGATGGATTTCATATAGATGCTTAAGATACACAGCTCTGATATTCCCAAATGTGTGATACTGCCAAGGATACCATGTAATTAAAAAGGTATGGCTGCAGCATTAATTATTAGGTAAACACCAACTAGCTAGGGTTATATATGAACAACACTTAGCTCATGGTAGTAGGGTCCTGTTACAGCAAAAAGAAGCTAAGCCTAAATGACAATGTGCTTGTTTTTCCTGCTTTATTAATAGTCAAAATCCAAGGATTGCTGTTAACTTGGGTCTTTCATTCCAACATTAGATGAATAATTATAATAAATGAAGCCATTTCATTGATGGTCAGGTGCTGGACTGTTTTCAATTCCAGGATCAGCTAAGTCATATTGATTCTTGGGTCTTGAAAATAAAAAGTATAAAAAGGCTACTAAATATAAGGCCTATGAAGCAATTTTTGACAGTTTTTTCATCATTCTTCCATCTCTGTACTTTAGAATCATATTTCACAGCACATCACCTATGCATACATTCTTCCATCAGCATTAGACCGACACTAATGGTTGATATGTGTCTAGAACACATCTAAGAGCAACTCATGTTGTTATGATTATCACGTCTTTTCTAGATGAACCACTTTTCAGGTGACATGTTAATCATTTAGAAGTGAATGCACATTTAGTTTATGCTACTTTTTCCTTGCAATGTGCTAATCAATTCTGCTGAAGTATATTTTGAGTATTTAATCAATTCTGACTCTGTATTTTGTCCCAGATAATTGTAATTGTATTATGAGCAATGTTTTACGAAAAGTAATAAGTGTCTGTCTTATTTGTTAGTAATATTCAAAGAACACCGTTTTATAGACTAAGAATAAGTAAAAGGGTATGAGGCCATTTTATACATTTTTTTTTTTCATAAGAGGTCAACAACATCTAAATAATGGTATGAAAACCATTCATAGGCTGCAAAGGGTTAGAGAGGAACCATCATGCTCGATGAAAATGAGACAGGCAATGAAGAACCAACATTAACTGAAGGTTACCAGGTGTTCCAAGGGATAGTACTACATGCAGAAGAGTGTACCAATTGCAGAACAGTATTTGTGAGTTTCTATGCTACTACAGGAAACCTTCATTGGCAGTGCTACTAGAGTTGCTACAAGTACAAAATAAGCATGGGGCTTTGCCTGCTCTTAACTTACGGATACAATTCCAATACATTATTCTCAATAGTTCTCAGTAAAATGTGTTGATGAGCTTGAGTTCTGGCATTAAACAAGTCATTCACAGTAGTCCTTCTTCAGGATCATGAACAGGAACTCCCAAAGTTTATTCAAGAAAACTATACCTCTGTGGGCCATGACTCCTTAGCCTAACAGGATATTAAATTTTATCTTGAAGCAAAAAATATGAGTGAGGTTTCAGGTAAAAATAAAGCTGCACTGGAGACAAAAAAAGCAGAAAGTGAAACAAAAAGAAAGGACCGGAGCTCCCTAATTTCAGGAACCATGGCAATATTAAGTAGACTGATCGGTAGCAGTATCCTGATAGCTGTTCTTCCAATTTTTTAGGACTCAGGGGACAGTAAAAGGACAAAAAAGTGGATGGCCTCAGCATTTTAATAAAGATAATATTATTCACAAAAGTGAATCAGGATGTGAAGCTGACGTAAAAATAAAGTAGGAAAAGACAGGTTCGGACTCTCACTTTAAGAACATAGGCCCTCATTACAACCCTGGTGGTGTTAAAGCAGCGCTAATACCGCCAACAGGCCGGCGGTAAAAAAAATGGGATCACGACCTCGGCGGAAACCGCCAACACAGACAGCCACTTTAACACTGCGACCGCCACGGCAGTAGCAACAAACACTGCGGCGCTCACCGCCAACAGACAGGCAGAAGACAATGTACCGCCCACCGTATTACAAGGCACCAATATGCCAGCTTTTCCGGAGCAGTACCAGCGACATCAAAAGCACGGCAATAACAGTACACTGAAGGGGAACCACCCACCTTTCGACATTCAACAAAGAACCAGGACGCCATGGAGCCCAAACTGCAGGTCCTCCCCATGCTGGTGTATCTGCTAATACACCAGGAATTTCAAAGAAGGCAGCAGCGACACCCACGGTGAATACTGCACCTAGCACAGAGTAGACGGGGGAGGAAAAAGAGAGTAACACACACATGTAACATGCAACACCCCCACCCTCACCCACAGCACCATACATACAAAAACATGCAGCAACATCACATTCACACCCCATAACCCCATGGAAGAACACCATGACAAAAGGATTCGAGTCAAATCTGTGATATTTAGAAAATGCATATAAAGGTAACGATTTTAAATAACAGTTCATACAAATATTTACAATATGTACAGAGGGCCGTACACTGTCCATTGCAACTGTCCGTGGACCAGTGGACCAAAAAATCATGGGTGATGCCCACACTTGACTCCTGCCTCAGAATGGAGAGAACACTGCAGTGGCATCAGGTTTAAAAAACACAGGCACCTCAGGGGGAAGGGGAAGGGGGGCACCTCAGCCGGAAGATGGTACTATGCCACTGCTTCTGGAGGGGGCAACATGCCCACAGCGATGTCCTGGGGAGTGCAAAGCCACAGTCTCTCAAGTCTCTCCAGTGGGTGGTTTTCCCACTGCTAGCTCCTGGGGATTGCTAAGCCATAGTCACTCAAGTTTCTCCAGTGGGTGGGTTGCCCACTGCTAGCTGCTGGGGAGTGCAAAGCCACAGTCTCTCAAGTGGGTGGTTTGCCCATTGCTTGGTCCTGGGGAGTGCAAAGCCACAGTCTCTTAAGAGGGTGGTTTGCCTACTGCTAGCTCCTGGGGAGTGCAAAGTCACAGTCTCTCAAGTGGGTGGTTTGCCCACTGCTTGGTCCTGGGGAGTGCAAAGCCACATCCTCTCAAGTGGATGCCACGGCTGTCACCGCCCACAGACAGGCAGAAGTCAATGTACCGGCCACAGAGTTACAACTTGCCCATCAGTCAGCTTTTCCGGGTTGGTACCAACGCCATCAAAAGCAAGGTGGAAACAGAACACTGAAGGGAAACCACTCGCCTCTCGACACTCAACGAAGAACCAGTACACCATGGAGCCCGAGCTACAGGTCCTGCCTATGGTGGTCTACATCCTCATCTACCAGGAATACAAAAGGCGATGACCACAGTGAGTACTGCACCTAGTACACAGGGGAGGGGGGAGGAAAAAGAGAGTGAGACACACATGCACCACGCAACACCCCCACCCACACTCTCGCCCTCACCCACAACACCATACACACAAAAACATGCATCAACATTACATTTACACCCTGTAACCCCATGGAAGAATGCAAGCACAAAAGGAATTGAGTTAAATCAGTGATATATTAGAAAGAGGCAGATAAATGTAATGAGTAGAAAAACAGTATTTACAAAAATATACAATATGTCCAGAAGGCTGTATATTGTCCATTCAAAATGTCTGTAGGCCACTGGGCCAAAAATCATGGGCCAAGTCCACACTTGACTCCTGCCTCAATATGGAGAGAACACTGCAGGGGCATCAAGTCGAAAACACACAGGCACCTCAGGGGGACGGGGAAGGGGGGGGAAACTCAGCCGGAATATGGAATAATGCCGCTGCTCCTTGAGGGGACTCCATGGCCACTTCTTGGTCCTGGGGAGTGCAAAGCCACTGTCTCTCAAGAGGGTGGTTTGCCCACTGCTTGGTCCTGGGGAGTGCAAAGCCACAGTCTCTCAAGTGGGTGTTTGCCCACTGCTTGGTCCTGGGGAGTGCAAACCCACAGTTTCTTTAGTGGATGGCTTCTCCACTGGATCTGGAGGGGGCCTTGTGCCCTGTGTGCTTCAACCTGCCAAGGAGGGGGTGAGTTTATGCATATCTCCACTGGTTCTGGAGGGGGCCTTGTGTCCAGTGATGCAGCACTTGGGGTGTGGCAGTTCACATTCCCTCACCTGCGTGTCTGAGGCAGAAGATTTGCAGGGACCAGGTTGCATGATAGTCCATGGAGGCAGGACTAGACTCCATCCTGTGGCGGCTAAGGCTGCAAACTGGTGGTAGTGCCGGTGCTGGTGGGGTCGCTGCCACTGGTGGTGGAAGGCTCCTGCCCGTCTCCTGCAGCCTCAGAGAGCTGCCCACAGGGGCTTTTGCTGCTGATAGTGGTCCTACTGTCTGCAGTGCAGGTGGTGGTGCTTGCGGCGGGGCTGCTGGCAGTGCTGGCCGTGGTGCAGGTGCCAGTGCTGCCAGTGGTGGAGGGAGGCTCCAGCCCTTCTCCTGCAGCCTCGGATGGCTGCCCACTGGGGCTGCTGCTGCTGACAGTAGTGGTGATAGTGGTGGTGCAGGTGGCGGTACTTGCGGCAGGGCTGCTGGCGGTGCTGGCCACAGTGCAGGTGGCGGGGCTGGCAGTTGTGCTGGTGGTCACCAGGCCTTCACCTGCAGCCTCTGACAGCTGAATAGCCTTGCCTGGTGTTTTCTGCCCTTTCCTCACCTTGACAGATGGAGTTGTGACCTTGGGTCTGGCAGCTGGAGTTTTGGAGGAGGCCTTGCTGGGTGGTTCATGCTTCTTGCCCTTGCTGCATGCTGTCCCCTTCTTCACCTTGGCAGGTGGCAGAATGGTTTTGTCATTTGTAGGGGTTGGTGGCACAAAGGATGGGCTGACAGGTGCCCCCTTTGAGCCTCTGTGAGTTGCAGGTACCACAGCGGACACCAACTTTGTGGCTGAGGTGCTGGCCTGGGTTTTGGACACCGTGGCCCGAGGGAAGGACGGGGGGGGTAGGGGTAGGGAAGAGGTCAATGTTTGCCAGGAAAAGCTTTTTAGAAACACTGGGGTGGGAAGAGGGAGAGGGTTTGAGAGTGGAGGAAGAGGGAGTGGTTGTAGGAGGTGTCTGTCTGCTGAGTTTGGGTGAAGGTGCCTGGGTTGGATGCTATTGTGAGCTGGATGGCTGTTGGGTGGGTGGGTGCTTGCGTTTGTGTACTTTGGGAGGAGGGGTCACAGACAAAGTGGGAGAGGACACAGGGGACATGCGCATGGATGTGGGGGTGGTGACTGCTCGTAAGAGGTGTGTAGTGATGGGCGTTCTGGTGATGGAGGTAGTGGATGAGGATTTAGTGCATGCAGGTGTGAGTGGAGATGCTACTGGGAGGGAGGTGGACGAGGAAGAGGAGGGGGACACAGTGGAGGCAATGGACGTTGGTGTGTCTGTATGGGTATTGGGGTTCTAGGAGATCCCTATGGGCTGCAGCATTTCTTTTGCCACCCATAGGGTTCTCAGACAAATCTTACACAGAACTGCCACTGCAGCCTGAGTGAAATAACGCCCACGTTATTTCACAGCCATTTTACACTGCACTTGAGTAACTTATAAGTCACCTATATGTCTAACCCTCACTTGGTGAAGGTTAGGTGCAACGTTACTAAGTGTGAGGGCACCCTGGCACTAGCCAGGGCACCCTCACATAGTTCAGGGCAATTTCCCCAGCCTTTGTGAGTGCGGGGACACCATTACACGTGTGCACTACATATAGGTCACTACCTATATGTAGCGTCAGCATGGTAACTCCAAATATGGCCATGTAACACATCTTAAATCATGGAATTGTCCCCTCATGCCAAATCTGGTATTGGGGTGCCAATCCCATGCATCACCGGGGCTCCAGCATGGACCCTGGGTACTGCCAAACCAGCTCTCTGGGGTTTTCACTACAGCTACCGCTGCTGCCAATCCACAGACAGGCTTCTGCCCTCTTGGGGTTTGGGCAGCCCGAAATTGGACAAAAAAAGTGGAGTGACCACTCCCCTGCCCATCACCACCCCAGCGGTGGTGCCCAGAGGTCCTTCAGTGTATCCCAGACCTCTACCATCTTGAATCCAGAGGTGTGAGGGCACAGTGGAGGCCTCTAAGTGGCCAGTGCCAGCAGGTGATGTCATAGACCCCTCCTGATAGGTGCTTACCTGACTAGGTGGTCAATCCTCCTCTGAGAGCTATTTAGTGTCTCTCCTGTGGGCTTTTCCTCACATAACAAATGCAAGAGCTCACCAGAGTTCCTCTGCATCTCCCTCTTCGACTTCTGCCAAGGATCAACCGCTAACTGCTCTAGGACACCTGCAAAACTGCAACATTTTAGTGCCTAATCCTGCCAGCTTTCTTGACTGTTTCCTGGTGGTGCATGCTCTGGGGGCTGTCTGCCTTCACTCTGCACTGGAAGCGTGAACTGCAGCTGCTAGGGCTTCTGTGCACTTTTGCAAGGAATCCTTCATGAACAGGACAGCCCAGGTTCCCAGCACACCGCCCTGCATTGCTCAACTCTCTGAGTTGACCACCAACTTCATGGGACCCTCCTTTGTAGTGTTGAGACAACCGCCATGCTCAGTTTTCTAGAACCCATGTTCAAGTACTTCTGTGGGTGCTACCTTCTTTGGCATGGGCTCTCTGTGTTGCTGAGGGTCCCCTCTGTCTCCTCTTCCAAGTGGCGACCTCCTGGTCCTTCCTGGGCCTGGGCAGCACCCATTTTCCTCAACTGCGACCTTTGCAGCTAGCAAGGCTTGTTTGCAGTATTTCTCAAGGAAACAACTCTGTGTCGTCCAGCACGCCGATGGACATTTTCTGTGCAAAGGAGAACTTCCTGGTATCTTCCGTTTTTGCTGAATCTTCAGCTTCTTTCACCCAGAGGCAGCCATTTTGCACCTTCATCTAGGGTTTAGTGGGCTCCTGCCCCCCCTGGACACTTTTGTGTGTCCTGGACTTGGTCCCTTTCCTTTACAGGTCCTCAGGTCTAGGAATCCGTCTTCAGTGCTTTGCAGTCAGTTGTTGTCCTTGCAGAGTGTGTTTCTGGGGAAGTAGGGTCAATTTACTTCTACTTTTCAGGGCCTTGGGGTGGGGTATCTTGGACACCCTTAGGCCCGTATTTATACTCCGTTTGCGCCGAATTAGCGTCGTTTTTTTCGACGCAAATTCGGCGCAAAACTAACGCCATATTTATACTTTGGCGTTAGACGCATCTAGCGCCAAAGTATGAAGAAAGAGCGTCATTTTTTAGCGTGAACGCCTTCCTTGCGTTAATGAGATGCAAGGAAGGCGTTCCCGTCTAAAAAAATTACGGCGACGCAAATGCGTCGTATTTATACTCCCGGGCATAAATCACGCCCGGGAGGTGGCGGGTCAAAAAAAACCGCATTTGCGCCTGAATTTAACGCCTGGGTCAGGGTAGGCGTTAAGGGACCTGTGGGCTCAGAATGAGCCCACAGGTGCCCTCCCCTGCCCCCAGGGACCCCCCCTGCCACCCCTGCCCACCCCAGGAGGACACCCAAGGATGGAGGGACCCATCCCAGTGAAGTACAGGTAAGTTCAGGTAAGTATAATTTTTTTTATATTTTAATTTTTTTGGTGGCATAGGGGGGCCTTATTTGTGCCCCCCTACATGCCACTATGCCCAATGACCATGCCCAGGGGACACAAGTCCCCTGGGCATGGCCATTGGGCAAGGGGGCATGACTCCTGTCTTTACTAAGACAGGAGTCATGAAATGGCGTCTGGGCGTCGAAAAAATGGCGCAAATCGGGTTAAGACGATTTTTTAGCGTCAACCTGACTTGCGCCATTTTAAGACGCCCTAACGTCATTTTTTCCCAACGCCGGAGCTGCCTGGTCTACGTGGTTTTTTTCCACGCACACCAGGCAGCGCCGGTCTGATTGCGCCGTCTAACGCCATTCCATAAATACGGCGCCCGCATGGCGCTTCAGAATGGCGTTAGACGGCGCAAAATTTTTTGACGCTAAACTGCGTTAGCGCAGTTTAGCGTCAAAAAGTATAAATATGGGCCTTAGTGTTTTCTTACACTCCCAGTGACCCTCTACACACTACACTAGGCCAGGGGTCCCTAAGTGGTTCGCATTCCACTTTCTTAGTATATGGTTTGTGTTGCCCCTAGGCCTTTTGCATCCTATTGTATTCTACAGGGTTTGCACTATTTTTCTAACGGTTTACTTACCTGATTTTGGTTTGTGTGTATATTTTGTGTATTTTACTTACCTCCTAAGGGAGTATATCCTGTGAGATATTTTTTGGCACATTGTCACTAAAATAAAGTAACTCTGAGTATTGTGATTCTTATGATATAGTGCTACATGATATAAGTGGTATAGTAGGAGCTTTGAATGTCTCCGAGTTCAGCTTAAGCTGCTATGCTATAGCTACCTCTATCATCCCAAGCTGCTAGAACACTACTAATCTACTAATAAGGGATAATTGGACTTGCTACAAGGTGTAAGTACCATCAGGTATCCACTATAAGCCAAGCCAGCCTCCTACAGCTCTACCCAGATGATTAGCTCCACCATGACCCTTAGCTTCTCCTCTGAAAACCTTGGGGTGTCTTCGAGGTGCCATGACTGTGGTGTGAGTGATATGTGTGAGGATGTGTGGGGTGATGTGTGAGGTGATGTGTTAGGGTGTGTGGTGTGAGGTGCGTGGATAGTGTATGTGTGATGGTGTTTTGTGGCTCAGATTGAGTGGGTGCTCCTGGCTTGTGTCTCTCTCTGTTGGCAATCTTATTTTTTCATTGAAATGGTTGGGGGTAGTGTGGGTGTGTGTTTTATAGTGGTGGGAGTGTTTGGGTGTGCTTTGTGTATGTGTGTCAGGAGTGTGTAGTTTAAATTGTCCAATGTGGTGGTGTTTTGTAAGTGTGTGTGTATTTTGAGCACAACAGTGTGTACCGCCAATGGTTTACCATGGTTGAAAGACTGTCAAGCTGATTTGTGGGTCGTGATACTGTGAGTGTATTCCTGTTGGAGTAACAGTGTGGGTTTTGCTATCGCCCGTTTATCACTGACCTTTGGTGTGGCAGACTTCTGTAGGGGTCTGTATAGTGGCGGATTTCTCTGTGTAGGTCATAATACCTGTAGCGGAATACCGCTGCGGTCACGGTAAGCTGGCGGCCGTCAGCACGGCGATAGGTGGCATTTACCACCACGGTTGGAATGAGTGCCATAATCTTTTCAATTTAGCACAAAAACATGGCCTGCAAACTATGGGCATTTCTGTGGAATTGGGTGCACTTTTGGGCAGCGCAGCAAAAGTGACAGTAGTTTGCTATGCTCTCAAGGAGTATCTGGGTGTGGTTCCAACTAAAGAACATATACAGGTTGGACATGTCAGCTCTCTGGATATAATTTATAATGTGGAAATACAGATTGAGATGGTTATACCACATAGAATAACAGCTATATTCTTTCCTCATTCATCAGATCCTTATGATATCATTCTTGTAGCGAACGATTGGTATCTGTTTTCGTAAGTGATTGACCTCTAAGTGAGAAGGTAATAATGCAAGCATTTTCATCCTTAGTACCTGAAGAACTCAGGGAAAAATATGTTTGAAAGCTGGGTTTAAAGCAAACGTATGTGCTATATATAAAGCAAGCAGAGTGGGTGTTAGACCTGATCCTTAGTGTTGTAATTCTTCTGGCGTTTTGGCTTCCCTCCCCTAATTGACACTTTTAATTTACTAGCATATGACACTACATGTACCTAGGGCCTGTAAATTAAATACTATTAGTGGGCTGCAGCACTCATTGTGTCTCCCACTAAAGTAGCACAGTAAGACAAGTAGTGAAACTGCTATTTAGACCTGGTGAAACAAACCTCTTGCCAGGACTAAACCCAGTTGTTAATACTTCAAAGTCACCCCTAGAGTAGGCCTTAAATACTCACAGGGCATTGTGCATGTTATTTACAAAAGTATGCTATGTATATTTAATGTCCTGGCAGTGACAAAAAGTTGGTTTGCACTACAGCATGGCTATCACTCCCTCAGACTAAAACTGGGTTACCTCACTAAAAATAATAATGCTTCTTCCACTAATTTCAATTTAAAATCCCCTTTATTAGTAAAGTCAGATTTTAGGTTACTAGTCTAGAAATACCACTTTTAGAAAGTTTCCACTGTTCTGCCTAAACCAAATATGTGTTTTGCCAATGTCCAGGGTCAATGGCTGGCCTGTGGTGTGTTGTGCATTCCTTCTAGATATGAGAACAAAAAGACCTTGAGTGTGGTGTAGGGTATTCCTATTCTGAGCAGGATGACTTTGTGGTTTGTTCACAGCCCTTTCTGAGCTTCAAAGGATAGCCTCAGTGTTATGCCCACCCCATTCCTGACTCCTATGGGTTGCTTAGCCTTCCACTGACACATAAAGCTGACACCTAGGCCTCCCTGCCCTTTGTTACCCTAGACAGTTCAGAGCCAAACCCAGGAAAATGGGAGAGTTAGACAAGAACCACATCCAACTCTCACAGGATGCACTGTGTATAAGAATAGCACCTTCAAAACCTCTCTACAGAAAACTGCTGGCCCTCCAAAAGATTCTGAAGAAAGACTTCCCAGCTGTCTGAAGAAGAAATATTTGACCTGCTTGCCTTGAACTTAGGCTTCCCAGAAATGACTCAAAGGGTCAGATGGATGACCTGTTTGAGCTACAGGGACACAACAAGCTTCCAGAGGCTACCCTACAACTGTCCAGCTGACCAGCACCAACTGGACCTGCTTGAGCACTGCTGCTTGTAGGAGGCTGGTCTGGTTTGTAGTGGGTATCTAAGGGACTTACACCTCATACCAGGTCCAGTTATCACTTATTAGTAAAATGTAGACAGTGTCTAGAAGCCAGGCTCTCTCGGGGTAGTGTAGATGAGCAGCCAAGGTCTAACTGGGAGATATGCAAAGCTCATGCAATACCACTGTAGTCACACAGTACTGACACACATGAAAGGAAATACTCAGGGGCATATTTATACTCTGTTTGCACCGGAATTGCGTCGTTTTTTTTTACGCAATTCCGACGCAAAACTAACTCCATATTTATACTTTGGCGTTAGACGCGTCTAGCGCCAAAGTCCATGGAGTTTGCATAATTTTTTAGCGTGGACACCTACTTTGCGTTAATGATATGCAAGGTAGACGTTCCCGTCTAAAAAATTGACTCCGAGGCATGTGCGCCGTATTTACACTCCCGGGCAAAATTCACGCCCGGGAGTGGGCGGGTCAAAAAAAATGTCATCCAGCCGCTTTTGCGCCGTTTTTTAGCGCCTGGTCAGGGCAGGCGTTAAGGGACCTGTGGGCTCGGAAGGAGCCCAGAGGTGCCCTCCCATGCCCCCAGGGACACCCCCTGTCACCCTTGCTCACCCCAGGAGGACACCCAAGGCTGGAGGGACCCATCCCAGGGACATTAAGGTAAGTTCAGGTAAGTATTTTTTTTATTTTTTTTTGTGGCATAGGGGGGCCTGATTTGTGCCCCCCTACATGCCACTATGCCCAATGACCATGCCCAGGGGACAGAAGTCCCCTGGGCATGGCCATTGGGCAAGGGGGCATGACTCCTGTCTTTGCTAAGACAGGAGTCATTTCAATGGGGGTTGGGAGTCAGAAAAAATGGCGCAAATCGGGTTGAGGCGAAAAATTTGCCTCAGCCTGACTTGCCCCATTTTTTGGCGCCCAAGCTCCATATCCCCCTACGCCGGCGCTGCCTGGTGTACGTCATTTTTTTTCACGCACACCAGGCAGCGCCGCCGGCTAACGCCGGCTAACGTCATTGAATAAATACGGCGCCCACATGGCGCTTCAGAATGGCGTTAGCCGGCGCTAATTTTTTTGACGCAAAACTGCGTTACCGCAGTTTTGCGTCAAAAAGTATAAATATGGCCCTCAGTGTTACAAAAATAAAGATACTTTATTTTGGTGACACAAATGCCCAAAATACCACAAAGACTATACTACCTTAAGAGGTAAGTAATACACAAATTATATACACTAGTATGCAGAAATAGCTGTAAAAATAGTTAGAAAACTGTAAATAGTGGAAATTCAATAGTTGGGCCTGGGGGAACACAAACCATATTCTAAGAAAGTGGAATGCGAAAGTGTGCAAGTGTAGTGTGTAAAGGGGCACTGGGAGTATTAGAAAACACCAAAGGTAAGTAATAGAACCCACACCAGAGCCCATGAAAGCAGGAGTAAATCACAGTAACTTTCCTAGAACACACAAGAATATGAGAAAGAAGACTATGCAAGAACTGGAAGAGACTGCAAGACACCAACAATAGATTCCTGGACCTGAAGAACTGTGGAAGAAGAGGACCGAGTCTAAGAAGCACTGAAGAGTCCAGGGAGAACAGGAGCCCCTGCTAACCCGGACGACGATGCTATTGAAGAACCACTGGTGAAGAACAACAATCAGTACTGCACCCACGAAGATGATTGCTGGTTCCTGGTTGGTGCAGATGATGTCTTACGCCCAATGGATGATGCAGTCTGGTTTGCGTCGCTGAATTCCACCAAAAAGCCTTGGCACACTCAAAGCACGTGGATAGCGGAAAATGGTGCAGCCCTGGAAAAGGAGGAACCTGGTGGACTCTTCCCAGGAGGGAGAGTCAGAGGAGGTTCCCAGCAAGAGCCCTCAGAAGACAAGGCAGCATGCACAGGAGTCCCACAGCACAGGGACAAAGAAGGTGCAAAAGGAGCACTACACAAAGGGATCCCATGCTGCAGGAGAACCACTTGCAGGATAGAGTGCTGGGGGCTGGAGCTGCACGGGGCATGAAGAACTTTGTGGAACAATGCCAATAAGCCTTAGCAACTGCAAAACACATGGTGCAGAGGGTTAACATCCCTCTCCCAAAGGAAATCCTATGCTCTGCCTTCCTGGGCTTGAGCTGCTCAAGCAACAGGAGGGCAGAAACCTGTCTGCGAGGTGGTAGCAGCTGGCCCTGCCTAGAAAACCTCAGAAGGCTTTAATGGCAGTACCGGGGTCCTCTAAGGAGCCCCCAGGGTGCTTGGAATCATACAACCAATGCTTGCAAAAGCCTTAGGGTGTGATTCTAACATGTTTGATGCCAAACATGGCCATATTCAGATTTATTACTGGGAAGCTGGACATGGGTGTTGACCTAAGTCCAGTGCACGCGTAAAGTGGCGTCCCCACACTCACGAAGTCTGGGTAAATGGTCTTGGAGGTTGTGGGGGCACCTCTGCTAGTGCAGGGGTGCCCTCACAAACATGTACTCTGTACCCAGCCTTCAGGGCTAGACAGCCTGCAATATAAGTGACGTGGTGCAGTGTAAATGGCAGTGAAAGTGTGCATGCACCATTTCACACAGGCTGCAAAGGCAGTCCTGTAGAAGCCTTTGCATGGGCTCCCTATGCGTGGCAAAAAAATGTTGCAGTTCATAGGGATCCCCTGGAACCCCAATGACCTGGGTATCTAGGTACTGTAAACTAGGGACTTATAAGGGGTGACCAGTATGCCAATTTTGGGTGAAATACCTGGTTACCAGTATGCAATGACAAAATTTAAAGAAGAGAGAGCATAATCACTGGGGTCCTGATTAGCAGGGACCCAGTGAACACAATCAAAGATGCTGACATCAGGCAGAAATTGGGGGTGACATGCCAAAAGGAGGATGCTTTCCTACACACATCCCCAACCCCCCAAAAGAGGGATAATAAGGCTAACCTTGTCAAGATGAGTCTTCATTGTGTAAGTGGAAATATCTGGAGAATCCATCTACATTGGATGATTACTCCCTAGTCTATGTTCCACTGTAAAGGAAATGGACCACCTCAACAATTTAGGGTTTTCACCTTTCATTTATTTTAACCATAAGAGAGGTTTGCGGTCTGTTTGAAAAAATGAAGTGAGTCCCAATGAGGTATGGTCTCAACTTCCCAGACCACAGCAAAGGTCTCCCTCTCTATGGCTGACCAACACTTTACTCCAGGGGTCAACCTTCTACTGATAAAAGAAACAGGTTGATCCTGGCCCTCTGAATTTAGTTGTGATAGCACAGCCCAACCCCTACCTCTGAAGCATCAGTTTGGATAATAGACTTCTTAGAGTAGTTTGGGATTTTTAGGAAAGGCACACTAAGCCTGCTTTAGCTCCTCAAAAGCTTTCTGACGGCTAGGTGCCAAGCATTTTCTGAACTTCTGATTTAATATGTTCTCTGACATGGTCAGACTGCCTATAAATCTTACTTTTGACAGGTAATCTGCCTCCAGTATCTATGGTGTGTTCACACCAAGTTGTCTGACCAGGTGTCAGAGAAAAGAGTTCTGAAAATTGACCCAGGAGGTTCCTGCAGTCTTCAGTCTGCTCTTCAGAGAGGCAGTCTGGCAGAATAACTCCTTCCACTGAGCCACCAGCTGCAGTGTTGGAGAAGAGATCAGGGAGAGGCTCACTCTCATCTTCCTCTCCCTCATCAGTGGCCAAGAGTAGGCTTACGACAGCCCTATCATAGTAGAGTTTCAGGAGGTTCACATGAAGTACTCTAAGAAGACTTCTGGGAGTGTCTAGGTCCACTAAATTAGTGATCTCACCCTTCTTTTCCACTATTACATGTGTGCCACTCGATTTGCCGTGGAGTGCCGTGGGTGCCACATGCTCCAGTACCCACACCTTGTGTCCTGTTTGGTACACAGTCAGGACAGCCTTCTGGTCATGCCATTGTTTCTATAACTCCTGGTTTGCCTGAAGCTTTTTAGTGGCCTTTTTCATGTACTCAGACATTCCATATCTTAAGCCAAGCACATAGTCCACTATATATTGTTTAGGGGGCTTGAAGGGTTGCTCCCACCCCTCTTTCACAAGAGCTAAAGGACCCCTAACAGGGTGAGCACAAAGGAGTTCAAATTGGCTGTAGCCCACTTCCTTCTGGGGTACCTCCCTGTAGGCAAAAAGAAGGCATGGTAACAGGACATCCCATCTACTTCTGAGCTTTTCAGAGAGTCCCATAATAATACCTTTCAGAGATTTATTGACCCTCTCACCCAACCCATTTGTCTGGGGATGGTGTGGTGAACTTGTAGGTTACACCACACTCTTTCCACATTGCTTTTAGGTATGCAGACATGAAGTTGCTACCTCTGTCTGACACCACCTCTTTTCGAAAAGCCACCCTGGAAAATATTAGCAGGAGGGCATTTGAAACTGCAGGAGTTGTAGTGGTCCTCAGAGGTATTGCTTCTGGATATCTAGTGGCATGGTCCACTGTCACCAAAAAAATCCTATTGCCAGAAGCAGTAGGAGGGTCAAGGGGGCCAACAATGTCAGCCCGACCCTTTCAAAGGGCATCCCAACCACTGGCAGTGGGATTAAGGGGGTCTTTGGGGTGCCACCAGTCTTATCACTGACTTTCCAAGTGACACAAGAGCAACAACATATTATTTTGTGTCTTCTGACATGTGTGGCCATTGAAAGTGAGCTATCAGTCTGTCCCATGTCTTTATTTGCCCCTGATATTCAGCAAGGGGAAAGTCAGGTGCTCAGCTCAAAAGAAACCCCATATACTGCAAGGGAATAACTATT
Source organism: Pleurodeles waltl (assembly GCF_031143425.1). Taxonomy (NCBI): domain Eukaryota; kingdom Metazoa; phylum Chordata; class Amphibia; order Caudata; family Salamandridae; genus Pleurodeles; species Pleurodeles waltl. The sequence goes on from NC_090444.1 coordinate 1,456,200,249, forward strand.
CTCCTGGTCGCACCAGGTTGCGGGTCCCTTGCCTCTGTGTACAGGATGTTATTTTCCCAGTACACCCTATGGGTATCACTGACATCCCCGGCCCCTTTGACAGCTTGCTGTCTTAAACCCTCAAGTGTGGGACAGCCACACTCAACTCCTCCCTGGCAGGTCCCCCTGCACCCAAAAGCTCAGCTGTGCCAGCCTGAATCTCCTCTGTTGTAGGTTCTACACAGGGAGTAGACTCCTCCTCCTTAAAAGGGGAATCTTCAGTTGAGAGAGGGATAGTGGATAACTTTTCACACTTTCTACCTCTGCTTTTGGGAAGCTCTTGTCCCATTATTCCAGGATCCAAGTTTCCCTGTCTTCTTTGCTTCTTGGCCTGAGCCCCTGTTAAAGCAAAGATATGCCCATGAATGCCCAGCATTGCTGCATGAATTTCCACCTCTACCTCAGCCCAAGCTGAAGTCTCCAAGTCATTGCCTAGTAAACACTCTGCAGGTAGGTGTGTGGATACCACAACTTTGTTTGGACCAGTAACCACCTCGCCCAGGTGAGATCAACAACAGCCATAGGGTGGCTAACAGTGTTATTATGGGTGTCAGTCACTTGGTACTGATGACCAAGTAGGTGTTGCTCAGGGGCCACCAGTTTTTCTATCACCAGTGTAACACTTGCACCTGTGATCCTGTAGGCCTCAACTTGAAAACCATTTATTAGGGGTTCTTGCTTATACTTATCCATATTGAGGGCACAAGCAACATGGGCGGCAAGGTCAATGCCACTATTAGAAACTAAAACAGCCTCAGTGGTTTGCCTAACTGAACCAACCCCGACTACATTACCCAGAGTGAGCCCTGCTACATATTGGACTGGCTATTTTTAGTGTTGCTTTTCCCACCACCACTGCTATTACTAGGGGTACTAGTGGAAGCAGTAGGGTGTGTTGTGGAGGGAGCTTTGGTGTGTTTCGTTGGACAAGCACAGTCACTTGTCCAATGGCCTTTGTTTTTACACATAAAACACAAAGGTTATTTATTCTTTTGGTTAGAAGAAGATTTAGACCCACACCCAGAGGATTTTGTGGGCCTTAGGAAGACTCCTTGTTTTTATCTTTGTTATTTGACTTACCATCCTCCTACTTGTCTTTGTCACCCCATGTATGAGTTTTTCTGTCCATTCTTGTTCTGACCCATTTGTCTGCCTACTTTCCCAACTCTTGGGGAGAGGTCAGATCTGAGTCTACCAAGTATTGGTGTAACAAATTAGATACAAGTTAATCAAAATATGCTCTCTCAAAATTAAATTATATAAGCCCTCATAGTCAGACAATTTGTTGCCATGTAACCAACCTTCCAAAGCCTTCACAGAGCAGTCCACAAAGGCTATCCAATCTTGTAAAGACTCTTTTTCGGTTTCTCTGAACTTAATTCTGTATTTTTCAGTAGTTAAGCCAAATTCATCAAAGAGTGCAGTTTTAAGAATACTGTAATTTTCTGAGTCTCCTTCTCTGACTATGAGAAGCCAATCTCTCCCCTTGTCAGAAAAGGACAACCACAAAATAGCAGCCCACTGCCTTTGAGGGACCCTCTTAAGTGCAGCAAACCTCTTGTAAATATCTTCATCCACTTTGTATGGGGGAACAATTTTATGCAAGTTTCTAGAGTAAATGTTGTCCTCCCTAACTCCATAACTCCTGAATCGGCTGCTACCACCATGGGGAACTAACCCCAACCCCTGCCTTTCCTTTTCCACAGCCAATGCCTCCCTATCTAGGGCTAGCTTTTGCTGCTGCAGCCTCAACCTGGCCTCCTCCAGTCTTAGTTTCATGAGCTCCCTATCTATGGAGTCATCACCTGGAGTTGAACCATGGCATCCCTCAGAAACTTAGGTGATATGGGAATGGGTAGAGGTTGATCTTTCCCTAACTTTGCTAAACCTAGTGACCTGACCGCTAAGTGTGAAGGGAGGCCTCCCTGAGTGACTACCATTCCCACTGCCAGCTACACTAGTAGGTTTGCTAGGGAGAAGATCTTGGGACGAGCCCTCCCCTCAAACTACAGGATGATTCCCTGACTCCAAGGGCGTAGAATGTTCCTGGTCATCCTGAAGAACATGGCTCAGAAAAAAAAATGTTTTTAGGGTTCTTCCCTACATCTAGGCCTCTCTATGAGCAAAGCCCCTTCATTTCTTCGAAGGTCATGCCCTCATAGGCAGTACCCATGATTGCAGAGGTAGGCCCAGCAGCACACATGATGTAGTGTGAGTGTTAGATTATAGTAAGGAAAACCTAATCTACCTGTTGGACTTTTTTGCTTATGCAGGGTCATCCCCAATCTTTTTGCCTCCTGCCTCCGATTTTTTCTGACCTGTTGCTGTTGGTTTTTGAACTCTGAGCACTTTACCACTGCTAACCAGTTCTAAAGTACATATGCTCTCTGTGTAAATTGTATTGTTGATTGGTTTATCCATGATTGGCATATTTAATTTACTAGTAAGCCCCTAGTAAAGTGCACTGGAGGTGCCAGGGCCTGTAAATCAAATGCTACTAGTGGGCCTGCAGCACTGGTTGTGCCACCAACATAATTAGCTCTGTAATCATGTCTCAGACCTGCCATTGCAGTGTCTGTGTGTGCAGTTTTTAACTGTAAATTTGACTTGGCAAGTGTCCCCACTTGCCAGGCCTAAACCTTCACTTTTCTTACATGTAATACACCCCTAAGTTAGGCCCTAGGTAGCTCCAAGGGCAGGGTGCAGTGTATGGTTAAGGTAGGCCATATAGTAATGTGTTTTATATGTCCTGACAGTGAAATATTGCTAAATCTGTTTTTCACTGTTGCAAGGCCTGTCCCTCTCATAGGTTAACGTGGGGGCTACCTTTAAATCTGATTAAAGTGTAGATTCCCTTTGGGAGCGGATGGACATGTGGAGTTTGGGGTCCCTGCGCTCACAATTTAAAAATAATCTTTTAGTAAAGTTGATTTTAAGATTGTGTGTTTGAAAATGCCACTTTTCGAAAGTGAGCATTTTCTTGCTTATACCATTTCTATGACTCTGACTGTTTGTGGATTCCCTGTCTGGGTCAGTTTGACAGTTGGGCTGGTTGCACCTCACACTAGACAGTGACACAATGGGAGCTGGGATGTAGTATACATTTCCTGATGAGCCATCTGTGCTAGGAGGGAGGGGAGGAGTGGTCACTTACACCTGAAAGGGCTGTGCCTGTCCTCACACAATGCTGTCTCCGACCCCCTGGTGAGTGTCTGGGGCCTGGCCTGGGAAAGGCAGGATTTCACATTCAAAAGAGACTTTACTTTGAAGTAGGCCTACTTCAAAGGAGAAATTGTGTATAAGAAGGGCACCCCAAACCACAGACTTTAGATCACTTCTGGACATCAATAGGAACCTCTGTCTGGAGAAGAGCTGAAGAGCTGAGGAGAAGTGCTCTTCTGCCTGTGACTGTGCTTTGTGGAGCTATCCTGCAGTTCCTGCTTCTGCCAGAGAAAGAGGGAAAAGACTGGACTTTGTGTGCCTTCCATTTTGTGAAGAAATCTCCAAGGGCTTGATTTAGAGCTTGCCTCCTGTTGTTTGAAGTCTCAGAGACAGCAAAGACGTCTCTGTGCTAGCACCTGGAGTCTCTGGAAAGACTCCTGCTCTGACAAGTGGTGCCCTATCCAGTCCCAGGGCCCTTGAAAGGAATCCAAGGAAATCAACTTTGGACAACTTCGGACCAACGCCTCTGCTGAATCTGGTGACGCCGCCTGCAACCGACTCTGTGATCTTTGCTGGAACGCGATGGCCTTCGCAGGCCCGACACTGCTGCAGCCCCACTGTTTTGCTTTCCTATCTTATGACCGAGCTGACAAAACTTCTCTGGAATGCACTTTTTAGTTTAAAGAAGACATTTATTATTATTACTTCACCATGAGGTTCCTGAGAGACGAGATAAGTAGGTTGGAAGCACACGTTTAAAAGTAGTCACAGCAATGAAAGGAAAAATATATCAAAGTACTTCTCAATTGCAATGTACACAGCAAATACATGTGATTATATTATAGCATAACTTCAAAGCAAAGAATAAAAGTCAAAATTAATCACCGTAGGGCCTATCACTGCTCGTCATCTTTCTTATGCCTGCAAGTTGATGACTGCGATAAAGGGATTTTCCACCCAAACGGGAGGTCAGGCAGCTGACGTCCGCTCCTGACTGAAGTCTTGGAAAATTCCCCCTTGCTGCTTCCCAGGGACACCATATTATAATGAAAAAGCCTGCTAACAGGTCCTTTCCTCAAATAGTCAAAACATGCAGAGTTGGGAAGAAAACAAGCCATTGGAGATTGGCCTGATCGATAAACCATGCTCCTTCCCAAGGCTGAGCAGAGAGGAAAACACAAAATATGCGCTCTCTTATCACGCTAGGGCTCGGTGAGAATTCAAAATATGAAAAAACACAGCTTGGTCTACTATGTGGAAAAAGACAGCTTATCTGCAACGTCTCAGCTGCAATGTCGAACTCCACGATAAAGCCCATAGGCAGCTAAACTGAATACATAATGTAATGTCTAATACCACATTAAAACCAATAGGAAGCTAGCCTGAATAAAACATGTAATGTGCTACTGGTGAACATTGAACAACTAATATGCGCAGTGGTGAAACACAAAGTCAGTGGTCAAATACAATTAATGGCATAACAACCGCTGAAGTCTGCGACTCCGTGGAAGTCACTGCACCACGTCGTGACTGACGCCGTTCGAAGTGCACGGATTCAATGTTTCGTACAGACCCCGCGATCCCTGACTTCACGCATTGACTTGTTTTCACTCTTCACCAAAGGTACTGTACTTTGGGGTCTACGCAACTCTGTGTCCGGCGCCGCTGGTATCGGCTTGTTGGGAACGACTCTGTCACGATGCTGTGTTAACACCTCATCGAAGCATTTTGTGTTTCTACGCGCTATTTTTGAGTTTAATCTTTAAAAATTCATAACTTGACTTGTGTATGTCGGATTGTTGTCGTTTTGTTTTGTTTAGATAAAGATTTCCTATTTTTCTAAACTGGTGTTGTGTCATTTTGTACTGCTTTCATTAAGTTACTGTGTGTTGGTACAAATACTTTACACCTAGCACTCTGAAGTTAAGTCTACTGCTCTGCCAAGCTACCAAGTGGGTGAGCAGGGGTTAGCTGAGGGTGATACTCTTTTACCCTGACTAGAGTGAGGGTCCTTGCTTGAACAGAGGGTAACCTGACTGTCAACCAAAGACCCCATTTCTAACACATACCTTCCCCTGTAGGTTGTTCCACCTCTTCCTGATGTCATCCCTAGTTCTGGGATGCTGTCCCATGGCGTTTACCCTGTCCACGATACCCCGCCATAGCTCCATCTTCCTGGCTATTGATATCTGCTGTACCTGTGCTCCAAATAGCTGTTGCTCTACCCTGACGATTTCCTTCACCATGACCCTTACCTCCTCCTCTGTGAAACGGGGTTGTCTTTGTGGTGCCATGGGTGTTCTGTGAGGTGTGTTGGTGAGGGTGTGTTGGGTAATGTGTTGGGGTATGTGATGTGGAGTGCATGAGTGGTATATAGGTGTGAGTAATGTGTGGCTCTAGTTGTGTCAGTGGTCTTGGTGTCTCTCTGGTTGCAATTCTTTGTAGTCATAAAGGGTTGTCAGAGACCCCAAACTCCATATGTCCATCCGCTCCCAAAGGGAATCTACACTTTAGTCAGATTTAACCCCTTGGCTGCCAGGCCTTTTCCCCCTCCTGTGCCAGGCCTTTTTTTGCCTATTTGGGGCAGTTTGCGCTTAGGCCCTCATAACTTTATGTCCACATAAGCTAACCAAGCCAAATTTGCGTCCTTTTTTTCCAACATCCTAGGGATTCTAGAGGTACCCAGACTTTGTGGGTTCCCCTGAAGGAGGCCAAGAAATTAGCCAAAATACAGTGAAAATTTCATTTTTTCCCCAAAAATTGGAAAAAGTGGCTGCAGAAGAAGGCTTGTGGTTTTTCCCCTGAAAATGGCATCAACAAAGGGTTTGCAGTGCTAAACTCACAGCTTCCCAGCTTTCAGGAACAGGCAGACTTGAATCAGAAAACCTAATTTTTCAACACAAATTTGGCATTTTACTGGGACATACCCCATTTTTACAATTTTTTGTGCTTTCAGCCTCCTTCCAGTCAGTGACAGAAATGGACATGAAACCAATAATGGATTCCAGAAACCTATACATTTCTGAAAAGTAGATACAATTCTGAATTCAGCAAGGGGTCATTTGTGTAGATCGTACAAGGGTTTCCTACAGAAAATAACAACTGAAAAAGAAAAATATTGAAATTGAGGTGAAAAAAACATACATTTTTCTCTACGTTTTACTCTGTGACTTTTTCCTGCAATGTCAGATTTTCGAAAGCAATATACAGTTATGTCTGCTAGACTCCTCTGGTTGCGGGGATATATAGGGCTTGTAGGTTCATCAAGAACCCTAGGTACCCAGAACCAATAAATTAGCTGCACCCTGCAGTGTGTTTTCATTCTATACCGGGTATACAGCTATTCATTTGCTGAAATATAAAGAGTAAAAAATAGCTATCAAGAAAACCTTTGTATTTCCAAAAAGGGCACAAGATAAGGTGTTGAGGAGCAGTGGTTATTTGCACATCTCTGAATTCCGGGGTGACCATACTAGCATGTGAATTACAGGGCATTTCTCAAATAGATGTCTTTTTTACACACTCTCCTATATTTGGAAGGAAAAAATGTAGAGAAAGACAAGGGGCAATAACACTTGTTTTGCTAATCTATGTTCCCCCAAGTCTCCCGATAAAAATGATACCTCACTTGTGTGGGTAGGCCTAGCGCCCGCAACAGGAAACGCCCCAAAACGCAACGTGGACACATCCCATTTTATTTAAAGAAAACAGAGGTTTTTTTTGCAAAGTGCCTACCTGTAGATTTTGGCCTCTAGCTCAGCCAGCACCTAGGGAAACCTACCAAACCTGTGCATTTTTGAAAACTAGATACCTAGGGGAATCCAGGATGGGGTGACTTGTGGGGCTCTGACCAGGTTCTGTTACCCAGAATCCTTTGCAAAACTCAAAATTTGGCTAACAAAACACATGTTCCTCACATTTCTGTGACAGAAAGTTCTGGAATCTGAGAGGAGGCACAAATTTCCTTCCACCCAGCGTTTCCCCAAGTCTCCCGATAAAAATGATACCTCACGTATGTGGGTAGGCCTAGCGCCCGCGACAGGAAATGCCCCAAAACGCAACGTGGACACATCCCATTTTTTGAAAGAAAACAGAGGTGTTTTTTGCAAAGTGCCTACCTGTAGATTTTGGCCTCTAGCTCAGCCGGCACCTAGGGAAACCTACTAAACCTGTGCATTTTTTAAAACTAGAGACCTAGGGGAATCCAAGATGGGGTGACTTGTGGGGCTCTGGCCAGGTTCTGTTACCCAGAATCCTTTGCAAACCTCAAAATCTGGCAAAAAAAACACATGTTCCCCACATTTTGGTGACAGAAAGTTCTTGAATCAGAGAGGTGCCACAAATTTCCTGCACCCAGCGTTCCCCCAAGTCTCCCGATAAAAATGATACCTCACTTGTGTGGGTAGGACTAGCCCCACGAAAGGAAATGGCCCAAAACACAACGTGGACCCATCACATTTTTTCATAGAAAACAGTGCCTACCTGTGGATTTTGGCCTGTAGCTCAGCCGGCACCTGGGGGAACCTAGCAAACCAGCACATTTTTGAAAACTAGAAACCCGGGGGAATCCAAGTTGGGGTGACTTGCGGGGCTCTGACCTGGTTATGTTACCCAGAATCCTTTGCAAACATCAAAATGTGGCCCGGGGGGGCAGAAATGACCTAAAATAAATTTGCCCCCCCAACCATGCCTACGGGGTCGCTCCCCCTGCGTGACATTGGCGCCAAAAAACAAATCCCCGGTGCCTAGTGGTTTCTGTCCCCTTGGGGGCAGATGGACCTAAAATCGGCCAATCTGCTCCCAAGGGGGGCAGAAATGGTCCAAATACAATTTGCCCCCCAGGGCAGCGACCCTTGCCTAATGGGTCGCTCCCCATCTCTAAAAAAACAAACAAAAAAAAAAACCACAAAAAAAAATTTGTCCTGGCCTAGAGGTTTCTGTCCCCCTTGGGGGCAGATCGGCCTAATCAAAATAGGCAGAAATGGCCCACTCTCCCCACCTAAAAAAAAAGAAAACATAAAAAAAAAAAGAAAAAAAAAAAAGATCCCTGGTGCCTAGAGGTTTCTGCCCCCTCCCCCAGGGTGCAGATCGGCCTAATAATAGGCCGATCTGCCCACAGGAGGGGCAGAAAAGGCCTTCCCAAAAAAATGCCCCCCCTGGGAGCGACCCTTGCCCAAGGGGTCGCTCCATTTTGTCAGTTTTAGTAAAAAAAAAAAATCCCTGGTGTCTAGTGGGGTTTCAAAAACCGGATTGTAAGCAATCCGGCTTTTGAAACCCTGGGAGAGACTTCAAAGGGAAGGAAATACATTTCCTTCCCTTTGAAGCCTCTCCGGGCCTCCCCCACGTGATTGAAAGAGAAATGCAGAGCATTTCTCTTTCAATTGCGCTGGAAGCAGAGCTTCCAGCGCGATGGGGGAGACCCTGTGACTAATCAGCACGCGCTCGAACGCTGATGTCACAGAGGGGGTGGGGGGGGTTCGTGGTGGAAGGGGAAGGGCTTCCCCTTCCATCCCCGCCTTGGGGGGGTGGGTGGGGAGCACAGTGGGGTCACGCGAGCGCTCCCCCCAGTTCCCGTGCCTTGGACGAGGTGACCTCGTCCAAGGTACACGGGAACTGTAGCCTTGGACGAGGTCACCTCGTCCAAGGCACAGAACGGGTTAAAGGTAGCCCCCATGTTAACCTATGAGTTGGACAGGCCTTGCAACAGTGAAAAACAAATTTAGCAATAGTTCACTGTCAGGACATATAAAACACATTACTATGGCGGTCATTCTGACCGCGGCGGGCGGCATGCGGCATGCGGTTACTGCCGAATGACCGCCCCGCGGCGGCCATTCCAACTTTCCTGCTTGGCCGGCGGGCGACCGCCAAAAGGCCGCCCGCCGGCCCAGCGGGAAAGCCCCTGCAACGAGGAAGCCAGCTCCGAATGGAGCCGGCGGAGTTGCAGGGGTGCGACGGGTGCAGTGGCACCTGTCGCGATTTTCACTGTCTGCTAAGCAGACAGTGAAAATCTGTATGGGGCCCTGTGAGGGGGCCCCTGCACTGCCCATGCCAGTGGCATGGGCAGTGCAGGGGCCCCCAGGGGCCCCACGACACCCGTTCCCGCCATCCTGGTTCTGGTGGTGAAGACGCCGCCATGGAGGATTCCCTGGGCCAGGGGAAAACCGGCGGTTTCTGACCGCGGCTTTACCGCCGCGGTCAGAAGAGCCCAGGAAGCACCGCCAGCCTGTTGGCGGTGCTTCCGCTGCCCTCCGCCCTGGCGGTCATGGACCGCCAGGGTCGGAATGACCCCCTATATGTCCTACCTTAACTATACACTGCACCCTGCCCTTGGGGCTACCTAGGGCCTACTGTAGGGGTGCCTTACATGTAAGAAAAGGGAAGGTGTAGGCCTGACAAGTGGGTGCACTTGCTAAGTCGAATTTACAGTTAAAACTGCACACACAGACACTGCAGTGGCAGGTCTGAGACATGATTCCAGAGCTACCTATGTGGGTTGCACAACCAGTGCTGCAAGTCCACTAGTAGCATTTGATTTACAGGCCCTGGCACCTCTACTAGGGACTTACTAGTAAACCAAATATGCCAATCATGGATAAGCCAAATACATACACATTTTGTAAAAGGAACACTTGCACTTTAGCACTGGTTAGCAGTGGAAAAGTTCCCAGAATAACATAAACAGCAAAATCAGAGTCCAGCACACATCAACAACCTGGGGAACAGAGGCAAAAAGTTAAGGGAGACCACACCAAGGATGAAAAAGTCTAACAGTATGTTCCATAGCAACAAGACATCAGCTCATTATCCAGAGGACTGACAGTGGACCCCCACCTCGTCCACCACAACTCACAGCATGGGAGGAGCAAGTCTTGGCAATACTACATCTTGAGGGACTGGCCGGAGTCAGAGGAGGACTAGACTTTGGTAAGTCAACTCTCTACTATTATCACCCCCCTACCTGTGTACCATCACATACCCTCACCCTCACTCCCATAACTCCACTCATCCCACACACTCCACCATCACATCTCACGAATCCCGATGCCAAGCCCTGCAAGCTGTACCAATGCATGGACACCTCTCACAGCCCTGCATGGACACTCATCACTAAAGCATGCATACCATAGAGAACTAACAATCCCACCATACACCAACATACACAAGTGAAAGCTGGCAGGGCAAATTCAACCATAGAGGGGAAGCCACAGATGTGCAATATGTCAGACACATAAACCATAACACATCATTTACATCCCCACAGGTACCCCAGCCAATGTCAGCAGAGAGGTGCCAGCACTATCCAGTCCTCTAACTGAAGAGGCCCACAGTGAAGATAGCAACTCTGGTCTTCAGGATCTGGAAGACCTACCTGGCCCATCAGGGACCACTGGACAGCCAGTTACCCAGGCACAGCCACACACCACCACAGAGCCTCCGCCATCTGGAAACACCACCGCAGCACCCACCCAGCATACCCACACCGCTTTCCCCCGGACACGTCAACCAGCAGTGTGTCCACCTTTACAGGGACCCCAGGCCACACCTCACACACAAGACAATCAGGGACTTGGGGTCAGTGGCAGTGGGTTCAGGGGACTGAGAAACAGACCACCAGGGATACTGGGAGGACTGCTGTGCACCAGGGGGAGGACAGGACCAGGGAATCGACTCTCCAGGAGGCACTCTCTGAGATCCCGGGAGCCTATTAACATTCCCAGGACACGATAGGCCAGATCCTGGACAATGTGCAGGAGAACAGGCGGCTGCAGGAGGGACAGTACCAGGGGATCATGGATGACTTGCAGGCCATCAACAACACCCTGATCTCCACAGCAGGGGTGCTGGCAGACATGGCCAACATTATGAGGGAGGCAGTCTCAAAACAATGGCCCCCTGCCACTAGCCAGGAAGCTGCACAGCCTTCCACCTCCACTCCCGCTAGTGGTCAGGAGGCCCACCACAGGACTCACAGGCAATCAGCATCCCTCCCCCTCCAGAAGGTGAACCACCCCTCAAATGTTCACTGTGAACCAGACAGAAGCCAGAGACACATGCCAAGACCCCACCAGGAAATGAAACTCTCCTGATTGTTACCCTTGTGTTCCACTCAGTCACCCTGTCCACCTTGAACTGCCATTGCTCCCCTTCCTAGGTCCCCTTGGACAATGCACCTGTACTACAAACAGACTGGACAATACCCTGGAGTTTCCTCCATCATCACCCCATCCCATTGCACTTGCCTCCTACATGTTAGCACTTCAATAAACACCCTTTAAAAAACATCCATTTGAAGTATGTCATGTACATCAAATATGTATTATTTGAAACACGTACAAACACTGCAAATTAACTGTAAATAGACTGAGCATAGATTAATGACTTGTAGCTGGCTGAAGTGATCACACACATGAGTATATGTCAGGTCACCAACATCTACAAAATGAATTGCCAGAGGGAACAGTAAGTGGGCATAGAAGTGGCTAATATCTGCATGCCATCAGATTACAACCAAAATTGAAATGTAAAGTTACACTGTCCTACGTGTGTCATTAGAAGTTTTGACGGATCACAGATGTTCTGTTGTCCTCATCCTCATTCTCTGCCTCCTCATCGTCATTGGCATGTGCAGGAGCCTGCCACCACCAGCATCACCACCACAGTACATCCATCTGAGGGTGCAGGGGATGTGCAGGAGCCTCCAACCACCACAAACACAGTGCAGCCATCACTTGCAGCGAACGCAATGTAATCCTGCATCCATGGGCTGCTGTGCGGCCTGTACACTCCAGAACCAGTGGCTAAGATGCCCACTCGAGAGACTGTGGTCTTGCACTCCCCAGCACCAGGCACAGGGCATGTTGTCCCCTCCAGAACCATTGGGTAAGACTCCCACTCAAGAGACTGTGGCCTTGCACTCCCCAGGACCAGGCAAAGGGCATGTTGCCCCCTCCAGAACCAGTGGGTTATTCACCCACTCAAGAAACTGTGGCCCATCACTTCCCAGGACCAAGCACAGGACATGTTGCCCTCTCCAGAACCAGTGGGTAAGACACTCACTCGAGAGACTGTGGCCTTGCACGCAACAGGACCAAGCACAGGGTAAGTTGTTCCTTCCAGAAACAGTGGGGTATTCACCCACTCAATAGACTGTGTCCCATCACTCCCCAGGACCAAGCACAAGGCATGTTGCCCCCTCCAGAACTAGTGGGTAAGACACCCACTCGAGAGGCTGTGGCCTTGCACTCCACAGGACCAAGCACAGGGCATGTTGCCTCCTCCAGAACTAGTGGGGTATTCACCTTACTCAAGAGACTGTGGCCCATCACTCCCCAGGACCAAGCACAGGGCCTGTTGCCTCCTCTCAAACCAGTGGTCTTGTTTCAGCTCCCTGCTGAGGTGCCCCCTCCCCCTGAGATTCCTGCCTATTTACCACCTGATGCCTCTGCAGTGTTCTTTCCGTGTTGAGGCAGGTGACAAGTGGGGCCTTGGACTTTGGCATGTGGCCATGTGGCCTAAGCAAACTGACGACTGGGCAGTGTCCCTTGTTCTGTACATTTTTTAAATAACCGTTACATTGGTGAAATTATTATTTATACTGTGTTGATCATATTACAATCAATTTGGTAAATTTGTTTTGTCCTTGCATTAGTCAGCTGATTTAGGGGGATTAACTTGTTTTCTTGTGCATCTGGTTGTGTGTATGGTATGTGTGTATGGAGTGTGTGTTGTGTGTGTGTGTGTGTGTCACTGTTGTTTTCCTCCTTCCCTCCCTTGTGTGCTAGGCGGCTGTACTCACCGTCGTCATCTTCTCCGGCGTTGGTGTTCGTGGTGGAGCAGAACATAGAATATAATCGGAAATACCTGCAGTTCTGGTTCCATGGCTGCGTGGTTCTTCCCTGTGTCTCCAAAGGTGAGTCCTTTCACTTCTGAGGTCTGTTTCCACCAGGCTTTTGATGTCATTGGTACCACCCCGGAAAAGGTGGTGGATTGTTTTGTTGTAATATGGTGGGCGGAACTTTGCCTTCCGCCTGGCTGTAGATGGCTACCGCCGTGGTGCCTGTTGTTTCCGACCTGGCTGTCGGTGTGGTACATTGGCTGTCTTTTGGAGATCTTTCTGCCATGGTCATAATTTGGCTGAACTCACCGCCAGCCTGTTGGTCGTATTACCGCCACTTTATCAACGACCTCCAGGGTCGTGTTGAGGTCCTTAGCGTTACAAAAATATGGTAATTTATTTTGGTTACACAAAATCCAAAAACACCATAGAGACTATATTCCCTTAGGAAGTAAGTAATACCTAAATTAAATACACTAGCATGCAGAAATAGCTGTAAAAAAAAACCTGAGAAACCAGTGCAAATAGTGAAAATTACAATAGTTAGAAATGGGCCTAGGAGGAACACAAACCATATACTAAGAAGGTGGAATGTGAAAGTCAGTTTCCAACCTAGGCAAGTGTACTGTGTAGAGGAGCACAGGGAGTATTAGAAAACAACAAAGGTAAGTAACAGAACCCACCCCAGAGCCCAGGAAAGCAGGAGTAAATCACAGTAACTTTCCTAGAACACACAAGAACACGAAAAAGAAGATTATGCAAGAACCAGAAGAGACTGCAAGATACCAATGATGGATTCCTGGACCTGAAGACCTGTGAAAGAAGGGGAACAAGTCAAAGAAGCACTGAAGAGTCGAAGGAGAACAGGAGCCCCTGCTAACTGGGAAGAAGGTGCAAAAGAAGAATCTCCAGTAAAGAACAACAGTCAGTACTACACCCAAGAAAAGGGATGTGGGTTCCTGGTTGTTGCAGATGTCCCACACTGGATGCAGTCTGGTTTGCGTCGCTGCATTCCGCCAACAAGCCTTCTCGCACCTAAAGCATGCGGTTAGCGGAAAATGTTGGTGCCTGGGACCGGGAGGGACCTGGTGGACTCGACCCAGGAGAAGCCAGAGGGGGCTCTCAGCAACTCAGGGAGCCCTCAGAGGACCAGGCAGCATGCACAGGACTCCCATAGCATGGGGACAAAGAGGGTGCAAAAGGAGGTGCATGTAGCGCTGCACAAAGGGATCCCATGCCGCCGGAGAATCACTCAGGAAGCTGTGTATGACAGGGTAGGGTGCTAGGGGCTGCAGCTGCACGGTGCACAAAGAACTTAATGGAAGGATGCCAAAGAACCTTGGCAACTACAAAAAACAGAGGTCATGGGGGTGCTGTCTTGCGTGGGGATGCCAAATTTTGACAGTTGGACGTCAGGACCGTAGGAAACCACTTCAGTCCACCTCCTGTGTTGCTGGATCCATGCACTTCATCAGGAGATGGGACCCACGCCACCGGTCGTCTCTGCAGAGGGGTGCCTGCTAATGCAGGGGAGTGACTCCTTCTCTTCAAGGCAGATGGCGTCTTTCTTCTGGTGCAGGCTGAAGACAGGCAGTTCTTTGAGGATGCATTACCTGGAAACAGCTACAGTTTGTTTGTTGCAGTTTGTAGAGTTCCTGGAGGGTCCACATGCAGTTTCTTTGGCAAGAAGGTGAAGTAAGGTATGCAGAGGATTCGTGCTGGAGTCGTGCAATCCGATTCTGAAGAACCACCCAAGAAAGAGATCCCAAATAGCCCTGAAAGGGGGATTGGTCAGCTACACAGGTAAGGAGGGCTCTGACATCACCTGCTGGCACTGGTGACTTAGATGCTCCCAGAGTTCCCTGCCACCTTGGAATCTAACATGGCAAAACCCGGGGGCCCTCTGGAGGAGCTCTGTGCACCACCCCTGGGGCGGTTCTGGATAGGGGAGTGGTCACTCCCCTTTCCTTTGTCCAGTTTTATGCCAGAGCAGGTACTGGATTATGCAAGAAGGGCGCCATCTGTGCCCTTCAAAGCATTTCCAGAGGCTCTGGGGGGCATCCCTCCCATGCCTGTAACACCTATTTCCAAGGGGGGAGGGTGTAACATCCCTCTCCCAAAGGAAATCCTTTGTTATGCCTTCCTGGGCTTGAGCTGCTCAATCAACAGGAGGGCAGAAAACTGTCTGTGAGGTGGCAGAAGATGGGGTTGCGTGGAAAACCTCAGAAGGATGTAATGGTAGTGCTGGGGGTCCTCTAAGGAGCTCCCAGGGTGCATGGAATCATACAACCAATGCTTGCAAAAGCCTTGGGGTATGAGTCGAACATGTTTGATTCCAAACATGGCCATATTATGAGTTACCTTTGGGAAGCTGGACATAGGTGGTGACTTATGTCCTGTGCACCCGTAAAATGGCATCCCCGCACTCACAAAGTCTGGGACAATGGTCCTGGAGGTCGTGGGGGCATCTCTACTGGTGCAGGTGTGCCCTCACACACAGGTACTCTGCACCCAGCTTTCAGGGCTATAAGGCCTGCAATATGGGTGACTTATAAGTGACCTGGTGCAGTGCAAATGGCAGTGAAAGGGCAGTGTGATATGTCACCTCAAGGAAACTCTGCATCAGAGCCCTTGCACAACACATCCCTGAGGGAGGACTTTGCAATGCAGCCCACAATCTTATTGAAACCACTGCTGCATGATGCATCCTTAACCCCGGCCTTCACATTGCAAGCCCCTAGTATACTGTCTCCTTGGTGCTAACACTGGCCATTCCATTTCAAGCCCAGCAACTTTTTGGAAGCAGCCATGCAAGACACATCTTTGGTGCCGATCTTTGAATGGCAAGCCTTTCATTTATTATATCCTTGTTGCTGATGCATGACTCACATTGCAGTTTAGCAGCTTCCAGGAACTGATGCTGAATGATACATCTCCTCTCCCAAAGACCTTGCATCATCTCAACTGTGTGACACATCATTGACGTGGGGCCTTGTGAAGCTCTGCAATCAGCATTAAGGTACTCTTTTTCAGTGAGCCTGACTAGGCCACTCCAATCAGCCTGCACACCATCACAGTTGTCCTGAACTTGTCAGTTTATCCTGGTCTGGCGGGATCAGATAATCCCAGTTGTCGTTTTGTGTTTTTTGAAGCTATTTTTGCTTGTATCTTTCAAACTGCATATGTCTAGCTCTACTGATTGGAGTTTTGTTGTTTTGTTCCTAAATTATTTATTAAAGTTTATTATATTTATGTAAATTGGTGATGTTTTTCTTGTATACTTTGTTTCTCTGTATTACTGTTTGAAGTGCTGCATAAATACTTTGCATATCGTCTCTAACTGATTTTGTGTCAAGCTACCAGAAGTTTAAGCACAGGTTAACTTGGGTTTGCTCATAGGTTCGCCCTGACAAAAATTGTGGTTCTTTCTTGAGTGGGGTTTTACTCCCCTCAACCAGTAACACAATTTTTAGTCATTGTTTTTTTCAGTGGTGAGGATTAGGACTTCTTTTTGTACTGTACCATACAGTGATTTTGTGTTATACTAGAATTCTTAGATAAGTAATTTGAGACCAATTTGAGCCTTTACAAATTATCCCTAATTTTCTGATTGGATGGTTTCCTTTTTCTAAATATAAGATCCCTCTCTCTTTGTCTTATACAATGGCAGTGTAGATGCTCAATGTGGATAGCTTCAGCAGAGCTGGGCTGCAGAAATTCTGCAAGGAGAGGGCGTAACATGCACAAAACAAGGCCACAAAGCTTAGTCATCGGACTGCTCTCCATGCCTATGAGGAGGTTGCAAAGATGCAATCCAATCCTGAGGAGCCTGAGGAGGATCTTGATGAGGATAATCCTGATGAGGGGGAACATGTTTTAGGGGTGGAGGATGCCCCTATCTCTGGGTCATGAGCAGTAGCAGGAGCTTCATTGGAAGAGAGACCATCTGCCCACTGAAAGAGCCCAATGTGAGGGCATGGAGCACTGTATCTTAAAGGAACTTTAGGGGAGACTGAGGACAGGTTAAGAGGGAGATCAGGCTAGAAATGGCCAAGCTCAAGATGGAGAAGAAGACAATGGCCCTTGAGGTACATCTAGGTGAGCTGGACATAAAAGCGAGGCAAGCCGAGTCCAGCAGTGGTGGAAGCAGATTTGCAGTACCTGAGGGTGGCAGAAAGTCTACCTCCCTAAAACTCTAGTGTCTAAGTATGCAGTGGGATTTGATATTGGCAAATATTTTGCCACATGTGAAGTAGGTTAGACGGTACACAAGATCCCAGAGGAGTATTGGGGAGTAATCTGTGGAAACAATTGCCTAGAGACGTACTTCTCACACTAGGGGTAGGTGATCAGGCAAGGTATTGTCCCATAAAAGCCATATCTGTCACTTAATTTGGGCTGACCCTGAGAAGAACCATCAGTGGTTCAGAGCCATCTACACTTCTAGACCAGCCTTGGGTGGATTTAATGGATTATCTTAGCTAGGGCTGAGTGAGGGGCAGGAAAATGTACAATTATGATGAGCTGCTCATCATGTTTTTGAGGGAGCACATGCTCAATATTTGGTTTACAGAGCTGCACCAGCACCTGGAGGACAGCAAGCTGGCTGATGTCAGGAAGCTTGCTAAAAAGGTTGACCTCTGGGTCACTACCAAGTTTCTAAAAAGGCATCAGTGAGGAATCCCAAAACATTGGTCAGGGTTCCCATTAGAAAAAGGATGGGGGAGGTAAAAGCAAGTAGTTCTCACAAGGCCCCCAAAACAATTCACAGGGGAAAGGGTCCTGTTCCCAATCTGCTCACCAAAATAAAGGGTTTGTAGACAAAAATACTGGTAAATTTGCTGTGGCTTACCATCAGTGGGCGGAGGGTGGATGGTCTGAGAGACACAGGAGCCACTGAGACTACTGTCAGGTATTATCTGGTATCTTCCAAGCAGGTGCTACCCAATGCATGTCATCAGGATGTAGTAGCAGACAAAAGGAACCAGAGCCAGTGGGTAGTGGATCTCATGGTCGGGTGGTGGGGAGGGTCCTCAGGTACTCTTAAGTTAGCGGTGAGCCCTGTCATGCTTGTGGATTGTTTGCTAGGGAATGACTTGTAGCACACTACCTGGAAGGATGTGGATTTTAAGTCACACGGACATTTTGAGGTTGCATTATTGGGCCTGTGTGACCACTCAGTTCATGGCTGGCTAGGAGGAGAGTCAAGAGAACCAGGCAGCTGCAAAGAAGGGGAAGGGCAGGAGGCATGAGAAGCCGACCTCTGGAGTTTCAGTGGTACTGGTGGATAGGGCACCAGAGGAGGTAGTCCATAGCCCACCAGGGAGGGCATTGCCTCCCTAATGGACTTACCTGAGCTTGCTGGGTGCCAAATTGAGGTGAGTCCACCAGGGATGAGTTATGCAAGGTGCAGAGAGCGTTCCCAACCCCAGAGAGGCTGAGGTGTTAAGCTGCAGTCCAAGCAGCTGGTGACACTTCTTTAGATTCTGGGAGAACAACCTGCTTTATAGTGAAGCTAAGGCACCTGAGTATGAGGCACCCCATGTTCCCCTCTAGTGTTACAGGGACTTCCTACTTGCTTTGGCTCACAAAATACCCCGAGCAGAATATCCAGTGCAGGATAAAGCATTTGCCAGTCTTGTCTCCCATGGCTATTAGCCCCAGATGAGGAGAGCCTCAGAAGCTTTGTGCGGAAATTGTCTCACATGCTAAGCCAGTGGGAAGACAGAGAAGACTCCTAATGCCCCTCCGTCTCACGTGCCTGTCATTGGCACCAGCTTTGAGAGGGTTGACATCAATATTATGCCCTAGACCTGAAAACTGCTATGGGCAACAGGTTTATCCTGGTTTCTGTGGGCCATGCGCATGCCAAAAGGTACCCAGAGGCCCCTGATGGGGATTTTACCAGAGTGGGTTTCTCCAAGGAAGAAGTATCAGACAGGGGCACCAACTTCATGTCTGTATAAATGAGGTTCATGTGGAAGGAATGTGGGGTAATCTAATTCTGCACACCTTATCATCCCCAGACTAACGGGCTTGATAAGAGGTTTAACAAAGCCATTAAGGGCATGGTTATAGGCTTACCTGAATCAATGAGGCAAAAGTAGAACATTCTCTTGCCCTGTCTACTCTTTGCATTCAGGCCGGTAACACAGAAGTGTGTAGGGTTCAGCCCTTTTGAACTCTGCCATGGTCACCACATGAGGGGACCTCTCAGTTTGGTAAAGGGGAGTTGGGAGCAACTCCAAAATTCCCCCTCAGGATGTCGTTAGCTACATGCTAGCCAAACGTAACCAAATACAGAAGCTCTGGAATAAGGTTTCTGAGAACTCAGAAGCTAGCCAGGAGGTGATGAATTAGTGGCATGACCAGATATCCACTCCTGTAGAGTTTAAGTTTGGCTAGAAGGAGTGGGTGAGGGAGCCAGTAGAGCCCAGGGCCCTCCACGATTTCTGGACTGGGTCCTATGAGGTGATTGAGAGGAATGGTGATGCCGCCTACCTGGTGGACCTCAAGACCCCAAGAAACCCACTACAGGGCCTCTACATCAGTCACCTCGAGACCCACTATGAGTGTTTTGAGGTAGCAATGCCGTTGGTGATGGATGATGGAGTAGAGGAGAAGAGTGAACCTCTCCCTGATCCCCTGTCATCCAAGGAGAAAAGTGAGCCAGTGGAGGGTGTCACTCTCCACCTAACCCTGACCCCAGAGCAGCAGAGGAACTGTCGTCAGCTGTTGAGACAGTTTGCCTCTCTGTTCTCCCTCACTCCTGGGATTACACACTTGTGTACCCTTGACATTGACACTGGTGACTGTCCATGTGTTAAAATGAAAATCTACAGACCGTGAAACAAGGTGCGAGCCAATATCATGGAGGAGGACTCAAAGATCCTGGAGTTGGTAGTGACTGAACACTCCATTAGTCACTGGTCCAGCTCAGTAGTGCTGGTTCCCAAGGCTACCCCACAAGGCTCAAGTAATTCATGAAGACTGGTATTCTCCCTATCCAACAAGCTGATGAGGTCATTGGTTTGTGGGGACCTTCTAAGTTCTGGGTACTGGCAGATTGCCCTGATCGAGGCGTCCAAAGAAAAGTTGGCATTTTTCACACCAAAAGGCCACTTTCAATTCAAGGTGATGGCTTTTGGCCTGAAAAATTATTTCACCATTTTTCAGAGGCTGATGAACCAGGTTTTGGTTAGAATGGAAGCCTTCAGTTGTGAGTACCTGGATGACGGAGCAGTTTTCAGTAGCAACCTATTTCACCTGCAGGAAGTGTTTCAGGCTCTGCAACAGGTAGGTCAGTAAATGGCACATAGAGCAGGGGTCGGAGGTGGATTTGGGATACCTGCTGGGAGGCAGACACTCTAGGCCAAATTAGAAACCATCATTGCCTGGGAGTCCCCAAAACACAAACAGAGGTGAGGGTCTTCCTGGATCTCACCGGTTACTAAAGGAGGTTTGTCAAGGCTTATGGCACCATTATTGCCCCCTTGACTTAGCTGACTTCACAAAAGTAGCCAATGATTGTGATCTGTACAGAGACCTGTGAGAAAGTCATTGGCTCCCTCAAACAGGTGATGTGTACAGCCCCTGTACTCAAGGCCCTTGACTTGTCCAAAGAAATTATTGTGCAAATGTATGACTCAGAGCATGGTATGGGGCAGTATTATCACAGATGAATGAGGAGGGCCTAGACCAACCTGCAGCCTTCATTAGTAGGTGGGTACTTCCCTGGGAACAGAGAAGGAGCTATTGAGAATGAAGCCTTTGATGTTATTGAGGTACTGAAGAAGCTGAGACCCTACCTTTTTGGGACTAATTCCTGTGCTCTGACAGGCCACAGGCCCCTCAGATAGTTGATATAGATGAGGGGTGAGAGTCCCAAAATATTGAGGTGGTCCATCTCCCTGCTGTAACCTGGGGGACAAGTGTTAGACCTGTGAACCTTAATGTAGTCTTTTTCCAAACATTGTGCCTTCACCCGTCCAGTTTTTGCTGAACTCTTTTTGTTAGCCTTAGGACTCTGTGCACCTTACCACTGATAACCAGTGCTTAAGTGCTTGTGCTCTCTCACCCAAACATGGTAGAATTGGCTGATACCCAATTGGCACATTTAAATTACTTGTACTTCCTTAGTAAAGTGCCTCTCACGGCAGGCTGTGTGTGCAGTTTTAAACTGCCATTTCAACTTGACAAAATAACCTTTAGCCTGGCCTAAACCTTCCTTTTTATTACATCTAAGTCACCCATAAGGTAGGCCCTGAAGAGCCCAGAGGCAAGGGTGCAGTGTATGTGAAACATTTGGCACATACATTAAATTTTTACTTATCCTGCCAGTGAAAAACTCTTAAATTCATTTTTCACTACTGCAAGGCCTACCTCTTCCCTAGGATAGCATTGGGTTACCTTATTACATTTAATAACTGCTAACTTTCAATTGGGAGCATGTAGCAAATTTTGAGTTCTTTGTCTAAAGAATTTTAGTTTTAGACCCTCTTTAATGGTAAAGTTAGATTTTAAGTCACAATTTTGAAAATTCCACTTTTAGAAAGTTGGCATTCTCTTGTCATAACCATATGGTGCCTGCAGCATTTACCCTAGGTCACATGACTAGGTGGAGCTGGCAGTTGGTTGTTGTATATTGCTCCTTAGAAAGTGAGACAAAGATGGAATAGGCATTGGCAGAGTGGGCCATCTATATATTGAAGAGAGGAAGAAGTTATCATCTGTCACACTTGCACATCACAATCTCTCTGCCTAGGCACACTCACAAAGGACTTGCTGCTCTGAAAGACTGACTGGACTGTTAATCTGTTGCTCTACCATCCTGCTCCCTGAGAGAAAATGACTGGACCTGCATCTTGACACTGGACCACCAGAGAGACTGCAAGGGCTAGTTGGCAAGCCTCTTTTTCAGAGCCTCAGGGACAGAAATAGATTTAACCACCCGTAAGTGGGTGTGAATGTGTTCTGCCACCCCAGCTGTGTCCCTGTGAGCATAACCCATGCAGCGTGATGCATCTTCTCACAGTTGCATCAAAACATCATCTGTGCAATACATCCCTGACGTAGGAAATCACATCATATTCCTCGCAATAACTACTGTACAATGCATCCTCAAAACTGGACTTCACACCGCAAGCACCTTATTGACGGCATCCTGAACGACAATACAGGACCCCACATTACTGCCCTGTAGCTTTCTTGCAACTGCTGCTGCACGACACATCCTCAATGCAGGATCTTGCAACACTCCACAAACAGGATTTAAGGTACTTTGTTCAGGGAGCCTAACTGGCTTGCACTTCATTGTGGTTGACCTGAACTTGTAATTTCACCCCAGTCCTACTTGACTAGACCACAATTGATGCTCTGTGCCTTTAGACACTAATTTTACTTAAATCTTAAGAATTGCATGTCTCTGGTTCTACTGATTTGTTTTTTTATTTTTTTGCCACAAATAATTTATTGAAGTTTACTCGATTTCTCTAAATTGGTGCGCAATTTTTCTTGTGTTGTGGTTTCACTTTACTTCTGTTTGAAGTGCTGTACAAATACTTAATGTATTGCCTCTAGCTTATGCCTGACTGCTTTTGTGATGAGCTACCAGAGAATAAAGCACAGGTTAACTTTAGGTTGCCTTTTTCTTCATCCTGAGAGGAATTGTGGGTTTCACCCCTAACCCTCAACCAGTAAACCAATTTCCTACAGTACTGTTCTGATATGCACATAATGCAGTTTTCCACTAAATATCTGGCAATAATCTCTTTCTCTTTAAATCAGTCTTCAAGCCTATAAAGTAATAACCCAGTTTAAGTATAACGTGCTTATAAATTTGTCCCTTTGACATTGTGTTTCATATTAAATGCAGAGAAAGACACATTACAGAATCTGCAACCTCTGTGCAAATGTTTTTTAAAAGCACTGATGTATTTTTGAATCCTGAATTAGCACTATTTCAAAAGCACCATAAGGAAATCAGTAAATTCTTCTGTCAATATGTGAACTCTATACTGATAAATTATGTGAAGTGTCAAAGACATTCTGTGCAGACATACTACATATATGCTGATAAGTTGGGTATGCATTTAGGCCCTGGTTTATACTTCTTCATACAAAACTGCCCTAACGCAGTTTTGCGTGAAAAAGTATACTGCAGGCTAGCACCTTCCCAAGACGAAGGCCGAGCGTCACATTTATGGTATGACGGTAGCTGGAGGTAAGGCTTATTGTATAATGCTAGCTGGGTGGGGAAGGCGTAGGGGAAACAGGAGGTTGTGTGTCAAAAGATGACACTAGTATGGGCAGGGGCATAAATAATGCCTCTAGCCAGACTAGCGTCATCCTTTGATGCATAACACCCATGGACATGACTCTTGTTTTTATAAAGACAGGAGCCATGCCCACCACCCATTGGCCATGCCCAAGTTAGGTCACCCTATGGGACTTCTAAAAAATAAAAAATATATATACTTACCTGTACTTACCTTACTCGCCAGAGTATGGTGTCCCCCATCCTCCTGCATCCCTCTGGTGGGGGTAGGGGTGTCCCTAGGGCTAGGGAAGGGCACCTGTGGGCTCATTCCATGGTCTCTGACCATGGAAATAGGTGGAAATAGGCCCACAGGTCCCCTAACGCCTGCCCTGACCGAGGCTTAAATAATGGCTCTAAGCAAGCTTATCGCCAATATTTAAGGCCCACCTCCCCCGTGCTCGATGCTAGCATGGGGGGATAGATATGGCGCTAAGGCCATATCATCAGTTTTTGCCCGGGAACGCCTACCTTCTATCTCATTGACACAAGGTAGATTCCTGCTAGCAAAGAATGACTTTAACTCCAAAACTTTGGTGCTAGACGGGTCTAGCGCCATAGCATAAATTTGGAGTTAGGTTTGCGATGAATTTGCGTTAAAACAAATGACACAAATTCAGTGCAAATGGGGAATAAATATGCCCCTTAGTTCATTTAGAGGGTCAGCTTTAAGGGAGAATCTGAGGTAATGAAGGGTCTGTCAATGATCCCCCAAAAGAGAGTTACATGCATGTACTGCATCTCCACTGGATGACTCACTCACCACAACTAGTGTAGCCTTGGGGGTTCCTGAGGAGAAATTAGAACCTAAAAGTGGGTGACTGTACCCAGCAACTGCACTCAGCCGCCTGGTGGCATTCATGGTCAAGGAGGCAAACTGCTACTCCAAACTGGTTAGACCCATTATATGAAAAATAGGACAGCTCTAAAAGGATGACATTAAAGAAAGTGGTCAAGATAGAACAAGAGAAGTAAACAAGTGAGATGAGATAGAAGGAAAATGACAAGGTGAGAGAAAGAAAGACTATGGTGGTCATTATGATCCCCGGCGGTTCAGATCGCCATGGCAGCAGCGGGTGAAAAGACTGCCACCTGCATGGCGGTCTGTACCACCATATAAAGAACACATGGAGGGCCGCCTTCGACCGCCAGGCTGCCTCTGACAGGCAGCCTGATGGTGGAGGGAATCATTATCCATCAGGGCAGCGCTGCTGCCCCTCGGATAATGATCCTTACTGCCACCAGCCTTTCCCTGGCGGGTTCCCCTGCCAGAGAAAGGCTGGCAGAAGGGGTACTCTGGAGCCCCCTTGGGGCCACTGCACTGCCCATGCACGTGGCATGGGCAGTGCAGTGGCCCCTGTGCAGTGCCCCATCGCACAGGTCGGCAGTGATTTGCGAGACAGGTGCAGCTGCACCCGCTGCACAGAGGCATTGATGGCGGCTCCATGTGGAGCCGCCGGGAATGTCCCGGCCATGGATTCTGCTGGGTCGGCGGGCAGAAACAATGTTTCCGCCCGCCGGCCCAGCAGAATGTTCTTTATGCGGCTGGCGGGGTCCCAGGGAGGCTGGCGGTCAGTTGAATGACCGCCAGCCTGAACACGGTGGTTAACACCGCCATGTTCAGAATGAGGACCTATGTAATGGTTGTCTTTTGTCAAGATTATATAAAGTTGCAATAGCGATCAAATTTTTATAACTAATACTACTGACTTGATGATACATGCCAGATAAACAATAAAAAATGTGTTTTCAAGAATTTAGTTTTCCATACTTTAATACAGTGTGATTGTGCTGCAGCATTTACTCTGCTTAAACGCAGTGTAATACTGTCATACCTCTTATTCATAGAGGCCAATTTCTGTACGATTTAACGGAATAGTAGCAGCAATATTAATGAAAGTTATTGAAAATGCATGCTGTTTCTCCTGAAGTGGGTGCGACCTACCAATGTGCGAGAACGTATTAGGAGAAACAAACACGTGCTTCTTTTTTGAAATAACAACTTCCATAAATTAGTTTTTCAACTGTTATGTACTCTAACAAAGTTCAAACAGATAATGTGGCTAGAACTAAATTTAAATCGTATTTTCTATCGCTAAATCTAATTTTGAGAGTATGGCATGCTGTGAAGAAAACATGATCTAAAATGCATTTTAGTTGATTGCCTTGAAATTGTTATCAGTCGTCCAATATGCAAATTGCAAATTTGAGAATACCACGGCATGATTAGTTTTCACAGCATGAGCAAAACAAAGTTTTCTAAATATCTCAACTTTTACTCAAGTTTTAAACATCGAAACGTCATTGTACTAATAGGTCTGTAATGTTAAAGCTCATTATGTGTGTTTTAGCACATGTTGTAAATATTCACCATTTCTATCCATACTCATATGTTACCCAAACGCATTTTTGTTTGAGAGCAATGAACAATTCATATGTAATGCACGCACTTGGTGCTCAGTATGCACAGGTTTGTTTTTTATTTAATATATATACATGTACATGAGAATTGGTCCCCTTTATAGGTATGTGTGCGGGGTATCAATATTTAAGTTAACAATTCAAAACCATCTCAATGGATATGTTTTTAATAGCTTAAGAAGACTGTGTGTATGTAACAAATAACACTGAACAGTCAGTTTGCTCTCTCTATTTTTCTCAGACGTATTATTGCTTCCAAATTCGTTATTTTCCTGCTTGCTGTTAAGAGAAGCTTCCACAGCCAGGGGATTTGCTATCCACAGTGCTGCAGGTGCAATGTCACCACCAGCCCAATGTGTGGTGTATGTTACTGTACAACCAATGGGCTGTGCAGGGGTGGGAGGGATTAAGTGGGCAAATTTTACTTGCTTGAACTGGGGTCCATGGCACAATTGCTACATCACTGCTCATGGCATATTATTTTAAAAGGAATTAAAAAGGCAGAAATCTACAAAGTAAGAAATGGCCTAATTTAATATTGGCAGAGAGGGTACTCCATTGTGGTGAAGTTCACTCCCCACTAGTATAGTGGTCCACCCAAAATTTATATGCAGGCAGACCTTAAGTTTGACCACAGAGACTAATCTGTGCCTGCCATGGCCAAACTTTGCTGACAGCCCTGGGGAGCAAGGGGCATCAAAGAAATAGTCACATGTCCGCCCAGCCTGTTATCTACTGTTTCTCACCACCAAGTAAAACCTGGCGTTCATGAACAGTAAAACCATTATATTGCTCCTCTACCATGAAAAAAGTCTCCCAGTTTTTAAAAGAGAATCATTTTTTGGGACATTTGTCATCCTGGCTGGGACTAGAACTGTGAATCCCTTTAAAAAAAGGATTTTAAGTCTCCTTTGTACACACAACATGTAACAGTGATCACATGTAAAGATGTGTACTCTGTTTTTTTCTGAAGATGTATGAAAATGCCACTTTTAGAAAGTTGGTATTTTCTTGTCCTAACCATTTGTGCCTTCTGCCATTATCCTGGATCACATGACCTTGAATGGCTCTGCTTTTAGGGCTTCTGCATTCCTTCCAGTAACACAAAATGACACTAGATGTGGGCTGGATGTGGCATCCTGCCAAGATGGTTGAGGAGGAGCTGAGCCCTTCCCCTTCAACACTTCAAAGGGCTTGCCTCCATCACACGCAAAGGAACCCGGCACTAGTCACTTGTCACCCCACACTTCTTGGTGCCTTGCTAGGGGAAGGGAAGAACTTTTCAGAACCAGATGTGAGGGTAGTACAAGGAATCATCCACTTTAAAGGATGGAACCAGCAATAGTGGACCTCCAGAGCTACTCTTCAGTACACTCCTGGATCTGTCAACATTACAAAAGAAGGTCTACCTTGACCACCAGAGGACTGTTCTGCTGCTACTAGTTGACTGCTCTATTGCTTGAAGAGTGCTTTGCTTTCTAAGAATGAAGATTGGACCTGTTCCCTTCATCCCAGGCTAACCTTAGTGACTCCATAGGCCAGTTGGCTGACCTCCCATCTGGGCTACAGGGACACAACAAGCTTCAGAGCCCCCCCGTAACTGCCCAGCTGACCTTCTGCACTGGTTCTGCCTACACTTGCAACTGGAAATGCCAGCCCTACTGGGCTATGCTGGAGTGAGTTCCTGATCCTCAGGAAATGCCTCCCCAGGTCTTGACATTGGTTGATCTCTTCTTGCGAAAAAGGTGAAATCGCAAAGTTTGAGGCTCTTCGTGACCATGAATTGGCCCATTTGCACCAAGACTGTAGCACTTATGTGAAGCTCCAGTGAACCAGACTCTTCATGTTACAGTGACCATCAGTGATGACTGTCAACACGAGATCTGCACATCACAATATCTTGCACTATCACCTCATGGTGACTACCAACATGAACCTCCGGCAACAACCGTCTGCAGTGTCTAATTGGATCTTTGCACTACAGGGATGAACATCCACATTGTCATGCCTGTTCTTTGTGCTACAATGATGACCATCTGCGATGCTCTTCCTGTTTCTCATGGCCTCCTTCATCATGAATGGAACTAAAGCCTTCAAATTGGATATCTGGTTCTGCTGATTGATTATTTGTTATTCTGGTACCATTTTATTTATTAAAATTTACTTTATCTAACCTGGTTTGGGATTTTTCTTCTGGTGTATTTTCACTTTATTACTGTTGGCATGCTGCAGAAATAGTTCATATATCCCTTTAAGATAAGCCTGAATGTTTTGTGCCAAACTATCAAACACAGGCTAATGTTGTGACTTTTGTGGCTCACCTTGTTAAGGTTTGTCTTTTTTGCCTGAGTAGGGATTCCACCTTCCTCAATTTTTTTTTGTAATTTATTTATTGGTATTTTTGTTATTTAGAAACATACAATACAAGGGTGGCCCTATATTGCATGTTATCCATCCAGATCCATACATTCTAATAGCAGTGTATACTTATTCATTTACATAACCATTCGTCCCTCTCGCAGGCAATATACATTATGGCAATATGTACCTCACATTAATCAGGTCCTGCCCAATTACAGTTGTCGTTCTACATTGAGGTTTGACGGCTTCCACATCATTCTAACCAGAACCATATAAACTTTAACCCTTGCAGTAATTAAATTAAAAAGAGTAAAAGAACGGCAAATCGAACAACAAAAAGTGTTCTGGCTTAATAAGCAGTAGTCATTGGGGCTAGTAATGTAGGTAAAATGAAGGTAGGTGTCAGGGGGGTTAAGTCAGGCACCCCTCCCTCTCTCCTACGTGGTACAACCCAAACCATTTGCATTCGGCCAGTCATGGTGTCCCTTCGAGCCATCCTTTTCCTAGGCTACTTCTCAACCAGCAGCCAAGGGTGCCCCGTCCTCTCCAGTCCTGCATGTCCTCTCACAAGTAGGGGTCTAAGTTCAGTTGCTTAGCAAGTGTCTCCCCCACATCCTCAAGCGCTCCCTTTCAACCTCTCTGTATTATAGGACACTCCCAAACCATATGATAAAAACCCGGGTCCACTATATCGCATCTAGGACAAACTCTAGGCTCTCCATTGTATGCCAATCAAAGCTTATGTGGAGTGAGATACGTTTGATGGACAAAATTGTATTGGATATATCGAAAGCGTGTATTCCTGGAAACACTCCAGGGGTACGCTAGTGCTTTCTGCCATTCCACATCTGTCAAGTCCTTGCCCACTGCCTCCTCTCATCTCATCCGCAGTCTCTGCAGAGAGGGCAGTGTGGCCTCTGTGAGAGCACCATACAGCCTAGTAATCAAGTGTGCATCCTCTCCCGGTGAACTAAAAGGTGCAATATAGGGTGTTTTTCTGGCTCTACATTCACATTCACTGGCTCTACATTCACAATATACATTCACAGTCTACGCATAGCCAGTACCAGCGTTCTATATGTCAAAAACTGCCCTCTCTGAACCTCTCTTTCCCCTACGAGCTCCGAAAAGAGGTGTACAATTCCCTCACTAAAGAGATCCCCTATAGTCTGCACTCCCACCCAGCTCCTGGCTTCCAACCGCCCCCACAACACGGTGTGTCCCCGCAACCCTAGAGGGACACCGGACAGTGGCATTCCGGGTGAGTAGGGACCCTCGCACGCGTGCGCTTTAGGCAGCGTTTCCAACAAGAGAGAGCCACCTGCAATAAAACTATCCTTTTAGGAAACGCATCCCAAGCACCCAACAATCCAGACATAAGGTTATCCTGTCACATCACGCCACTGGGTGTGGTCAGTTCCAGACACTGCCTCTCTGCCAGTCATCTAGCCACCCACTGAAGTTGACACGACAAATAGTATAGCTCAAAATCTGGTACAGCTAGTCCACCCACCGAAGTAGGTCAGCGGAGGGTGGCGAGGGACGTCCTCTGGCGATCCCCATCCCACACAAGTTCCAGAAGGAGCATGTTCAGGTCTTTAAACCAAGCCACTGGTATATTTACCAGGTTATTGGCAAAGTAATACAGCAGGCAGGGTAACATAACCATCTTAGTTAATGTCACTCGAGCCATCATGGAGAGCTCGAGGGAGCGCCAAAACGCCACACAAGATCGTAAGGATCTGAGTACTGCGCCAAGATTACCATCACGGAGGTCACTCAGGTCTTGGAAGACCTGTACACTCAGGTATTTGAAGGTGCGAAGAGCCAAAGCAATATCTGCCAGACAGGAGGTAGGGCATTCTGCACCCTCGGTCATCGGAAAAACAGATATCTTTCTCCTGTTTACCTGAAGACCAGACGAGCCACCGAACCGCTCAAGTAAAGTAAGGGCCCACCGGATCCCGGATACACCATCCCAAAGATAAATCAGCAGGTCATCTGCGTAAAGTAATATAATATGGTCTTCGCGACCCCATGGTATCCCTTGGCCGTTCCCCTCCATCCGGAACTGCGCCTCCAGCGGCTCAATGGCTAGCACAAACAATAAAGGCGAAAGGGGACAGCTCTGTCTAGTGCTCCGAAATATTGGATAAGAAGTTGACATCGCCCGTCCCACCCATACCCTCGCCACTGGTAGACAATACAAGAGTTCGACCAATCGTATCCAGCTCTTGCTCAATCCCATTCGGGCCATCACCTCCCTCAGGAAGTCTGATCGCAGCAAGTCAAATGCTTTCTCAAGGTCCACTAACAATAGTACGGCCCCGGGAGGTCGCTCCCCATGTGGGAGATGTAGAAGTGTAAAGAGCCTTCTCAAATTCAGGGAGGTTTTGCGTACAGGTATAAAACCATTCTGGTCCGCATGAATGAGGCGAGTGATATGGGGTAGGAGTCTATTAGCTAGGGTTTTACTTAGGATTTTGAAGTTGCAGTTTAGCATGGACAAAGGCCTAAAATCGGACACTGATGCGTCTTGTGACTTGGTCTTAGGCGGGGGACCATAAGTGCCTCCCTCATAGTTCCCGGCAAAGCCTCCACGTCGTAGACCTCAGCATGGAGATCTACCAATACAGTGGCCAGCACGTCTACATAGGTCTTGTAGAACTCCATAGAGAGTCCATCAGGACCTAGCGTCCTGCCCGCGGCCAGCTGTGTTATAGCGATTTTCACCTCCTCCCGGGAGAGCAGTCCTTCTAGCGAATCCCAATGCTCCGGCAGTAGTGTGACCAGTGGGAGGGATCCTAAATGTTGTTCTAAAGATTGCAGCAGCATCTCTACGGACCAACTATAAAGGGAGGTATAGAATGTTTTAAATGTGTCAGCTATTTAGAGTGGGCCATACACATGTATCCCATCCACCCCCTGTACACTCGCGATCGGGGCGCCTCCTCCCTCTGCGTGCACCAGCCAAGCCAAAAGCCTACCCGACTTACCCTCCTCCTTCTGTATGGACATCATAGGCCAATGGTAATTGTGGCAATGTAATCTCTCCAATGTTTGATGGAACAAACTCTGTGCCCAACATAGTCGTCGCTGCATGGGCGGATCCAGTCCCTGCTCCACCTCCCTGTCGTGTAATTCCTTTTCCAACTGATTTACCTTGCACACCAGCGTACGTATAACCCCTACTGATTGTCCCAAACAGTAACCACGCATCACCACCTTTAAAGTCTCCCACACAGCGTGATGCAGTGGAGCCTCTGTTGATACTGATATTCTCTGAGAGGTGCGACCTAAGCCCTTCCCTCTATACCGGGTCCTCTAGAGCCCTTGGCTGCAGCCACCATGACAAAGTAGGCACTAGCCCCCCCTCACTCAGAAGGAGCACGTGCATGGTCTATTCTTGTGTGGAGTTGGTGAGTCAACCAATCAACGAGATGTTCACCATCTTGTGCGCCAAGGCAGGGGTGGAAAGGAGCGGTCCATATCAGTGTCCAATACACAGTTAAAGTCACCTCCAATCAAAAAGCAGTCACTCATGGAGCTGGCCTAGTGCCCCGAGAGAGTCTGCCAAAAGGGAATCTGTTGCTGGTGGGGCTCATACATACAGCACAACACAGTAGGTTGACCCCGTAGCCTAACCTCCACCAAGACATACCTGCCGTCAGTGTCCAAGTCCACGGATACAGGCGTGAATGGGACCCCAGCCCTCACCCAGATCAGCGAGCCCCTCGCAAATTCTGAGTACGTGGTGGCAAACAGTTGCCCCCTCCATCTGCGTCTTAACCTGTCTACCTCCCCAGTGGTGAAATGCGTCTCCTGGAGCTTTGCAATATGTACCCCCCCTTCTTTTGCGGTAAGCCAGAATCCTATGCCATTTAGTAGGAAACCCTATCCCCCTGATGTTCCAAGTTAGCAACTTAAGAGCCATCATGTGACATAAGTCAGTATGCAGGGGGCAGCCACTCCCACCCGCTCCCGTCCACACTCATCATCCTCCCATGTCCCACACGAACACTACAATAGTTAGAACATACACTGTCAAGCTCCAGCACATTCTAAAATAAGGAAACCAAAAACCCCAACTTCCACTGTCCGTGGCAATGCCGAAACAGGCGGTTGTCCAATAAAAGCAAAGAAAACAAATCCTTAACAATGAGTCATGTAGTGTTCTTGCCATCTAACAAGTAGCGGTGAAGAACAAAAGTTGGGGACCATGGCCTCTATGGGCCCATAGACTGGCATATGCCCCGGGTGGGGTGCAGGGCCCCCCAGTAGAACCTTAGCACAAATCATCAGCTGTTTGGGGTGTCACCCGTGGAGCCACATCCAAATGGTGCGACTCTGAGTCAAGAGAGTGAGAGCAGCAATCTGATTCATCTCTGCTAATCTCTTCAGCCGAAGCCGCCCATTGCAATGAGGCCGCCGCCTCCAGCACAGCCTGTCCGTCCAACTCTTTCTGTGCAGGTGTCAGTCTTGTTCTTGGGTGTGATCTATTCCGCTTCCTCCGTTCCCTCCTGCGATCTTGCTGAAGCGCCAGTCCCACTTGAGCACCGGAGTTGACTTTCACCATGTGTGTCTCCAACCATTCCCAGGCCTCCTCCAGCGTCTGAAGGAACGTGATGTATCCCTCCTATATCACCCTGAGTCTGGTCGGGAGCAAGAGTAAGTATTTGATGCCCGTGTTCCTCAAGGACCTTTTCACTGCTGTATGAGAAGCACGCCTGGACTGCACCTCCGACGTGAAGTCTGGGAATAGTGTCACCGAGCTATTGTCCACTCGGAAGGGCCTACCCTCCCTGGTCCATTGGAGCAGGATATCTCTGTCTCCGTAATGTAGTAATTTGGCCACTATTGTTTGCGGGGGTCGTCCCGCCTCAACAGGTTTTGAAGGTACTCAATGATCCCTTTCCAAGGCAAAAAAGGGGGTAAGTAGATCTGGAGCAACCTCCTGTAGTAGCCATTGCTCAAGGAAAGTCACTGCATCTGATCCCTCAGTTCCCTCTGGAAGGCCAATTATGCTTACATTGTTGCTCCGATTGCGACCCTCTGCATCCTTAACCAGGTGTTCCAGTCATTGGACCCGGTCCGTTCACTGCACCACCTTGGCATGGCGGTCCTGTTGCGCCAGAGCTATAAGTGTAGCCTCAGCACATCGCACTCTGTCAGCAAGCTTCTGATGATCCGCTTGCAGCAACCCAAGTTCCACTAACATCAGACTTATTTCTCACTGGAGAGTTGTTTTACACTCTTCAATGGCACCCAGGATCTTGTCCAGTGTATCTTGCAAGGAGGGTGGAATTGGCGCAGCCATTTCCGATTGGGTTGGTTAGCCGTCACGGTTTTTCCCTTGCAGTTTTCCCTTCAAGCGTTGCTTAGTAGACATACAGGCAAGCTGCGCACCCCCTAGCAGGCGGTAGCTGAAGCAACATGGATAACTCAGCAGGCAGTCCAACCGCTCCATGGGTCAGCACTGACAGGGAGAGCCCGCTACAGCGGGAGGTCTGTCCCCAAGGGACACCTCACCTAGGTTATCTTCTCTTTGTCGTTCTCACTGGCTTCCAAGTGGCACTTTAATGAGGGTCCACCCACCAGGGCATGATCACCAATGGCTCAGCAGTTCAAAGTCTCAGAGGGGCCCTCCGGAGAGAACACCGTCGGGCATAGTAATGACACAAAATATCCCATCCATCAGTATTAGTCCGACCCTCTGCTGGGCCCAGTCAAGACATGCATCTCTGTCCGTACTCTGTGGGACAGCCACCCCCCACTGTAGGCCCCTCTATACCATCAGGGCTCTTCTACTGCCCACCTCCAGCTCCCCGCCCAGGGGGTGCCCCTCTTCTGTGCCCATATCTTTACACCGCTCACCGCAACTGTGATCCAGTATAAACGATTCCCCCAGGCCCTCATGAGCTGCCAACTGACCAGGGCCCAGCTACTTTCCCTGGGCCAATCTGGCCCTCAATCGCACCTTGCCACCACCACTGTGTCAGGCCTCTGTGCTGGTGCACCGATGTTTGGCATCTCACTTTTACGCCACTCTGATGCAGCTTGTGGGCTCCCTGTTGCTCCAGGAGGCAGCCTCCCCCGTCCATCGAGGCTGATCCCCTCCACCATGGTCCGCATGTACCGGTCCCCAGGCTCCAGGTGCATATCGTGCCAAACCAGGCCACGCCTCGGTAACCAGGGGCCTCCTCTGTCCTCAGAGGCCACTCTCAGCGATTCTGATGCCTTCGCAGGTGCCCCCCCTAATTCTCCTGGGTTTGGGGCTCCCTCCGACCCCCCGGGGGGGCGATTGAGCAGGATAAACACTGGGCCCGGATGGAGTGAGTTCACTTTGCGTCTGCCGTTCGGGCCAAGCTCCCACCTTACTCATCCGATACCAACATTTTTACAAAGACAGCAACTGGATCATTGCTAAGACATAGACATCCAGTGTTCAAATTCTAACTGGGGAGCACTTGCGTGTATCTTTGCCCAACAAGAAGCCGGATACTGTATGGATTTGTTGGTGTGCAACTCGTTGGTAATGCACACAGCTGTTTGTTTCTGCACCAAGAAGGAGTGAGGCATTTTTAAGCTTTTTCCTTATGCTAAGAAAATGTGCAAACAGTGTCTAAACCCTCACTGGGCACAAACATGTACTTTTCCATGCCAAAAAGGAGATGTACGCTTGTTTTTTTTTTCTTATCTTAAGAAAAATTCCAAACACCATCCAGCTCTTTGCTAGGGCATAGACATGTGCCATAGCAAGTATCCACACACAGTGTGGCCTGATACATATCTGTTGGTGTAACAATCCAATGCCCAGGCCGTGAGCTGTTTAGGGCCTACCATAGGGGAGACATGTGTACTAAAAAAGAAAGTTTGGGCTTAGTAAAAGAGTTATTTTAACAGGTCAAATTGGCAATTTAAAACTGCACAAACAGGCTGCAATAGCAGGCCTGTGACTAGGGCTGGCTGAGCACTCTGAGCTGAACTCCATGGAATTCTGCAGAAATTGTAAATTTAGCTGCCTGCCTGGCCAAATATGCACCTGATCTTGGAAGATTTAAGCAGAGTTGGGGGGCCCTACCCTGTCTAGCGCTTCTCAGATGGGGTGCTTGTGAGTATGTGCATATTTCCCATTACCAAGTGTTCATTGCTCACTTGGTCTGCAGCTCTCCCTGCTCCGCAGCCCGCTCTGTAGTTCTGGGACTCTGGGGAGACACGTTCTCTCTGTGGATCCCTCTCTGCACGTTTCCTTTTTTCCAAGTACAGGCCCTTGCCCTATCACATATGCAAATAATGTCCAGGCCTCTGCCCCCCCATTGCCCGGCCTCCAAGGACAGTAAAAGCAGGGAGACATGGAACCAGAACTGCTGCCAGTGCAGCCCTCAGCAGCAGCTCGTGGCCAACTAGCAGATAGCAAAGTCAGGTAGGCTGTCCACTCTCTGGTGAGCTTTGCTCCGCTGGTGGGGCTAGCAGAGTTTTTCGTCAAACTATGCACTCCAGCAGAGAGCGGAGTGTAAAAATCTCCATCAATTTCACCCACCCCTACCTGTCACATGTTTAGGGCTAAGTGGCTAAGTGGGTGGCACAATTAGTGCTACAGGGCCACTGGTAGCATTTAATTTACCGGCCCTGGGCACATGTAGTACTGCTTTACTAGGAAATTATAATTAAATTAAATATGGCAATTAGGGAAAGCCATAGTTACCATGTTTTAACTCCTTTACTGCTAAGCCTTTCCCTCCACCCTTTGCTAAGCATTTTGTTGAATATTTGGGATAGTTTGCACTTAGGCCCCCATAGCTTTTTATCCACATAAGTTAGCCCAGCCAACTTTGTGTCACTTTTTTTCAATATCCTAGGAATTTTAAAGTGACCTCGGGTTTGTGGATTCCCTTAGGAGGGGACTGAGAAATTAACCAAAACACAGCTATATTTTGTTTTTGTTTTGTTTTTTAAATGGGAAAAAATGTTGCAGAAGAAAGTGTCTATATTTTCCCTGCAAATGGCATCAATGAAGTGTTTGCAGTGCTAAAATCACCGTCTTCCCAACTTTCAGGAACAAGCAGACTATATTTTTCATTTAACTAAGACATACCACATTTTTCCTATTTTTTGTGGTTTTACCCTCCTTTCAGTTCGTGGTAAAAATGGGTATTAAAGCAATGGTGCATCCCAAAAAGCTTTCTGATTAGTAAAATTCTGGGATAGCAGGAATCCACAGAATTCCTACCACCCAGCATTGGTCCACCTGTGTCAATAAAAACGCTTCCTCACTTGTGTGGCTGGAACTAGTGCCATGACAGGAACAGATCAAACCAAGGACAATGGAGACCTTGCAAGGAGACTCATACTGTCTACAGTTGGATCTATTCCTCTTGCTGGCACTAGGTTGAGCCACACAAGTGGGGCAGAATTTTTATCAGTATGGAAGGGGCAAAGCTGTGTGGTAGGAATTTTCTGGACTGATGCAGATTCCAAAAGTTTCCATCACAGAAATGTAGTACAGATGTGTGACTTCACGCAAAGTTGGAGGTTTGCCATGCACTGTGGGTAAGAAATTAGTGTAAGGTGAATGTGAAGCATGGCACCCTGGACTCCCCCAAATGTCCAGTTTTCAGAAGTGTCTGGGCCTGGAAGATTTTTCCTTGCGACAGCCTAACAAAGTCCAAAGAGAGTAGCCATTCACCATTGCAAGTGGGACGGTATTGAGAGTTAGACAAACTTTCCTGGCCGAAATGTAAAATCAGCACCCAAAAGAGTCAATGTCCTCTTGCTTGCCATTGTAATGCCATGCTTTGGGCCACAATGGGAGCAAAAAGACTGTTGCTCCCTTCAGTTGGGGTGAGGGCATAACCATCCCCATGGTGGTGGGCAAATTCCAACCCTCTTTTCAAAAACAATATTCCCTGGTGTCTAGTGGGCTTTCTGCCCACAAGGGGGCAGATTAGGGGTAATTACCCCAGGGGTGAAGAACGATTGTGGCCATTTCTTGAGTGGTGGGGACATTGCTATGCCCATTCTGGGCAACTCCCACCGCTTGACTTAAAAAAAAAAAACTCTCCCTGGTGCCTGAAGGGCTATTGCCCCATATGTCCCCCAGGGGAGCAAAAATACTTTAGCCACATTTGTTTTGGGTGGGGCATGGCAATGCCCATTGTTAGAAGCTCAGTCCCTGGTGTCTAGTGTGCTCTCCTCCCCTTGGGAGTCAGAGCGGGGGTAATAATACTCATCTGGGGGCAGAAGGACTGTGCCCATACATTATAATGTAGTGGGGACATTGTCATGCCTATTTTGGGCAGCCTCCACCCCATCACACTAGCTACAATAAATCCTTAGTGCCTAGTGCACTTTCTATCCCCACTGAGGGGCAGATCAGGGGCTTTATCCCCACATGCCTTACATGGGGCAGAAAGACTGAATATGGCCATAAAAAATTCAGAGGGGGAGCAAAAGCCCTGGTGTCTAGTGGTAGATTCCTGCTTAGGGATTGCCCTCCTGCAGCGCTCCCCAAGGAGGAATCCACTTGGTAGGGGTACCATTGGAATGAGGAAATTCTCCCCTTTCCAATGATACCTCCCTCATCTGCCTCGGTCAGCTAATTTCACTTTTTCTTTAATTGAAATGTCAGTGCCTCACATGTGCTGATCGTCATTTCAATGAAAACAATGAGACAGCCTCTGGAGCTTGGAAAGCAATCCCACAGCCTGATACATCTGAAACACAATGAATACAATGTAAGTTTCCATACAATTAGGGGTGTCCCCTCCCCTCCAACCATGCGTACCTATCTGTTTCAGTATCACAGATTTCTTGGCATGGGCTACTTATGCTGGCATTTAACCCTCCCCTATGAAACTCATTTCTCATTGTATCATTGAGGTACATGGTTCTACACAGGACTTCATGTTTGGGGTTCAGTTGTTATTAAAGAAGTCTGCCCGAGACATGCCAACGGCCACCCTGGGGGCACAGACTGAGATGTGAGCGGATGTGTTTGTGCACTGGTGCAGTGGTTTTGCTACTTCCAAGCGCCTCTTTTCTGGAAAGTCTCAGGGCCAAACAGTGTCCTCCCCTAGAGTGCACCCAATGCATCCTGTCTAGTTCAGTTTTAAAATTGCTAACCTCAGTGTAAAGATACAGTGCAGTGGGAACAGTCTCATGAAGGGTGATGTTTTTTACTATTTTGTGGGATTCTACCCTGGTGGGTTGTTTCTTGGCCCTGATTCTACAAAAGTACATTTGGATAAGACACTTTGCTTTCTCTGGAACTACCTCCTGGGATAGATAAAGCCTATTTGCACCTAAAGCATGTTGTATATGTGAACTGATGTAGTACTGTCTGGCTGATGACTGGGTGCCCACGTCAGTTATGTGGTGATGCCATGTGTTGTGTGAGAGTGTGCTGTGTAGTGCATGTGGAATACTAACATTAGGTTCAGTGTGATTGTAAGTGATGTGGGAAAGGCTCCTAAGCAAGCATTACAACAATGTTGAGGTAAGCTCTGTGTGACTAGGCAGATTTCTGGCAGTGGATGGATGCAACCATGCCCTCAATAAATAAAGGGTGTGCAAGGGTATAATAATACGTACCTTTTATGATTTTGCAGGTCTTTTGGTGGTTTCCTGGGGAAACATCTGCTGTCTTTGGGTGATTGGGGATGTTTTGCCCTGGTCAAGTGCTATGGTACCAGGGGTGTCTTGTTTGGGTGAGAGAGTTCATAGTAGAGTGCCTGCAAAAACAGATAAAAAACAGTCCATAGTCTATGACTTTGAGCTCTTAGGTCTTGTCAGAGTTCTGGATGTTGTTGCTGAGACTGAGATGGATCGCTGAAAAGATGTTGTACTTCTGGTTTAGTCACAGACATGTTGGGCAAGAGTTGTGGGTTGTAAGCTAGCTTAGCTAAACATACATTGTCTTTTAATCTCTGAAGATTCCTGTGTCTTTCTTCTTTACTTATGTGTTTTGTACTTATTTCGGAGGCAGCTCCAGTTTCAGCAATTGTTTTTAGGGAGTGGTGAGTATTTTTATTCGTAGGTCATCTGGTCCTCTCCTCTCAACATGGCAGGGGAGAGTGCTTCTGTGGGGAGATCTTTGTGAGGTTATTCCTTAGCTATCTTCCCTAACATGTGTGCAAGTGTGTGTTTTACCCGCATGTCCATGGAATGATGTGAAAGGAAAGGGGAATGTGGTAATTTGGGGGTTTCAGGTGTTTGCAACATGCTCCAAGGAAACATGTATGCCCCTCTAGTACCTGTACATGGCGTGCAATGAGGTTCTCCCTTGATGAAATTAGGTGTTTTTTCTACGCCTGTTTCTGGAAACTTCCTTTTTTGGGCAGGGCTTCCTTTGGGGATGGCAGGACGCTTCACAAGATCTTAATGTGATGGAGTTTTATTGGAATGCTGGATGGATTCAGAGAGGTGCTCTGTGACCCCTGCAAGATTTTGCTATGGAAACATCTGGGATCAGGCCCATTGTTTCCTGGACAGTGTGTGTGGGAGGCCTCATGTGATCTGACTGACAGGCCGGACACGGCAGTGAACGTATCCGTGCACCTTGCATGTGGCTGTGATGGTCACTTACAGAGTTACTAACCTTCCCAACATCCCCCTCTCCTGAGATCCAAGATGTTTTAGGTCTGCTGCCCCTGGGCTGTGACAAGGTACAGGCTTCTCCCGCTGGTTTGGAAAGACATGATCTGACGAGCAGACTTTTGAACATTTGGAAGCCTTTTAGGGAGAGGATGAGGCCATGTGCTTGCTATGATAAGAGTCAGTTGCCTTGACCAGGATTTGTAAAGATTTGTCTAATACGAGAAATGAGATGGGACGCTGATTGGATTTCCCTGTAGACATAGTGTGTGTACTGTGGAAATTGTCAGACTTGTGTGTACACTTCAGAATCTGTGGAGACATTATTATCCAAGTGTGTGGGAAACCTGGCTCCCAACACTGGAACATTACATTGTTTTGGAACTTAAAGAGGGCTTCCATTAGCTGTAGGCCTGGTTTTCGAGGCACTTTAGTTGGGGCCTTGCACCACCAAGGAACTGTTCTCTCTGGGTGAGTGACCCTGAATGGGGGACATTTGATCTGGTGATTGGAACCCGTCCCAATCGGAAGTGCATACGGAACCCGGGTGTTGGTGTTTATGCCCTTGTTGGGGCTGCCCTGGCACCCTCCTCTGGCTGCCCACCACCTTGAGCATGGCCTGAGAACCCCGCAGAGATGAGCAGCAGAGCGAAGCCTAGGCCCCTGCAAGCACCCAAATTTGGGATTATAGTGGGTATTACCGATCAACAGAACATACAATAGCCCTGAGTTGCTCCTGAATGCAAGGCATGAGTTCTCTCCTAATTGTGTGTCACGGACTTTATTATTGAAATGAGTTTTGAAATGGATATGAGGAAACTGTAAACTCATTTGGAGTTTGACTTACTGCATATTTGTTTTTTGTGATCATGCAAAGGTATTGCCTTTGTAGACAGTTACTCCTCCCTGCCGTGGCTGTGGCCCCAGTCCTTGCTGGATTGGGTTTCCTGTCTACTGAATGCAGGATACATTTGGATTGACCTGGGTTTGGTTTTGCAGATGGGGATTTTGCGGTGACTGGCCTATGCTTATCCCTCTTGGTCCATGATATGCCTTTATATGGCATATGTCAGCCATAAGGCCCATTCTGTGGCAATGATGGACTGTGTGAGGTCTGACAGTTGCCAGCCTCACTAGCCTCTGCCATTATGAATGGGTAAAGACCCTTGGTATAGTAATGTAAAATCTGGGTCTGGATTTCCTGCCAAGATTTGGTGTCTAATCCTACTACACTGTCCGGTATATTCGGTATTTTCGGTGGGTACACCCTTTTTGAGGATATTGTACAAGAATTCAACTTGGGGGTCCATGTTGGCCAATTGCTGTCCTGTCTCCTTTCCCCATCGCTCCTTCATTCTGCTTAGAAAGTCAGACATGTTTTCCCCAGGCTTCATACTCTACGCCGTCAATTCTCCTACATTCAAACAGTCAGGGTACATTTCCCACAGGGCCATCCATTGTCTGGTGTCTGAATGAATTTAATGTGGCCCTGCTACCCTTGGTGTTAGTCAGCATGACAGTTGGGATGTGGACTTGGGAAAACACTGTATTGGTCTGTTTAGCGATGATGCTGCTGAGCAGACTCTTGGGATCACCTTTTGCAAGGTTTATTCCCACTTTGTTTTTCTCCAAACATAAGATCCATTTTACTGCCCCATCTATCAATGGGGGCAGTTAGGTCCTGAGCTCTATTTTGTCCATCTCTGCCCCTGGCAAATATATGGTCCCTGCCGTGCCCTTCTGTAATAACAGGTATATTTTAGCTCAGAGTGGCTCTGCGGGTTTTTCTTCAATGCAGCATTCCCATCTTCTATGGCATTCCTGCATGTAGGGGAATTTTCATTTGGGATCTCTCCCTCCATGCTCAATGCAGTCTTCTTCCACGGCTGTGTCCTTCAGTTTGAAGGATCCCTTTTCCAGCCAGAAATTATTATACTAGCCCTCCCATTGACTCCAGCAGACAAGCAGGTGGCAAAATGGTCACGCAAAGACCTCACCCTCTTCTCTGGAAACTATCGCTCTAGGGGTTGGTCTGTCTGACCAGTGCGTTTAGACAGAGCGAAGGATCTCTTACTTGCTGCTGTCCTTGTGCGTGTGTAATGGTGCCATTCTGCTTCTCCTAAGCCTTAGCTCTTATTTCTTGGTCAATCCCTGTCTTATGCTGATGGTCTGATGGGGTTTGAGTTTCTGATAGGGTCCTTCCCTCTGGTTCTACTTCAGACTCCTCTTTGCGT
The DNA here is from genome assembly GCF_031143425.1 of Pleurodeles waltl. Taxonomy (NCBI): domain Eukaryota; kingdom Metazoa; phylum Chordata; class Amphibia; order Caudata; family Salamandridae; genus Pleurodeles; species Pleurodeles waltl. The sequence goes on from NC_090444.1 coordinate 1,456,242,211, forward strand.
GGAGCCTGTGGCCTAGCTCCTCATTTCTCCAGAGAAGGGCACACAGCTCTGTTCCCACTTTGCTCTTGCCAGGCAAGAGCTTGATCTCTCTCTTTCCTCAACCACTACCTTTCTTCTAACTCCCACCTGAGCTGCCTTCTTCGCTTGGTGTTGCCCATGCTTCTTCTTGGTGGGCACATGCCCTCAAGCTCACTTTCTGTTGTCTCTTCTGCTGCCTGGGAATACTTTGGGGGCATGTACCCTGTTGCTCCCTCCCTGACTTCAGACCTTGGAAGGCTGCAAAATCTTCCTCCCTTCCACTGACAGTGTCACTATCCAGGACCGATATGAACCTTCAAGTCACCTAAGAGAGCACCACCAGACAGGTTGGAATGTATTCTCCCTGTGTGGTTTGAATGACGGAATGTAGCAGACAGGGGTTGTACTTGGGACCCCCCAAACCCAACCTGGTCTGGGGCTGGTATCCCTCCAGCCCTGAATTGCTGCCCAATAGGGAGCCTTCTGGGCCTCATAACTGGTCGAGTGTAACCTAGGGAAGGAACGGCTTGGATGGCGGGCAACAGAGAGAGCACCCCCATACTTCCGTATGGTGAAGGAGATGCGGAAACATTGCTTGTGGGTTCTGGGTGGTTGCAGATCAGGACCACCTCAAAGATGATCCATAGCTCTAAATTGCATCTCTTTTATCCTTTTTCACCGTACAATTTTTGTCTATTTGAGTGTCCTTGTGTGTTCTATTGTGTTGGTGTTGAAGGTTCCCGTCTCTGGCCAGGGGAATGTGTGTGCCTTAGTATGTCTGTGCCATTCACAGCAGTATTTATCTAGCTCTTTAGCCTGCCTGGGGAATCTAGACTGCATGTAGCTTAACGATGATTCTGTGATGAGTTGAAAACCTTTTTAGGGGACTGGTACAGTTCTAACTTCTTTGAGATTTAAATGATTCTAAAGAGACTGAAACAGACAGCCGGTGACTGCCAATAGGAAACTCCAAGGCACTATACAAAAAGTTGCTAAAGCCTGTTCTGAATTCTCTGATAGCATGGCTGAAGCTGAGAACAGGATGGTTACCCTTGAGAATAATGTGCAAGAAATCAACAGACATGCATGACTTGTAACTGGTTGACACCCAATAGAAACTAGAATAGTTTGAAAACAGGCTCAGGCATAACAATCTTAAATTGCTGCGTATTGCTGATGGTGTTGAGCAAGTGGGTGCCTGAAAATATATAGTGGGGCTATCTAAGAAAGCCTTCCCAGAGCTGGCACACTGGAACTGGGATTTGGAAATCCAAAGTCACACAAGTTCCCGATTAAACAACATGAGGGTCACTTGCAGGATAGGAGGAAGCCAAGGGCAATCTTGGTGTACTTGGCAATTTTCTCCTTAGACAGTCTGTATTTGATTTGGCCTCCTGAGATCAGAAACATTTATGGAAGTTTGTACATTTACTGTAAACCTGGACTTTTGTCATGTCACTGTGAAGAGGCAATGGAGGTTGAGACAGATGATACAGCATTCTCAGAATAAGGGTCCTCAAGTGTTTCTGATGAACCCTACCAGATTAAAAGTCATCATGCAGAACAAGACTCACTTTTGTACCTCTGAGATCAAGGTGAAGGAGTTCCTTGAAAATCTGAGTCTGAATTCAATTTGAGCTGTGAAAATAATAGCAAACTGGATGAATCTTGATGAATTGTTGGGCTGTTTGAAACCTTTGGGGGCATATTTAAGAAAGGTGGCACTGCACCCAGTGCAGCACCACTTTTTTTGTGCCTCTCTCTGCCCCCTAATGCCACCATGTGTGCACCGTATTTAAAATATGGTGCACCATGGTGGTAGTTAGGGGACTAGTGTCAGACTTTTTCATGAAAGTCTGGTGCTTTGCACAATTAGCATACAAAATTCTGACCCTAATCCTGCAAAGCACACAGCGGCCCATTGTAACTAATGGAAGCCTCCTTTTAACACCTTCTCTGAGCAGGAGTTAAAAGTGGTGAACAAATGGCACAATTAAATCTCTTAGATTTCCGTGCACATTTTTTCAGCCCCCCCTAAGATGCAAAGCCCCCTTTGCATACATTATGCCTAGCACTTTGAAAATATGGTGCACTTTTTTTTACCTTAGAATGCCACATTAGGGTAAACAAATTACACTAACGTGGTTTTCAAATGGCACTAGGGGCTCTTAAATATGCCTTTAGGTATTTTTAGGTATGTTGGTTAGTAGTACCTAAACTGTTAGGAGTCAATGGGAATTGATAGGCAACCTTCGACCGTCAATTTATTCTGCTATGAATTGTGCTGGAGGGGATTAGGAGGTATATGAAAATAATAAAATGATCACTTTCTTGAACGAGCACAGGAAGAGAGCACACCACCATCAGTCCTATTGCTTCATCTGGGTGTTGGGATGGGTCTAGGGCAGGTGGCTGAAGGAGGGAGGGCAAGATTGGGTGGGCCAGGTGTTAGGGCATAGGGTTTGGTGAAGACATGCGTCACAGGTGTTTGTAACAGCAGGCTAAAACAATGGAGCAAGTGAATAGCAAGGGATGCTTCTTGGTCTCCTCCTTTTTTCTTTTGATCATTTGTTGTTTGGAATTTTAAGTCTACACATCACACTTGGCCACCCCCAGGAGTTAAGAATATGGATTACAGTGAATTCATTGAAGGGCTGGCAATAGATAATCTAATAGCAATCTGCAAATCTGTACTATCAATGTATGCTGCCTTAAAAAAAGGGCTAAGAGGGATAGGGTGGCACTCGGTCTCAGAGTGAAGAGGCCTGACATTGTCTGTGTTAAGGAGATGCATATCACTTGGAGGGAAAGGAAGCTGTTAGAGGATCTGGAGTTTGATCTCCTTAGCTGTACTAGACCGGGTCTGACATTCAGAGGTGTGGCTATTCTCATTAATAAGACCAGTTAGTCGGTAATGCGAAGCTCTACATATTAACTCGGGAGATGGGTTATCTTGGAGTGTCAAGTGGGAGGAAGGAAATTCACTTCATGCTCAGTTTACAAATCCAATGTAGATGAAGCTGATCTTATTGATCACTCAGCTCTGTAGCTTGAGTTGTGGCAAATGCCCCTTATCTTCTGTGGAGATCTTAAAATACATAGAGAAGTGAAGAGGAGTCTGCATGGGCCTAAACTATACTCTGACAGGAAACATCTGGTGTTCAAAGCACTTCACTGGTTCATAAAAGACCACAGACTGATTGATAACTGGAAAACATTAAAAAGCCCAGACCCCGGGTTCATGTTTTCCTCCTTCCCTCATCATGATAGTAGGTACTGAATACTTTCTGGTGTCTGCAGCACTTGGAGGGCAGAGGAATTGAGAGATATCTAAATCTCAATCCATTGGTGCTTGAACTTCTGATTATTGGTGTAGCCAAGCTCTATGGCAATTGAACTTTTGGCAAGAAACTTATGCTTGACTCGCAATATGATGACTATGGCCCTCATTACAACCCTGGCGGTCGGTGTTAAAGCGGCAGTAATACCGCCAACAGGCCGGCGGAAAAAAAATGGGATTACGACTGTGGCGGAAATCGCCAACATAGACAGCCACTTTCACACTCCGACCGGCACGGCAGTAGAAGCAAACAGCGCGGCGGACACCGCCAACAGACAGGCGGGAGACAAAGTACCGCCCACTGTATCACAAAAGGCCTATCCGCCACCTTTTCTGGGGCGGAACCAACGCTGTCAAAAGCACGGCTGAAACAGTACACAGAAGGGAAAACACTCACCTCTCGACACCCAACGAGGAACAAGGACGCCATGGAGGCCGAACTACACTTACTGCCCATGTTGTTTTACCTCCTCTACTACCAGGAATACGAACGGCAGCGACCACGGTGAGTACTGCACCTACAACACAGGGGAGGTGGGGAGGAAAGAGAGTGACACACACATGCAACATGCAACACCCCCACCCTCACACACAACAACATACACACAAATACATGCAGCAACATTACATATACACCCTCCACCCCCTCGAAGAACGCAAGGACAAAAGGAAATGATTGTAACCATTGTAGTCATTAAAAATCCATTAGTCAAAAGTCAAAATTCAGTATATACAAATATGTACACCAACTACACACGTCCAGATAGTGTACTAATCATTGTCCATGGACCACTGGGCCCAAAATGCATGGGTGAGGCCCACACATGATACCTGACTGGAAACGGAGAGAACACTGATGGGGCATCAGATCGAAAATATACAGGCATCTCAGGGGGAGGGGGAGAGGGGCACGTCAGCCTGATGAATGCATGAGGCCACTGCTGCACAAGGGGCTCCATGCCCATTGATGTATCCTGGGGAGTGCAAAGCCACAGTCTCTCAAGTCTCTCCAGTGGGTGGTTTGCCCACTGCTTCATCCTGGGGAGTGCAAAGCCACAGTCTCTCACGTCTCTCCAGTGGTTGGTTTGCCCACTGCTTTATCCTGGGGAGTGCAAAGCCACAGTATCACAAGTCTCTCCAGTGGGTGGTTTGCCCACTGCTTCATTCTGGGGAGTGCAAAGCCGCAGTCTCTCAAGTCTGTCCAGTGGCTGGTTTGCCCACTGCTTTATCCTGAGGAGTGCAAAGCCACAGTGTCACAAGTCTCTCCAGTGGGTAGTTTGCCCACTGCTTTATCCTGGGGAGTGCAAAGCCACAGTCTCTCAAGTGGATAACAGTCTCCACTGGTTCTGGAGGGGGCTTTGTGCCCAGAGTGCTTCATCCTGCCAAGGACTAGAGTAGTGGATGCCTTTCTCCACTGGTTCTTGAGGGGGCCTGGTGCCCAGAGTGCTTAATCCTGCCAAGGACTGAGGCAGTGGATGTATCTCTCCGCTGGTTCTGGAGGGGGCATGGTGCCCAGAGTGCTTCATCCTGCCAAGGACTGAGGTAGTGGATATGATACTCCACTGGTTCTGGAGGGGGCTTTGTGCCCAGAGTGCTTCATCCTGCCAAGGACTGAGGTAGTGGATGTATCTCTCCACTGGTTCTGGAGGGGGCATGGTGCCCAGAGTGCCTTATCCTGCCAAGGACTGAGGTAGTGGATGTATCTCTCCACTGGTTCTGGAGGGGGCTTTGTGCCCAGAGTGCTTCATCCTGCCAAGGACTGAGATAGTGGATGCCTTTCTCCACTGGTTCTGGAGGGGGCCTGGTGCCCAGAGTGCTTCATCCTGCCAAGCTATGAGGTAGTGGATGTATCTCTCCACTGGTTCTGGAGGAGGCCTGATGCCCAGAGTGCACCACGTGCACTGTGGCTGGTACAATTCCCTCACCTGGGTGTGCGTGCCACAAGATTTGCGAGGTTCAGATAGCATGATACGCCATGGACGCAGCGACATACCCCACACTGCTGCGGCTGTGCCTTCCACCTGCAGGTGTAAACAGTGATGGAAGAAATGCATCATGGAAGCTTCCCAGGGTCCAGGAACTCTCCTCCAGCCTCAGATGACTGACCACTGGTGATGGTAGCCATGTCAGCGGTAGTGCCTGTGTCCGAGGACGCCGCGGGGCCGGTGGCAGTGCTTGCAGCGGTGCATGGGTCATCACCTGTAGAGGGACACAGCAGGTGGCAGAAGACGGCAGAGCCCCAGCTGGGGATGGCCTCCCAACGTGGGAGGGGTGCTCATCGCACCATGACCCCCCTGATGTTCCGGATCCTGGCGGTGGCCTATCCGGAGTTGTATGGGCGCTTGAGGGCATCACAGCAGCCACAAGGAGGTGAGTACACTCTCATTCAGCTGACTCTGCATGCATTACAACGTGTCTGGGTGGGGGAAGTGGGCAGTGTGTTCCCCTAGGCCAGGGCGAACTTGGTAGGCAAGGTCCCTTGTGAAGCAGGCTATGTTGCACTCTAACTCCACCAGTGGTAAGAGCCATCTACACCTAGTCAGGCTCCTGTGACTTCCAGGTGTCCAGCAATTGGTCTTAGGCCTCGTACCCCATGGTCAGCTGAAATTTCTAGGAACTGTTAGTGCATGGCTTAGTGCAGAGGGCTGCTCCATGTGTGTTTCCGCCAACGGTAGTGGTGTTGCATGCACTGAACATGTCTTTCTTCTGTCTTTCTCCCCCCTTTTTGTGGTCTCCCTGTTCTTGTGTGCAATAGCATCATCATCAGGCGGAGGAGCATTTGCACCGGAGGAGGAGGGAGCTGCAACCCACTTGGCCCTGGAGGGCGAAACAATGGAGTCTGAAGCCACCAGTGGGACAGAGGACGAGGAGAGCTCCATGGCGGGAACAGGAACAGACAGCAGTCACAGCCACTCCTCCTCTGATAGGAGCTCCCTTGCGGTGGCCGGCACCTCTGTGCCCACTGCATCAACAGGTACAGCCACCACCCCCCCTACCAGCACCACCCTCCCAGCAGCCCCTCAGCATGTGTCTGGTGCCCGCTCACCCAGGAGGGTGGGCATCTCCTTCACCCCAGGCACCTCAGGCCCTGCCCTAGTCAGCCCTGCTGCTGTCAGTGAGGAGGTTATTGACCTCCTGAGATCCATCTCTGTTGCCACCCAGGGTCTAGCAGGGCATTTGCAACAAACAAATGCATTCCTGGAGGGCATTCACTCTGGAGTGGAAGCCCAACAGAGATAATTCCAGGCTCTGGCCAACTCACTTATGGCAGCCATTGTCCCTGTCTCTAGCCTCCCACCTCCAACTCCCTATACCCAGTCTCAAACCCAGCTTATCCCAAGCATACCTTCAGACCTGCATGCACCCAAATCAACACACAGAAGTGGCTCAGGCAAGCACAAGCACCACACATCATCCCACAGGCACTCACACAAGCACCATCCAGATACACCAACATCCACTGCCTACACTGTGTCCTCCTCCTCCTCATCCATCTCCCTCCTAGTAGCGTCTCCACTCACACCTGCATACACTGCATCCTCATCCACTACCTCCATCACCATCACGCCTATCACTACATGCCCCTCACTGGCAGTCACCACCCCCACTTCCATGCACACGTCCCCTGTGTCCTCCCCAATGTGTCTGTGCCCCCTCCTCCCAAAGTACACAAATGCAAGCACTCAGACACCCAAAAGCCATCCACCTCACAACAGCATCCAACCCATGCACCTGCACCCAAACACAGCAGATAGACACCTCCTACAATGACTCCCTCTTCCTCCATTCCCAAACCTTCACCCTCTTCCAGCCCCATTGTCCCGAAAAGGCTTTCACTCCCCACCCTTGACCTGTTCCCTGTCCCTCCCCCCCGTTTTTCACTCCGGGTCAGGGTGGGCCGAATTCAAGCCAGCACCTCAGCCACCCAGTCCACAGCCACTGTAGTTTCGGCAGCTGCTGCATGTGTGAGAGGCTCCGAAGAGGCACCCATCAGCACTGCTAGTGTGCCTGCCCCACCTGCCAAGGGCAACAAGGGACTGACAGCTAGCAAGGGCAGGAAGGGAACACCAGCCAGCAAGGGGAAGGAGGCACCACCAGCCAGCAAGGGCAAGGAGGCATCACTAGCCAGCAAGGGAAAGAAGGCACCACCAGCTGGCAGTAGCAAGGAGGCACCACCATCTGCCAAGGGCATGAAGGGGACAACAGCTGCCAAGGCCAATATAAAAGGAACAGATGCCGCAGGCAGGATGGATCTGGTGCCTGGGGCTGGAGCAGCATCTGGGTAAACAACACCAGCCATGGCACTTCAGCTGCCCGAGGCTGCAGGGGAAGTGCTGGAGCCTCACCCCACCACTGACAGCACTGCCACCTGCACCACCGCCAGAACGCCACCTACACCAGCACCACTGCCAGCAGCAGCAGCTCCAGTGGACAGCTGTCCAAGGCTGCAGGGGAAGGGCTGTAGCCTACCCCCACCACTGACAGCACCGCCACCTGCACCGCTGCCAGCACCGCCACCTGCACTGCCACCTGCAAAAAGAACAAATGATGGACGGAATGCTGAACAATGTCAAAACTTCACCCCCAATACAGATATCTGGGCCTAAATCCATTGTTTTTTTGCTGCCCATGCCATTCCAGTCTTGGCCCTGTTCTCCCCGGGAACAGTCCAGCCCGAATTGCCAGGCCAGGTCTTCCCTGGACTGGAAACAAGCATCCTGGGACCGGTTTCGGAGTTTCACCCCTCATCAGCCAAGCTAGCTTGAATCCAGTGGCATGGGAAGCACGGGACCCATGTCTGGGCCTACCATTCCCACGTAGGGTGACAAATGCAAAAAGAACAAGTGATGGACGTAATGCTGAACAATGTCAAACATTCATCCCCAGTACAGAGATCTGGGCCCAAATCCATTGTTTTTTTGCTGCCCATGCCATTCCAGTTTTGACCCAGCCATATGCAAATCAGTCTTGACCCTGTTTCCCACGGGAACAGTCCAGCACAAACTGTCAGGCCAGGTCTTCACTGGACTGAAAACAAGCATCCTGGGACCGGTTTCGGGGTTTCACCCCTCATCAGCCAGGCTAGCTTGAATCCAGTGGCATGGGAAGCACGGGATCCACGTCTGGGCATACCCTTCCCACGTAGGACGACAAATGCAAAAAGAACAAGTGATGGACGGAATGCTGAACAATGTGAAACATTCACCCCCAGTACAGAGATCTGGGCCTAAATCCATTGTTTTTTTGCTGCCCATGCCATTCCAGTTTTGACCCAGCCATATGCAAATCAGTCTTGACCCTGTTCCCCACGGGAACAGTCCAGCTTGAACTACCAGTCCAGGTCTTCCCTGGACTGGAAACAAGCATCCTGGGACCGGTTTCGGGGTTTCACCCCTCATCAGCCAGGCTAGCTTGAATCCAGTGGCATGGGAAGCACAGGACCCACGTCTGGGCATACCCTTCCCACGTAGGACGACAAATGCAAAAAGAACAAGTGATGGACGGAATGCTGAACAATGTCAAACATTCACCCCCAGTACAGAGATCTGGGCCAAAATCCATCGTTTTTTTGCTGCCCATGCCATTCCAGTTTTGACCCAGCCATATGCAAATCAGTCTTGACCCTGTTCCCCACAGAAACAGTCCAGCCCAAACTGCCAGGCCAGGTCTTCCTTGGACTGGAAACAAGCATCCTGGGACAGGTTTCGGGGGTTCACCCCTCATCAGCCAGGCTAGCTTGAATCCAGTGGCATGGGAAGCACGGGACCCACGTCTGGGCATACCCTTCACACATAGGGCGACAAATGCACCGCCACCAGCACCACTGCCAGCAGCAGCAGCCCCAGTGGGCAGCCGTCCAAGGCTGCAGGGGAAAGGCTGGAGCTTACCCCCACCACTGACAGCACCGCCAACAGCACCACCACCTGCACTGCCACCTGCACTGCCACCTGCACCGCTGCCAGCACTGCCACCTGCACTGCCACCAGCACCACTGCCAGCAGCAGCAGCCCCAGTGGGCAGCTGCGAAAGGCTGCAGGGGAAGGGCTGGAGCCTACCCCCACTGATGACAGCACCACCGCTAGCCCCGCAACTGCCATTTACTGAGCAGCTATCACCACCGGCAAGCACTGTGTAGCCGTGACTACATGGGCTGTAGTGTGTACTGGCCCCTGCAACACCTGTAGGTGTGACACCAGGGTGAGAGATTGTGACCTTACACCATCCAGGATCTGCATCACAGGGCACAAGGCCCCCTCCAGAACCAGTGGAAGAAGGAATCCACTCACCCCCACCTTGCCATGATGAAGCACACTGGGCACAAGGCCCCCTCCAGAATCAGTGGAAGAAGGCATCCACTCACCCCCTCCTTGCCGGGATGAAGCACACAGGGCACAATGCTCCCCTCCAGAACCAGTAGAAGAAGGCATCCTCTAGAGAGACTGAGGCTTTGCACTCCCCAGGACCAAGCAGTGGACAAACACCCACTTGAGAGACTGTGGCTTTGCACTCCCCAGGACCAAGCAGTGGACAAACACCAACTTGAGAGACTCTGGCTTTGCACTCCCCAAGACCAAGCAGTGGGCAAACACCCACTTGAGAGACTGTGGCTTTGTACTCCCCAGGACTGGGCAAACCACCAACTAGAGAGACTGTGGCTTTGCACTCCCCAGGACCAAGCAGTGGGCAGACCACCCAATAGCGAGACTGTGGCTTTGCACTCCCCAAGACATCGTACAGGGCATGTAGCCCTCTCCAGGAGCAGTGGCGTTGTACCATCTTCCGGCTGAGGTGCCCCCCTATTCCCCGTCCCCCTGAGGTGCCTGTGTGTTTTCAACTTGATGCCCCTGCAGTGTTCTCTCCATATTGAGGCAGGAGTCAAGTGTGGCCTTGGCCTATGTGTTATGGCCCTGTGGGCCACGGACATTTTGGAGTGGGCATTGTCCCTCCATTTGTATATATGGTACATACTGTTTTGTGCTTTAAGGACGTATTTATCTACATTTTTAATATTACGCTCACTTTAATCAATTCCTTTTGTCCTTGCATTATTCCTGAGGGTTACAGGGTGTATATGTAATGTTGTTGCATCTGCTTGTGTGTATAGTGTTGGGGGTGGGGTGGTGGTTCTGTGTTTTGAGTGTGTGTGTCACTCTCTTTTTCCTCCCCCCTCCCTTGTGTGCTAGGTGCGGTACTCACTGTGGTCGTCTTTGCCGCCGTTCATGTTCCTGGTGTAGGAGGAGGTAGACCAGCATTGGAAATATGTGCAGTTCGGGCTCCATGGCATCGTGGTTCTTCCTTGAGTGTCGAGAGGTGAGTTGTTTCTCTTCTGTGTATTGTTTCTGCCGTGCTTTTGATGGCATTGGTACCGCCCCAGAAAAGGTGGCGGTTTGGCCTCTCTTAATACAGTGGGTGGTACATTGTCTCCTGCCTGTCTGTTGGTGGTTACGGCCGCAGAGCTTGTTGCTACTACTGTGGCAATCGGAGTGTTAAAGTGGCTGTCTGTGTTGGCGGTTTCCGCCGTGGTCAAAATTCAATTTTTTTACCGCCGGTCTGTTGGCGGTATTACCGCCACTTTATCACCAACCGCCAGGGTCGTAATGAGGGCCTAAATGTCATATTGTACCCCAGTGTACTGTAGAGTAGAGTGCAGCATATCTTTTCAGGGGCCCTGTGACTGAAATCTGACCTTTACTTGCAATATAGACCAGCTCTCCAGCTTAACTAGGCAAGGTGTGATGTGCTCAACCGACGTGGAAGGCTGGTCTTTTGAGTTATGAGTGTTTTTTCATGGACAAAATTAGTGCTATTCTATGAGGGATGTTTGATGTCAGGGATATCGCCTTCCTGGTTGGATGGACTGATTTCAGCATATCTAGCCCGGAGAACAGTACTCCAGGAAACCTAATGATTTGTTATTTTCACCACTACTCCAGGTAACCTAATGATGTGTTATATCCATATATAACCAGAGACACAGAACAATACAGGTAACATTAGCTTCACTAATATATCTCAAATACGAAAAGCAGATGTCTAAGTATTACAGTCGGATTTACAAAATTGTGAACCCGGAAGTCTAGGCAAAAACACATGGGTATTTAGGATCACATTTCAACTTAGCACAGCAGGGTAATTCACAACCTTGAATACATGTGACACAAGATAAAAATGAATTAACATGTGCGTTAAAAAGCCAATTTCACATGATGGTTCCACTTCCTTGCATAAACATATATCCCTAACATGTTTTACTAACTGCTTTGATGCTAATAAGATGTATAAACGGATCACAGATATTTTAACCTCGTTTAGAACACTGGCTTCCGATTGAACTAAAAAAACATACCCTGAAAGCTGAGTCCTTGAGACTTATCTTTGTACTGAATGTGTTAATAACGCCGATAAAACGCATGGAACCTTCTGTCTGACGTTTTACTGAGTCTATCATCAAACTTTCAATAACATCATAGTAATGAAGTGGTGTAAGTGGAATTTAAAATCACCATAATCTTAACAGAACTTTGGAAATTCTGAAATGCAAAATTGTCGGTGAAAGTATAATGTTCTTCATTTTTAGTGCTACAAGCACATGCAAATCGACATTTTTTTTTTCTTACTGCCACTCTAAAATGAACTCGAGTACTTAATATTAAACTAACTGCGTTTTTATTGAAACGTTTCATTGCATACTATTTTTGTCCTTTAAAAAAAAGAATGCCTTTATGCAATTCCTTAGTGTTGCTGTTCTGTGTAATCCGCACCCAGGAAAGCAGTAATCGAAGTTTGCAAGACAGGAGCGCCTCTGCCAGGTTTTGACCCGCGGGTTTCACGAAATTCTCTTTAGTGGGGACAGAAAAGCAGTGAGATATTTTGCAATTGTTTACTATCTGATGTATACAATATTACGCACACAATATTACCATGTATTATTATACTGTATTGATACTGATGCGTATTTTCATCATTTTTTTTTTTTTTTTGTGAAAGGAAACACGAATGTATCAAGTCAGAATACTTCAAATGCCAATTTTGTTTTATCATTATGTTTTATTATGTTTTGTGTATTTTACTCTGGCCTCAGCAGAACCCTAGGGCGATTTTTATAAGTGATATTTGCATCAGCTTATTAACATTTAGTTGTCCCTTACGTCCCAGGAGGATATGACTACTTTAGAAAGGTGGTATTGGACAAGTAGCGATGTCAAACACCTCATTAAAAGCTAAAACAATTTACTAGTAGCGTTTATATTTTAACTAAAGTTTAGCGTTCACATTCAATTCAAACTGGCAATTATATTTTATGTTAATTTCCAGAGCACAATGCAGTTTCTGTGCAAACCTTTAGTCAGCAAAAGCACATATATTTTTTTTTTCTGAGTGGCGTTCAAAGAGGGAAACTTTCTCTGTGCAGCTTCACAGAGACACACCTTGTGCTTGGCTAAGGACATGAGCCTCTACAAACTCCTCTTATTAAGGAACTTCAGCTCAAAACATACCATTGTCTATAAGGCGAAACCAAATGATACATTTGCTTTATGTTTTCCACCGGTTAGTGCTCATTTCCATCTCTGTTAATGAGGAATAAAAGATTACTAAGTGGCACTACGTTCGAGTAGCTTGTTGCTGGCACCAAAATAGGTACTGGAGAATGGAAGATTGCACTGCCGAAAAGTGTCTGTCTCTCTCTCTCTCTCTGCCCCATGAAAATTTTACTCATTTCATGAAGATTGTAGATAGGTTTGTTTTAGGGAAATTACTCAATCCATTTTTGTTCCTGAGTAACTTATTTAATTAAATGGATTTGCAAAGTATCCTGTAAGGAAAATGTTTCTCATCTCCACCGCTGGTCATCAGGGGTATTTTACAATGTTTAAAAGACTTTATATAAACACTATTACACAGCAACATACCTGAACAATATTATTAAAGTATAAAAAGCTATCACTATCAGACTGTAGTAGATTGTTTATAATACATTACTTAAGTCTTTATAATTTTAAGGGAGGAAGTGGAGGAGGGAGAGGGAGAAAAGAAATTCAAGGAGAAATCATAATTTATTTATGGAAGAAGTAAAATCCTCTTGAACCTTGAATAGATACAAAATATTTAACAATATAACCTTATAATAAGTAAACAATAAGGAGTGTGAGCGCACCCAGGCTTATCTGTTAAGTTATAGTAACTAATCAGCAGACACGTCCTTAAGGTCAATGGACGTTTTGCTTGTTTAACATGATAATACGCTAGGTAGCATATAAAAAAATCACATTAAACAATGCAAATCATTATCGAGTCAATAAAGAAACACACCATGACCTATTTGGTCATGAATAACCACACCTTTGATATCAGTAAAAATGTTTATTTCCCTATATTAACAATGCTGAGATCACATAAATTAGTCTCAAAACCATATGGTAAAAGTATGAAAACAACACAGGCTGTCCGAAACACCTAAAGAATCTTAATTTTATCAGAGCTAAAACAACTATGACTTCGATAGCGACAGTACAGATCAATAGTAATAGTAACTGAGCAAGCATAATAACATACATTTGATCAGCAATTGAATGTTGTCAGTTCATTCTAAAAAACAAAGAATAGAATAAAACACCTCACTAACTCCAGATTAGCATCAGCATGCTGGGGTTCATGCAAAAGTTTTAATAATATACATTAAGAAAACATCTAACTATAGCTCTATCAAAACAGCAGTTGGTACCTGAAAAAAAAAGACAAACAATAAATGCAATTTACACATCCTTGAGGATCAGCAAACAGCATTAGCTTCATCAGGGGACATCAGCATCAGGGCACTGGTGGGTAGGGAAAAGGGATGGTTCAGAATTTGGCTGTAAGTTTTCTAAACCATCAAAATAATGTCTAGAGCAGACAGCAAATGCTACAGGCTCTAAACATCGAGCACTAAATTAAGCACCAGCATCATTGCATGGAGCATGAGAAAATAACTCAAAATAAGAAAGTACCAAAACATCAGTAGACAGGCTGGTAAGAGTCAAAGTGACCCATAAATCAGCAAAGAAGTGGCCCTGAATACCGGCAAAGAAAGAATAATGACCCCACACTCCAAATGTAGGATGGTTAATACAGTTGTCCCACGTTGTCAATTGATCGGAAACATCTTGCAATGGAGATTGTCCAATTACAGATTTACTACATAATAGAAAAATGTGTCAGACAGATATCTGCACATCAATTATTGTTTTTTCTCCATTTGCATACATCCAGTCATTCATTATCAGAGAGTTCATTGTTCTTCTACATTCCCAAATACACTTCAAACGAATAGTTACAGTGATGTAGAAACATTCTCGAGTTACACACCATTTCCTCAAAAGAAATACATTTTATTAATACAAGCCCTGAACAAGTTTGAGATTTTGTTGTACAGCGGACATGAGACCGTTCTACTAACGTAACAACTTACAGTGTTCTAGCAGATGCTCAATTAAATCATGACCTTGTTAAATTTGAGGCCTTCTAGTTAGCACAAGCAAAATTCATAATATTTAGCCGCAAGTATGACAGAGTAATGCATTTTCAACCATATATAAACTCTTAATACATTATTATTGAAAAACCTCATACACGATGGTGGCCAGTCAAGTAGGTACATTATGAGTCACACATTATTTTTCTACGCTAATACACCTTATATGTTAAATCAAATACAAGAATACATTTAAAAATTATTAATGTTAATTTCAGCGCTCAAAGGAGCAACAGAGAGCAAATGCGTTTAAGAGGATGGAAATTCTCAAAGTACAAATAGTAGATGAAACACAATTTCCATTTTGATTAAGAAAACAAGTCATAGGTAGCCATAATAATTGAACAGTATGATGAGTAGAGTATTGAGAGAGATACATAGTATCTAACTTATGATGAGAGCACACACAATCCCACCAGGTCTTATATGACAACTTACAGGAAAATTTCCAATTCAAAGTAATTTGTTGAAAGGCAACTGCTAAGCAAATATTAAGTACTTTACGTTTTGGAAAGGATGATATGAAATGATTAGTTAAAGTACTTAAAAAGAGATGGAGGAAGTTGAAAGTGTGCTGTATGTTAAAAGAATTCCTGATTTGGAAAATAGACTATGTGCCAAAAAGTAATTAAGTTAGGAAAACTAAACAGCAAATGTATAATATAATTTTAAGGAAAATCACAAGACCATCATTTAGATGAGTCTTCTAGTGAACATTTTGAGCATTGTATGGGGGTCACAAATAATCTGTGGTAAAGAAAAAACGTAGATTGAGTAAGACTGGCTTTTCTAGAAATTTTCTAAATATCTGACCAAACCTTATTCCAAAAGATGCCAGTTCATGCCAAGATCTTCCTCCCAAAGCTGTTCAGTTTTGGACTTGGTATGATGTGTATCGAAAGAGCATTAATAAGTATGGTTAAGTAAGAAGTGTGGGGAACAGAGATAGGAACATGTTGGAGGGAGAAATAATTATTAAGCAGCAGAAAATGTGCATGAAAAGACTGAGGACAATAGAAAATGCCTTCAAATGGGTGAAGAAAACAGGAGCATCATTCTCGAATACTTGAGCAATCCACATATTACATCTTATGAAGAAAAGGGATGAAGAAGAGCTTTCTCCACATAAAGCCTTAAGGGGGAAAAGGGTGTGAACGAGTCCCAAGCCCAAAAGAAACCTTGACACAGGTAAATTGATTTATGATAACAAAAAAATCTGGGAAATGAACCCCTCCATCGAGTTTTGACTTTGTAGGAGATACAAAGATACTCTTGCTTTGTTATTATTCCATAGGAATTTAGTAAGAGTTGAACTAATTGAACTGATGTTTTTAAAAGTTGGTTTAGTAATATGAACTAGCAACATAGCAATGAGATAGCGCAAAATGGTGGTATATCATCATTTTAATCCCCTTCGCTGCTAGACCTTCATTCTCCCCAGTGCTGAGCTCTTTTTTGGCTATTTGGTGTTGTTTGTGCTTAGGCCTCCATAACGTTTTTTCTTGATAATGTATCCATGCCAAATTTGTGTTGTTTTTTCCAATATCCCGGTAATTCTAAGATTAACCAGAGGGGACCAAGAAAATAGGGGAAATGTAGGTACATTTTGAGTTTTTAAAAAAACAGGGAATAAGTGCTCCAGATAAAAGTTCAAGCTTTTTTAACCTAAAAATGGAACCCATGAAATGTTTACTCTACTAAAGTTGTCATCTTCCCAGCTTTCAGGAATGTGCAGAGCTGAATCAAAAATCCTATTTTTGTACCACAGTTTTGGCATTTTCCTAGGAGGTAGCCTATTTTCTCTACTTTTTTAAGCTCTCAGTCTACTTCCAGTGTTTGGTGGAAACCAGTTTAAAACCCATAGATGAGTCAGAAAAGCTACACATTTCTGAAAACTAGACAAAATTCACAATTTATCAATGGGTCATATGTGTAGATCCCTTGCGATTTTCTCAAGGAGAATAACAATAAAAATAATGATATATAGAAAAAGGTGTATGAAAAAACAGACATTTTTATCTGTAACATTTTGTCATGATGGCAGACGGACAAAAGCAATATCCATTATGTCCAGTGGACACTTCTGTTTGAGGTATATAGGGTTTGTAGATTCCATGAGAACCGAAGGTACCCAGAGCAAACAACTGAGCTGAACCATGCAATTAATTTTCATAGAGCAATGAGCACAGACCAACTATCATTGCGAAATGGGCGAAGTGAAAAGTGGCTATCAAGAAAACGTATGTATTTCTGAAATGGGCACAAGATATGGAGTGTAGGAGCAGTGGCTAATTCTACATTTCTGAATTTGTGGTTACTAGTGTACGATTTGGAGGGTATTTTTCAAAATGTTATCTTTTGTACTGGTTTACATTTGAAAGGCACAAAAGCAGTGAAATCCAATTGGTGATAACACTTTTTCTACTATTCTATGCTTCCACAAGTCTCCCCAAAAAATTGGCACCTCACTTGTGTGGGTAGATCTAATGCCCACAACAGATAACGGCCCAAAACACAACATGGACGCAGTACATTTTTCCACCCAAAACTGACCCTCTTTTTCCAGTGTAGTTAGCTCTATATTTTGTACCCCCCTTCAGATGGCACCTAGGGAAACCTATCCAAACTGTACATTTTAGAAAACTAGACACCGATGGGTATCCAAGGTGGGCATACTTGTGTGGTTTTCACCATGTTTTAATATCCAGTATCCCTTACAAACCTCAAACATTGATAAAAAAACAAAAAAAAAAAACATTTTCCTCACATTTCTATGATGGACATTCTAAAATCTGTGGAAAACTTCTAACTTACTTCCTCCTGGCATTCCCCCCCCCCCCAAGTCTTCCGGTAAAGATGGTACCTCACATGTGTAGATAGACTTTGTGCCTGTGACAGGAAAAGGGCTTATACCCAACATGGACACATCACAATTTTCCATCCAAAACTGACCCTCTTTTTCCATTGAGGATAGCTCTAGATTTCAGACCCTAGCTCAGCTGGCTCCTATAGAAACCCAGCCATCCTGTACATTTTTGGAAACTAGACCAAGAGATCTCACAAAAATGAAATACACTGTTAATAAGTCAAAGGTCAAAAAACTGAACCAGTGACTCACAACTCATGAACTGTAAGGCCACAGCAAGACAACAACCACTTTACAGGCCATTCACACACCTTTCATATGTGATGCACACTAGACCAATCACACTACCAGTCGCACAACACTCACATCAACAGACAACACCATTTAAGGGCCCATCACTTTCATACGCCCACATGACTGACACTGCAATCACACCCTCTGGTGGCTGACTGAGTGTGTGTACTGGCATTTGATTAGAAGTGTGCGTAGTGACCAGCAGCAAATCACTACTCACACACAGCCAGCCAAATGCTAACTCACAGATACCTCCAGCCAAGCACCAGTCCATGCACACCACCGGCCAGGCGCCAGTCCATGTACACCACCATTTTGTTCTTTAACAAAAAAATAAAACACAAACCAATTGGAAGTAGATACAAAACTCTAACTACAAACCTCACAGCTCTAACTAAATAAATACATCAAACTAATGCCAACTGTGAAAGCTGAACATATGAATATAAAATGATACAGTCAGCTCACTTTTACCTCATGAATGCTCCCAATACCTCAGTTGAATTCAGTACAATTTAAAATATGTGGGCACACATAGCCCAGAGGAAAGAAAACTAGGCTCTTTGCAGATGCCCCCACTTTTTCCCCCCATGTTGTTTTGTTAACTCAGATAGTGCACAGGGACCTACTAACCTGGCCCCAATGTATGTGTTTTCACCCTAAATTATTTGTCAACATGGAAATTCCCTGATTGATAAAACGTTACCCTTTTGTAAGCACATAGTAAATGGTGCATAGAGTACACAGGGCATAGGTGGTAAAGGGGTCCCAAAGTCAGCAACATGAGTTTGTGCCACCCTAGGTGACCAATGCCAACTATGGATGCCAGGCCTGTCATTGCAGATTGCCAGTGTGGTGCAAACTGCTTGAGTTTGACTGTCTCCTCATCATGAGTGGCACAGTCCCAAGCACTGCCTTACATATGTGTCAGACACCCCTTTAGGAGGACTCTGCAGCCCAGGAGGCAGGGTCTATTATATTTAAGGTGCAGGCATATAAGCCCAAGCCTATATGTCTCTAGAGCATTCTTTCCATTAAGGTTCACTATAAGTGCAAGCCAGTCCGTAGGATAACATGGGACATAAGACCAGTTAGACCCGGGTTGCTACCTCCATTATTTTTCTGCCTAGATATGTCAAGTTTGGTGTTAAACAACTTGTTATCTCTCCCCCAACATGAATGTGGTGCGAAGGGATGGCTGGCATATACCCAGGTGACACACTGGAGTTTGTCCACTTTTTGCCACCCTTCTTTGTGCTCTGGCCAGGGAAGCTCATGCTTTTTCCCACGCTTGCTGCAGCCAAAACAGGTTTTTGACCTCCTGCCAGGCAGTGTGGATTGTCCCACAGGTCAGGAACAAAGGCTGAGACAGGAAGAGGTCACTTCCCTCTGTCCCCCACATGGGATAGTTAATAAAGCCATCAGGGCAGTCAGCTTTAAAGGCTTCACCACCCTTTATAGCATTCCGTGCTGTCCCCCAGTGAGGATACAGCACCCCACCACCCCCAGGCATGTTTGCACACGGGCAGATGGGAAATTAGGTACACAGGACAGCACACTCCCCCAGCAGGCTGACCACACCTTTAGGGTGTGCATCCCGGTCTGTGCACTAAATTTTGATTTTTGCCATCTTAGGAGTGGCAGTATAGAGAGTTCTAGGTAGCTAAAGGTGACCTGTCCCACTGGATGTGGTCATTTCAGGGTTGGAGTAGCTGCAGGAGCTAGCTGCCCATAGTCACTAGCCTCCAGACCCCTAACTCCCCTAAATCCAGGATTAAAGGAACACACCTGACACCAGAACCTCAGCTTTGATGGACTAACTTTGAAGAAGAACAATGAGGAGCTCTGCATCCCCAACAACTGTACTCTGCCCACTGCCCAAGGCAAAAGAGGGATTCTCTGTCCCTGAAGCAAAGACTGCCAACTGTCTGAATGACTATCGTCCTTTGCTGAAGTTAACATTCACAACCAAAGGGACCCCTGTAAAAGTCAGAAGCATCCTGAGTCTTCCTTGGACTAATGGAACTAGTCCACTGCCAATGTACTAGAAATCAATGGCAGATTAACTAAGTGCACAAGTTATTACAGATAAACATATTATGCTAGGAATCAGACTCCAATCATCATTTTGTTAGGAGTTTCACAATTCGGCATTATAGCGAACTGAAAAATACGGATCCCCTTTGATCTAGCTATGGTGGTCTAGCTATTTAGCATGTTATAACTTGAACACTCATTTATACAGGTAAAAAGGTAAACCAAATATGACAAAATGGGTTATGGAGCATGTATAAATGCAAATATTCAATATATCATGAATTGTACCTTTCCCATTTCCATAATATAAAAAGGATGATTGGAAATGTCTCAGGGACTGACAATCACTTGAAGCCTCATTCTAGTCCATGGTTTTTCAGCCACTATGCCACCTCAGAGAGGAGCAAGCAATATACAAATCGGTCTTGGTCTTCCATCAATACGAACAATCCAGCCAGCCATCGGTCCCGTGAGGAATCAACTGGATCCAGTTGGTGAAGTGCATTGTGAAAGCCATAGTCCTGCCTTCCATGAAGTCACAGGCTGCTACCATACTCCTCAGGACATCCATATGTCGCCAAAGCATTTTTCTGTGCTTGCTGCTACCGAGGCTTGTTGGTTACCAGCCCACTAGCTGACCACTTAACTTGACACTGCAACAGGAGAGCACTGCCCAGCACTTGTGACCAACATCAGCAACAATCCCACAGCTAAGTTTTTGCATCCCCTTTGTCACAGCACTAGCATGGTAAAATCAGCACCAGCGCGAGTCCCGTTTAGCATGACCGACAGCCAGGACAAATCTGCATCTGGGCCCCATTGATCATGTAGAAATGAACTGACTGCTATGGCCTAATCCCAGGACGTGCACAATCTTAACCCTACAAGGGTTCCCCGCAGCTCAACCTCCAAGTGCTTATTTGTCACCAGTGTCTCCCTGCCATTAACTTCAAAATCAGTCTCAGTGAGCCCCACAGACAGCAAGGGCAACTCTGTACCCAGACACTCAGATACCACATGCCAGGTAAATCTACACTGACTGTTGTGATCTGGACCTAGGGACTGCACAACCTTTGTAAGAGTTCCAAGCAAACTGCTTTCTAAGTGCATTTTTGACACCAGTGATATTTCACTCATAGACATCACTTCAATGTTTACGTGACAGTTCTCCTGTAATTTAATATTGTTTCTAAAATGTATGACTCCAATTATACTTCTGTTCATTATGGTGTCTAACTTAAGATAAAAATGAGCTCCATTTTCATAAATTGCTGTCAAATTTCTTTGGAGTCATTTCTATTACTTATCGTCCATGTTTGTTCAGTCAAATGCCTAACACATGTTCATCTAAGTAAAGCCTGACTGCTCTATGTCACACTTCCAGGACTGATCCAAGGGTTTGATATCAATCCAAGGAACATCTTTGAGGTATTATGAGAGTATTATGCAGTGAGGACTAGCCTCTCATACCATATAAACCACTTTCCCACATTCCCAGGTTTAGAAAGATGCTTGGGGCAGTACATATGACTCTCCTTCCACCAGTTTTTATTTTTGGACATGAGAAAAACGTAATCAGGAAAGTGGTGATCTTTCAGTCTAACCACATCCTCTAGCAATCCAACTCTAGGAACACTTGCCTATGACACTCCAACAAGACTGCCGAAAATAAACAAATATAATTTTTTACTCTGGAGAACAATCCTTGAATGCAATAAAAACACTGAAGGTTGCTAGATGAAACAAATGGATAGACAACTTATTATACCCAATATAAACCTTACAAACAGCAGTGTAAGGTTCCAACCTCTGATCTACTCCATCTACACCACCCATGTTCTTATTGTCATCTAAAACACACACAGCTAGCAGTTCATCACTATGCAAGACACTGCAGGTGCCTTTTGCAGGACTCCCAGCGCATCAATGTCCTCCTCTAAAAGAGGCACTTCATCTGCACTGAAAGTGGCTTCATTTTCAGATGATTCCTCTCAAACAGAAAATTCACTGCCAAAATCTTTGACTTCCTCCTCTGCCTCAGATGCATCATCAGTCTCATAATCATGGTCAGAGGAAAATTAAAAAAGCATGCCAACTGCTGAGTGGTAATCCTGCAGCTAGCCATAGTCCTTACTTGACAAATAAGACAACAATAAACAACACTGTGTAAAATAAGTAATAAACAAAGCGTGGCTTCATCAAACAGAAAGTAAAACTACTGGCACATAGTAACCAGGAAGGAAAAGTCAATCAATACAAAGCACACAAAAACCTATATACCTATATATCAGATTTTGGCACCACTCGCTTGCCAGAGATAACTAGAATCAGAATCAGGATCACCTGACCCTACTCTGCACAAACACAGCAAGCGCCAACAATCTCCGATCTAGAAAGGAAAAAAAAGAAAATGACACATAGGACAACACAATGCACATTGTCTACAAACCCAAGAAAAAAAATCACACGCAATAAAATATAAGTTAAATATTCTGCTGTTATTACATCATTCACAAAAAAAACTAATTCATTCATTGCAATAATACTCATTTGGAGTAACAGCACAAAAAGTTTTTTCTTACCAAACACATGCAACTTCTCAAACTGTAGATCTACCAGTGCCGAAACAGCAAGCAGGAGTCACAGCAAAGGAAATCAAAAGTTTTACACCAGAATACAAAGGAGAACTAAAACATTATGGTCACAAATGCAAATGATGACAGGAAACCAAACAGTTAGCATGATAAACCACCATGACCATCGAAATACCAGCCACACACAAAACAAGCCAGAAGCCAGGCAACACACCGTCAGCCATATACCAGTCCAAATACACCTCCAGCCATGCGCCAGTCCACACACACTATGAGGTAAATACCAGTACACACACAGCCAGCCAAATGTCAGTACACGCAGACCATCAGCCGAACTCCAGTTCATGCACACACAAACCTTCCCTGGAGTATAGATGGGCCTAAAATATGGCCAATCTGCTTCCAAGAGGGGCAGAAAAGGCAAAAATAATCACCCCATAAGGGTAGCAGCCCTTTCCTAAGGTGCCCCTCTCCAAACAACAACAATTGCTTTCAGTAAAAATCCCTAGTGTTTAGTCGCTTTGGCCTAAAAACATAGGGCCGATCTGCCCCCAGGGGAGGGCAGACATTTTTACATTTTTCACCCCCAAAATAAAGCAACCCTTGTCCAAGGGTCTACTCCCTAAATAACAACAATTGCATTTACAAAAAATCACTGGTCTCTAGTGGCTTATGCCACTGTCGAGGGCAGATGGACCTAAAACATATGGCTGATCTGCCCCCATGGGGGGGGCAGCAATTTCCAAATTATTCACCCCCTAAAAGAGGAGCAACCCTTGCTCATGGGGCCACTCCCCAAACAACAAGAAGTGCAGTCACTAAAAATCCCTGATATCTAGCGGCCTATTTTCCCCTCTTTTGGGCAGATGGGCCTACGACATATGGCTGATCTGCCCCCAAGAAACAGCGAAAATATTCATTCCCAAAAGGGAGCAATCCTCCCCAAACAAGATATGCAAACAAAAGAAATCCCTGGTGTCTAGCAGCCCTATGCGCAATCATGCAGCAGGAATGCACTCTAAAGAGGTGTCTCGGAAAAGGAAAAGCCTTTCCTTTCCCCTGCTGCCTTGCTGCCTCTTTGGCTGCCCTAAATTCTCCCCGGGGGAAAATTCTTACCTTTCTTTTGACCGCACTAGAAGCAAATGGCTTCCAGCGCCACCCAGGCTGGTTTTAATGACATTGGCGTGTCATGCGTGCTGACATCATTAGATTGATATGTGGGTTTCAGCAGTGAGCTTCTATCCCTGGTAAGTGGGGTTAGGGGGGTAGCCGACAGTGGGAGCACTATTGCTTCCCCTGTGAGTGTGTGCAAAGATGGCTGAGGGCCATCCTATGCACTACCCACAGTGGCATCAGATGGCTCCCAGCTGTCTGACACAAGAAGGGGTTAATGGAATCCAGACAACCCCACCAAGAGAAAAATATGGGATTCCAAGAAGAGACAACACTTTTGCACTTTTAGCAAAGAGCTTCTTAAAATTAATTTTAATGGATTCTGAGAACAAATTTGTAAACCAAATGCCTAGGTATTTATTCTTAGATGAGGTAGCCCATTGGAAACCAGTGACAGTAAATGGTTCTTTTATATTATGACCCAGATTCACATCATGAAACACCACTTTTCTTGCTCCTTCCTGCACACCTCTAACACCACCATGTGTGTGCCGTATTTAAGATACGCCGCACCCTGGCGATATTAGGAACAATAACATTAACATTGTAGAAGCTATTTTGGTGCTTTGCTGCATTAGCGTCAAACATTCTGACGCTAGTGGAGCAAAGTGCAAGGGAGCCCATTGATTTCAATGGGAGCCTCCTTTTCATGCCTCTTTTCAGCAGGCATTAAAAATAACACCAAAAATGGTACAGTGAAATCTTGTAGATTTCATTGTGCCATTTTTGCACACCTTCTTGCGTCAGAATGTGACCTTTACATACATTATGCTTGGTGAATGCATAATGTGGCACAAAAGGTTGCAAAGTGGTGCGCTGTATGCATTGCAACACTTTGTAGATATGGTGCACCGTTTTTGGCACTCTAATACCACATTAGCATTAGAAAAATTATGCTAATGTGGCATTAGATGGTGTGAGGCCATCCTTAAAGCCTATATTTATTGTTTTGGATTTTCTGTTTTGTCCTAATTGATTTTATATGGGGAGACTTTAGAAAAGAGGGCTATTTCCTGAAGTAGAGCAGGTAAAGAAGTTTCCAGGGAGGAAATAAAGAGGAGAACTTCATCTATAAGCTGCTTGTTTTAGATGTAGATCTCCATAACAAAAAACACATATGGAGGAGTTAAGACGGATAAAAATGAAGAGGACAACTCTGCTTAATACAATAAGAGGAAAGTATGTAGAAATGTTACCATTAATAAGAACAGAAGCACAGGGGAATTGATATAAAAGGGAGATGAGAGTAGTAAATTTAGGGCCAAATCTGTGCCAAACTAAAGAATTTAACATAAAATGCCAATTTATTTTGTCAAATCCTTTCTCTGCATCTATTATTAATGCTGCAAAGGAAATTTTTAGAAGTGGAATTTACTAAATACATTAAGAAATAGTCTGGTATTGTATGATGCTAGTCTACCCTTAATGAATTGTGGCCTTTCTTTCCTGATAATATGTGGAACAAAAGGTCTAAATGTATTGCTAAAACTTTAGGAAAAATTTTGTAAACAATATTTACCAGTGAGATAGGTCTATAATTTTTACAATAAGCAGAGACCCTCATTATGAACACAGCGGTAAACACTGCACCGCCGTCGATGGCAGTAACAACGGTCAACAGAAGTGCAGTCCGTACCGCCAAATAATTAACCAACTGAAACACAGTCACCCTGAAAACCACTCACCGCCAGTAGAGGAGTGCCGACAATGACGGCAGAGCCCACCCACATGCCTGACGGAAAGGCCCTACCCGCCCATCAAATAATGAAGCACTGGACCGCCGTCACTTCTGGGGCGGGAACCACCACCACCCAAAGCCAGGCAGAAACAAACCAAATATAAGGAAACACTCACCGGAGGCTCACACAACACGTCGAAGCAGACATGGATGGAGAGCTGCAGATCATGCCAGCCCTGCTCCTTGCCAAATACCTCAACGTCCTAGACCGCCAATGAAGACGACAACGGTAAGTACCACAACCTAATAAACAAGGGAAGAAATGGCACAGTTACATACCCACCCACTCCACCCACCCTGCAATGCTCCCACAACCCTTCACAGCAGCACAAGCCATACACCCCATAGCAAGAGGTACTTACCTGACACAAGGCAAATCCAACCTGCACCAAGTATATACATGTGCCACACACCCACAAACAATGAGATGAGAGACCACGGCTCCAGAGTGTGCCTCCAACAACAGAGGCCACACATCAACCTTTATAATGCTCACTGAGCAACCGAAGTGCATATAAGGGCAATGGCCAGTCCTTTTGAAAACAAGTCCGAAGGGCCACAATTACCCAAACTTGACTCCCACGAGTTCTACGGTACTCCACCTCATAGGGACAACAATGGGGCATCCAGGCACCTCAGAGAACAGGGGCAGAGGGTGATGGGGGTGTTGATTTATGATGGGAGTGGGGTTTAGATTTTCATTGGGAAGGTGGAGGGGGTTTGGGTTTGCGCTTGGAAGGTGGGGGAGTGTGCTTAGACTGGGGGTGGCAGATCCAACAGGTTCAGCACAGGGCTTCTTCCTCTCTGGAGAAGGGGCACAGGAATGTGAAGGGCGGTCAGTGGCGTGCTGTGATGTGGAAGGAGAGGACAGGGCAAGGAGGTGAGCATGTTTACGGACAAGACGGGGTGGACCAGTGTGTTGGAATAGGTCAACACGGGAGAGGAAAAATTTCTTAGGTGCAATTGGGGTGGACATGGAGGAAGGGGTGAGATTGGAGGTAGAGGGAGTGGTTGTAAGAGGTGTAGGTGTGCGTGATGTGGTTGCAGGTGACTGGACAGTATGCTGAGGTGTGGTGGATGTGTGATGAGTGTGTTTTGGTTTGTTGGAGTGTCTTGGGAGGGTGGGGTGGACACAGTGGGACAAGACAGGCTGCCAGTTTAAATGGATGTTGTCTGGGTGTCTGCAAGTTTGGTGAGTGTGCTGCATGTGTCAATTAAAATAGTTGTGGTAAGGGCAGGTGTGGTGTTTGGGGTGCATGAATGGATGTGTGCTGTTGTGGTGACTGCAGGAATAGGGTCAGCAACAGTGAATGAGGGTGCAGTGCCTGGGGGTGTGCATGTACTAGGGACAGATAGGGAGGCAGAAGAGGTGGACACACTGGGGGAAGTGGATGTTTTTGTGTGTGCATGTGTATGTTGGCTGTGTGTATGCATGTGGTGGGAGGTGTGGTGTTTGTGTTTTGAAGTGTGCTTCTTGTGTTGAGGTGTGTGCCTGCATGTCAGAATGTGTGCTTTTGACGGGTGAAGGGAGTGGGGTGCTGGAAGGATTAGAGGAGGTTGGACGGGGGACGGAATGACCAGAGACACTGGCTGTCATCCAAGAGGAGGCCAGAGCCTGAAAAGATCCAGGTAGGCATTGGTCTGCTGCATCTCTGATGCTAGCCCCTGGATGGCATTGAAGATGGTTGTCTGCCCTACAGAGATGGTTCTCAGGAGGTCAATAGCCTCCTCTGTGAGGGCAGCAGGGCTGACTGGGGCAGGGGAAGAGGAGCCTGAGGTGAAGGAGACGCCCACTCTTTTGGGTGAGCGGGCACGGGCAACTTGGTGGGGAGAAAGTTGGAGGTCGGTAATGGTATGGGCGTGGCAGAAGATGACACAGCAGGGGTGGGCCCACTAGGGTCCGGCACCACCAGGGAGCTCCCAGTGGTGGTTGCTTTCCCCGTGGTACTCCCCTCGCTCTCCAACCCACTGGTCCCCTTGGCATCAGACGCCTCTGCCTCCGAGGTTTCGTGGGCCGCTGCAGCCCCACTCGCCGGTGTCTCAGCTCCCTTGCCAGATGATGCTGATGTACATAGACAACACAAGAGAACAGGGATGGGGTACAAAACAGGAGAGAATTTGTAAATAGCTGAATGGAGGTACAATAGTGGTTCACACATACACCCACCCAGAAAACCCTCCAACAGGCAGCACCTACCGCTATAGCCATGGCTATGCCCCTGACTAGTGGCCAGAACCCTGCTCTACAACCATTCCCCAAATAACTTAAGGACATGACGTATTGTAGACCTGACCAAAACACCACTGCCCCCCACGGGGGCCTAATGTAGATGGACATCAGTCATAGTCCCTGCAACTAGGCAGCATAAATCCGAATGCACACACACACATCCATCAAGGGTCAAAAATATGGTATGTGTACAAACCCCCTTGTGCAACCTTCAAACACCCATCCAGGTCTGGGTATGCCACCATCAGGATGCGTTGCATAAGTGGGGTCAGTGCCCGATGGGCACCCCTTCCCTGTTGGGAGGACTTCCCCAGCTGGGCCTCGTATATCTTTCGTGCCCAGCACCCCAGGCACTCCCACTCTTCCTGCAGTGGATTCTCCGCCGGTGTAGATGCCCAGGGTCCACACCTCCTTGGCGATGGCATGCCAAAGTCCCCTCTTCTGGTGGGCACTTACCTATAAGGGACACACAGAAATGTAATACAGAGGTCAGACACTGGCCAATCATATACAGCTGGCTATACTTCCACTATGGGACAGACAGTTCAAACTGACTAACAGAACACACACATGCAGCATGTCAGAAACCCTGGAACATCCTGTGTCAGAGGTGCACACATGTATGCAGCCAACACCAACCACTACACACATCCATGGCCCCCAATCCTCCTACTCACCTGTACCTCTGGCCGTCCATAGAACTTGGCGTACAGGGGCAGGACCCCGCCCACGAGCCTCTCCAATTCCTCCTGGGTGAAGGCCGGGGCCCTTTCCCCTGCAACATGTGCCATTTCCATGACCAGAGGCAGGGCACAGCCATACACTCAGTGGAGTACCTGCTTGCACGAGATCAGGGAGTCAAGTGAAGTTGGGGTGATGAGTTTGCTTCTGAACTGCGGTGGTGTGCACCGTCTCCGCCGGCGGTGCTGAGGATACGCTAGGATTCCGCATTGACATCCATGTTACCCAGTGAATTTGCGCACAGCGGTAAACACAGCCTTACGCTGTTACATCAACCTGCAGAGCGGCTCTGCGCCAGTTCTGAAACACAGGGATGTGCTGTATTTACAAAAATATGTTTCACCCTTGTGTTTACCTAGCGCTGGTGCTAAATTTAGCTGCCAGCACCAATGCAGGCATCCTGGCACCATAGTGCAAATGTGTCTGCATTGAAGGGAATGATTGTTTATGTGCAGGAAGGTCTCCCTTCCTGCACATAAACAATCTACAACTGCAATTTGGCACTTCTATGTGTGCTGCAGAATGCAACACACATAGAAGTAGCAAATCATCATTACTGAATGATTGTTTATGTTCAGAAAGGGGCACCTTCCTGCACATAAACAATCATTAATGGCCTTTTGCTCTTTCTATGTGTGCTACGAAATGCAGCACACACAGAAAAAGCAAAAACAAGGAGAAATAAAAAAATTCTCCTCGTTGTGCCATGCTAACGCCACTCCTGGGATGGCATTAGTTTTTGCAGCTGCCTTTGATTCACGATTCCTTGTAAATCTGGAACAGCATTAAAAGCAATGGTGCTGCAGTGCAATGCCGACAGCAAAACCCATTGCACGCCCCTCTGCCACAGAAAACTGCATTGGGGGCCATATTTACAAGGCAGTGTTAAGCCACACAAAGTAGCTTAGTGCCACCTTGTAAATATGGCACAGTGCACAGTGCCACCAGAGCGTCACCAAAAGTGAAGCTCCAGTGGCGCTATGGACTTTTAATTATACCCATGGTGTATTTTAAAACTTTGTTCAGTTGTTTACATGTGTCTCATAGTAAAGAAGGGGAAGTAGTTGTAGATCTGTGTACTGCCATTTGATAAAGTTTGTTTTGACCAATGACTTTGTGTTTCACCACTGCGCATGTTAGTTGCTCAATGTTCACCAGTAGCACATGGTATGTTTTGTTCAGTTTAGCCGCCTATGGGCTTTGACGTTGCATTAGTCATTACATTCTGTATTCTGCCTATTGGCTTTGACATGCTGTATCCAGTCTAGCCGCCTATTGGCTTTGACATTGCATTCCTATTGGCTTTGACATGATGTATTCAGTTTAGCTGCCTATTGACTTTGACATGCTATTAGATATTCTGCCTATTGACTTTGACATGATATTATATATTGCATTTTGTATTCAGCTTAACTGCCTATTGGCTTTGACATGATATTATACATTACATTTTGTATTCAGCTCCGCTGCCTAGGGGCTTTGACATGATATAAGACATTGCATTTTGTATTCAGCTTAGATGCTTATTGGCTTTGACA
Organism: Pleurodeles waltl; assembly: GCF_031143425.1. Lineage (NCBI taxonomy): Eukaryota > Metazoa > Chordata > Amphibia > Caudata > Salamandridae > Pleurodeles > Pleurodeles waltl. The sequence goes on from NC_090444.1 coordinate 1,456,272,292, forward strand.
TGACACTAGACATTGCATTTGATATTTAGGTTAGCTGCCTATTGCCTTTAACATGCCTATTGGCTTTGACATGATATACATTGCATTTGATATTTAGGTTAGCTGCCCATTGCCTTTAACGTGGAGTTAGACATTGCAGTTGAGAATCCAAGCTGTAATTTTCCAAGCTGTGTTTTTGCACCAGAGAACCAAGATGTTTTTCTCACAGTAGACTAGACATGATAAGAGAGAGTACATGGGTGCTGTTTTTTCTTCGCTTGAGCTTGGGAACAGGAGTAGTCTTGGAGACCTGGCCAGTCTCCAAAAGGCTTGCTCAGTTTCCCAGGTCTGAGAGGAGGGGGCACACCTTTGTAACGAATGTAACAGGCTGCAGAGGGTCAGATTCGAATCTTCCGGACCTCGTGCTGGAGCTTGGCGCAGGCTGCCAGCAATCCCGTGTGGGTAGATGAATCTCTCTTTCTCGCGGCTGACAGGGGTCATCAGCTTGCAGACCTTAGAAAGATGAAGCTGTAGATAGTTCCCACACGGTGAAGTATTTGTTTTGCTTTGCATTCAATATCTTATAAATATAACCTGCTGTGTATATGGCAAACTGATATATTTTGTTTGATTAACGCAGACTTGAAAGCTACTAATTCGTCATTCATAAATATTGTGGTTGGGGAAGAATTAACAACAATAAAAGTCTTCTTTGACCTCAGAAGTGCATTTCTGTTGTGTTATGTTAGTGCTTAGAAACTAGATAAGAGGAAAGCACTACAATCTGTTAAACAGAAGAAACAAACTATACAAAGGAGGTAGAAAATTGTGGATCATGTAACAATGAATTGTTAAATCTCCATCTATGTGAATCAGAATGAGGGGGAACCAAGTACAAACCTGTAATGACCATGGTGTGATCAGAGAGTATTATGGGGCTTATGTGAGATTGTATGATAAATTGTGAGAAGAGTTTAGAAATAAAGATGTGATCTAGTCTTGTGAGTGTACCATGTGAAGGTGAATAAAAAGTATAATATTGGAAAGTGGGAATGGAGCGTCTCCAAGAGTCAACCAAAGTGCTATGAGAAATAGTGGATTTAAATTGTTAATCCATTCTGTGAGATAGGACCTGAACTGGGAATTGCCTATCGAGGAACAGATCCATAACTTGATTACAGTTGCCCCCTACAATAAAATATGAGCTATGAAATTATGTGTATTTTTGTGCTATTGAAGGCCAGAACATGTAATTAAGTTGAGTAGGGACAGAAATATTTAAGACAGTTAAAGGAATTTTGTCTAATAAAAAATGAATGACAAACCACCTGTTCATATCATATTTGTCTTGAAAGAGCACAACAAGATTGTGACATTTCTTGCATAACGCCATTTTTCCTTATTGGATGATGGAGATACAAATACAGAACATGCCCAACTACGCCTAACTTTTGAGGCTTTGAACTCGGTGAGGTGAGTTTCCTGGAGCAAAACAAAGTCGGGATTACATTTGCCTAAATGGTATAGTAGTCTCTGTCATTTGACAGGATTAATAAATTCTTTGATATTCCATGTGATTACTTTAAATTTTACGACACGAGTAAAAAGTATAACTTGTAAGGACTTTCAAACATGTAGCAAAATTGTAGAAGAAGAAAAAGCAATATATCTGAAAAGAAAAAAATGAGTACAAAAATATAGTAATGGTAAGAGAGAAGGGAAAAAAGGGGAAGGGATGAGGAAAGAAATACAAGATTAGAAGTTACAACAAGAAGAAACAGCACATGTCAAAAAATGACAACTGAAAACACCTACCAGATTAAATGACAAAAGGGAGAATGAGGTGTTAACAACACAGATGAGGATGGGACATCCAAAGAGGGGGGAACTATGTACCACAGCAGAATTATATAAATGCAGGAGGGGACTGTACAAAGTAAACATACATTGCATCTGTGAAAATAGAATGAAAGATGTCAACAAATATAAAACAACATCTTAATAAACATTTAATGCATAAAAAAGGTCAAGAACATAGCAAAGCAAAGTCAAAAGTAACTTTAGCACATAGTGGGACCAGTTATGTCTTGTGCTTTCCAAATGACTGTTTATAAATTTCCTAAGTTCACTGGATCTTCATATGATATTGTTTTATTCTGATAAGTGACTTTGAAGAGGCAGTGTTGAGAAAGGCCATAACAAGCACCCAAATTTCATAACACAGGTCAAAGACTGAGAAATTATTTCCATCTGCTGGCTGTAGCATAGATATATTTTGTGCTAAAAATATATTTTTGCCTGACAAAGTAATTTGTTGTTTTGACTTGGTAGCATTAAGAACCTTCAAAAGATCATGAATTCCAGAAAAAGGATTATAATTCCTCTTGGCTTAGCAGATGACACAGAAGTAGAAAGACGAGGATCTAGACTGTGCGCACACTGTATATTGAGAGTGGTGGAGGAGGGCAAATCTAATAGCGCTGGAAGAAAGGAGACAAAAAAGAGACAAGATCATTGCCTTCAATACCTTCAGGAATACTATAAATTACGAAGACTGTTATGTATGCCCCTTTTTCTGAGTTTTTCAATGTTTCTTTAATAGAAGATCATCCTTATCTAAGCATAAAATTATATTTGCTTTATCATGTGGCACCTGCTGTTCTACCAAAGAAATATATGTTTCATATATGTTTATGTGGCGTGCCCTCAAACAATGGACTTCCAAACTCCCTACTGGGACCCTGGCAGACAGACCTGTACTGAAAAAGGAACTTGTTCACTTCAAAACCACTCTTTGAAGTCTCCCCCACTTCAAAGAAATGTTTGGGTGTGTAACCTGGGTCCCTGACCCCACCAAATCAGACACTTCTGGACCTGAACCTGCAACCTCTCAAGAGGTACTGCCTGGCTGCCCGAAGGACTCATCTGGACTGCTTTGCTGAGAAGGGCTGCTGCCCTGCTGTTTCCCTGCTGCCCTCTGACTTTGCTGAGAAGTGCTCACCAAGGGCTTGGATTGAACTTGTCTCCTGTTTTCTGAAGGCCCAGGTCCAAAACGACTTCATCTTTTCGAGGAACTCCTTGTGCATTTACAATTGACACACAGCCTGCCAGAAACGACACACAGCCTGCATTGCAATGAAAAAGTTGACACAGCCAAACCGGAACGATGCAGACTGATTTCCTGAGTGAAGATCGGAGCAGCACCTGCCTTGCAGCTGGAAATTCTATGCACAGCCTATCAAATCAATGCACAGCCGAACCGGAACAATGCAGCCCGACTCCCCAAGTGAAGAATCGACGCAGCACAACAGAACATTCAACACATCAGCTACCAGATTGATGCAGCGCCTGAGACTTCATCCCGCACACTTGGGATTTCCATGCATTGTCCCTGGGCTGTGCGCCAGAAATCAACTAAAAGCCCTTTGCAGCACGGAAAGGAACTACGCAATGTCTGCACCTTGCTGGAAATTCTTAAGCCCACCCTATTTGTCCACGCATCTCCTCCACTGTGGTCTCCGTGTGAGTTATATTTTACACAAACCAGGTACTTTGTGAAACTGAAAGACTGTTAATTTCTATGGTTTAATACTATTTTTAATCTTGCAAAAGTGATATCTCAACTTCTGCTTCTTCTTTATCTTTTTTACCTTAATTTAACCAGATCCATATCTTATATTTTTCTAAACCTGTGTGGTGTGTTTTTGTGGTGTTTTCACTGTGTTACTGTATGATTTATAGCACAAATACGTTATACATTGTAAAGCATTTAAAAATCACAAAACACTAAATAAGTAAAACACAAAACACAATTAAAATCCAACACCAATTTATAAAAATATATTATATTTTTATCTTTAAAATTACACCCAAATGTTTAAAAGCAGATGAGGGGAACTGGAGATTTAAATCTTTAAAGAATTAATGGTTTTTAGCGCATAGAAGCAACTAGCACTCAAATGTTAAAAAAGGTCACACTGAATAGGGACAAAGTCAGAGTTCAGGCCACCCATAAGGTAACACAGTTACACTTACTTTCAGAAATGTTTCTTGATTCAGGAAAGCGGGCCACAGCACCAGCCAAGGGTTCAGAGGGGCCGGTTGGCCTCTGGGGATCTGGGACTACAACACCCACAATGCACCTCGTCAACTCATGTAGTTGCTTCAAACGTTTCCAAACATCTGGATCTTCTTCCAGATGCCCTTTTTGGGTCCTTGAAGTGTCCACAACTTGATCCAAGCTTATAGAAGTTCTGTGTTGCTCCTTGGGAATTGGGACTACAATGTCCAGAATGCACCTGGTCAGAATCCTCAAATGGCCACTGGTCATCTGGGCTCTTCTTGTAAGACTTGATGCAGGAGACTATGGGTAGCTCCTTTGTACCTGTAGCAAGCAGGGAGTCTCTTCATGAAGCAGTAGAAGACAGACAAAGTCCTTTTAGTGATGAAGCCCAAGTGTGCAGCTGGTGCAGTCCTTCAGAGAGCAGTATCCAGATACAGGTCAGGGGTCCAGGAGAGCAGACCTTCGTCTTTTACTTGTTACTGGTGGGGATCTGAGTTGTGGGTGAAGCTCTGCCATATTTATCCTTGCTCTTGGGGTGGAAAGCAGGGGGTTCTTGACTGTCCACTCACAGGCAGGCCCCTTCCCCCTTTGATGACCACTTCCTGGGAAGTGTGTCAAAAACCAATCCCAGGAAGCAACATCCTTAAACAATCCATCGTGGCTGAAACCGATTTTTGGAGATTAGATCTGGCTGAGCCCACGCACTTGTGTGTGGCTAAACATCCTAAACACACCCCTCTCCTGCCCTATCCTAATCTAATCAAGACGGCACCTAATTGTCTGGGGGTTCAGGAAATGGGGAGGTCCTGAGCTTCTCCAAATGTCCTTCCCTGCCTTTGAAGACCAGTTTGACTGCTCTTCCCCCATCCTGTTTCACCATTTGCTGAGGCAGATTATCTCCCCCAAGCACATCCTTTGTGTTCAGCCCAGACCACTTCACATCTCATCAAGGCATCTTAGCCAGGCTGCCAGAGGCTGGCCAACTAGAGAAGGGCACTACAGAGCTGAAGTTGGCAACTTTCAGGTAGAGTTTAAAAACTCTTTACCTGAACTAGTTATATTAAATCCAACAATGGCAAGTTGTGGTATTTATTATAACAATTAATTTGATACCACACTCAAGGTATTTGTCTCTTATGGGGACTTTGTTAATTAAAATAAAGTCTCTCTATTTTAGCCTATGGGGCCTATTCACTACAATGAGGGAAAAAGTAATCTGGCTATTTATCCTCACCATAGTTACCCTGGGGGGCACCTAAGGCACACCTTAAGAGTGACTTACAAGAGAATAACGCAGTTTAATACCTTGGAAGTACTTTTAACTCGAAAGTCGAATTTGCATGCACCTTTGATTTAAAAGAAGCCAGCAAGGCTTTCCCATTGCTCCACAAACATGGCCTCTCAGGATTCCACTTCTCCGGTGGTACGAGGCACAATCCATTGAAATCCCCAAAATGTTGTCTTTATTCTAAATTCATTAAAAAAGGTGCAAGTGTTCAGAAAGCATTCAACTGGGCCAAGGAGGTATCTTACAGAGGCGGTCATTACAACATTGGCAGTAAAAGCCGCTTACCCCGTGCAGAAGACCGCCAACACACCACCGCAGCCGAGGAATTCCGCCACAGCTATTATGACCCACATGTCGGAAACCGCAAAAAAACTGACACCCACAAAAGTCCGCCACACCAAAGGTCAGTGATAAACTGGCGAAAACAAAACCTCCACTGTCACGCCAACAGAAATACGCCCACACAATCACGACACGCTAATCCACGCGGCGGTCTTTCAACCGCGGTATTCCATTGGCGGTACACACCTCCGTGCTCAAAATACACACACTCTTACAAAACACAGCCACATTGGACAATTACACATACACACACCACTCCCACACACCAATTACAATATAAAACACACACCCACATCACCCACAAACCCCCACGACAAAAAATTCCAAAAGAAGGCCAGAGGTACAGCACCAGCAAGAACAACAGCATCCACAGGCACACAACACCATCACCCACAGAACTTCCACGCACCTCACACAACATACCACTACATATCACCCCACATATCACCACACACTCCACCCCACACATCACCTACACCACCCCATGGCACGGCAAAGATACCACAGGTTCTCGGAGGAGGAGCTGAGGGTCATGGTGGAGGAACTCATCCGGGTAGAGCCACAGCTATTCGGAGCACAGGTGCAGCACACCTCAATTGCAAGGAAGATGGAGCTATGGCGAAGAATAGTGGACAGGGTCAACGCAGTGGGACAGCACCCAAGAAATCGGGAGGACATCAGGAAGCGGTGGAACGACCTACAGGGGAAGGTGCGTTCTGTGGTCCCAAGACACCACCTGGCGGTTTCAGAGGACTGGCGGCGGACCCCGCCTCCTCCCCCACAACTAACAACATAGGAGAAGCAGGTCTTGGCGATTCTGCATCCTGAGGGCCCCGCAGGAGTAGGTGGAGGAATGGTCTCTGGTAAGACAAATCTCAACTATTACAACCCCCACCCTACCTGCATGCTATCACATACCCCCACCCTCACCCTCACCCCCAGCACCCTAACTCCTCACATATGTCCCAACATCACAAACTACCCATCCCAACACCAAGCCCTGCATGCAAAAACAAAGCATGGACACCCATCACTAAAGCATGCCCACTGCACATTCCCATACAACCCGCTAAACCATGCTCACACAAGGTCCCACACAGGAATGCAAACACTGGGGTACACGGTCACCCACCCATTGAACACCATGACACACACAGATGTAATAACCATCCTTTTATACCCCTGCAGGACCCCTACCCAACGTCACCGGACAGGAGGGTCCACATATGTCCACACCACCAACAGAAGTGGCCCACAGTGATGACAGCAGCTCTGTCCAACTGGATCTAGATGACCAGCCCGGAACACCGGGGACCTTGGGACAGTCGGTTCCCATCACCCAGTTACAGGCCACTACAGAGCTTCCACCCTCTGGAAACACCAGCACAGCACCCACCCAGCGGGCCCATACCTCCGTCCCCAGGACACGTCAATCAGCAGTGTGTCCACCACTACAGGGAACCCAGGATAACCCACCACCCCAACAACAACAGGGACCATGAGGCAGTGGTAGTGGACACAGGGGGCGGACAGGCCAAGGGAACCCACTCTCCACGAGGCCCTCTCCTCCATCATGGGACAATACCACCACTCCCAGGAGACTATGGCAACGGTACTGGCCAAGTTTCAGGAGACCCAGCGCCTGCAGGAGGAACAGTATATGGGCTTCAGGGAGGAACTCAGAACCATCAGCTCCACCCTGGGCACCATCGTAGGGGTGCTGAAGGAACTACTCAACACCAGGAGGGACACTGTGGCACTACAAGGGGCCCCTGACACTAGCATGGACGATGAACTGCCCATCACCTCCGCTGGCGCTAGTGTACAGGACGCCCTGCCACTGGAACACCACACCAGCACCCCACCCCCTGCAGAGGGAGAACCACCCCGCAAACGGTCCCTGAGATCCAGGACAAAGACAGAGCACGATGCCAAGAACCCCGCCAAACATGAGCCCACCCTGATTGTCATCCTACTGTCCCACTTTGTCACCCTGTCCATACTTTAACTGCCCCAGCTCCACTTCCTATGCCCATTTGGGCAATGCACCTGTGAGACTATTAGACTGGACTCTGCCATGGACATTCCTCCGCCATCACCCTTCACCATTTCACTACCCCCTCCAATATTGAGCTATTAAATAAACACCCTTAAAGCACAAAACAATGTGGAGTCTGTCTGTGATTTCAAAATAGTGTATTAATAATTACAGTGACAAAATGCTCTTTCAATTGTAATGTCAACATACCTATGTCACACAGCTCTAGTTCATGAGGACTCTAAGCAGATGTCACACAGTGGGACCCACAACTGTGAAATTGTAAGGGAAAGTGACAACTCAGTGACCATAAACTGGGTGAAAACGACACACAGTAGAGAGTTAGTAGTGTTAAAGTACATGTAGTAGGCATGTCTGTACTCTTACCTGTGTCTCACTGGAAATATTGCTGGATCACTGAGTCCCTGTTGTGCATGTCTTCTTCCTCTGCTTCCTCGTCTTCACTGTCCACAGGCTCCACAGCTGAAACAACACCGCCATCTGGACCATCCTCCTGCAGAAAAGGCACCTGTCGTCGCAAAGCCAAGTTATGAAGCATACAGCAGGCCACGATGATCTGGCACACCTTCTTTGGTGAGTAGAATAGGGATCCACCTGTCATATGGAGGCACCTGAACCTGGCCTTCAGGAGGCCGAAGGTCCGCTCGATCACCCTCCTAGTTCGCCCATGGGCCTCATTGTAGCGTTCCTCTGCCCTTGTCCTGGGATTCCTCACTGGGGTCAGTAGCCATGACAGGTTGGGGTAACCAGAGTCACCTGCAAATGGTGAGGGACAACTGTTAGACATGCACTAACCTGGAGGGATATCCCCAGACAACCATTCCCACTGACTTGCTTCCAGGTGCTCACCTAATAGCCACACACGGTGCCTCTGGAGTTGACCCATCACATAAGGGATGCTGCTATTCCGCAGGATGTAGGCGTCATGCACTGAGCCAGGGAACGTGGCATTCACATGGGAGATGTACTGGTGTGCCAAACATACCATCTGTACATTCATTGAATGAAACCTCTTCCTTTTCTGTACACCTGTTCACTCCTGTGGGGTGGGACCAAAGCCACATGTGTCCCATCAATGGCACCTATGATGTTGGGGATGTGTCCCAGGCCATATAAATCCCCTTTCACTGTAGGCAAATCCTCCACCTGAGGGAAAACGATGTAGCTCCACATGTGTTTCAGAAGGGCAGACAACACTCTGGACAATACGTTGGAAAACATAGGCTGGGACATCCCTGATGCTATGGCCACTGTTGTTTGAAATGAACCACTTGCAAGGAAATGGAGAACTGACGGCACCTGCACTTGAGGGGGGATTACTGTGGGATGGCGGATTGCTGACATCAGGTCTGGCCCCAACTGGGTACACAGTTCCTGGATTGTGGCACGGTCAAGCCTGTAGGTGATAATCAAATGTCACTCCTCCATTGTCGACAGGTCCACCAACGGTCGGTACACCAGAGGATGCCGCCATCTCCTCACATGTCCCAGCGGACGGTGCCTATGAAGGACAACGGCGAGCACAGAGTAAAACAACTCAGAGGTAAGTACCCACAGTTTACACAGAACACCAATCATACACAAAAGGAGGCCTGTATGTGTGTTGAGTCTAGGGCTAGGTATGTGTGACGCAGTTGGAAATGAAGCCATGTGGGCCCCTGAAGTGGCAGCTGCCTGACCTGTAAAGTGGGACAATGGGATGTGAGGTAACTGCACTGGCGTTGTACACCGTCGCGGTAGGCGGTCGAAGACCACGGCGCAATGCTGCATAGGTTAACATTGGACCCTATGGGTCCCAGGAGCCAATGGTGATGTACGCCGGCGGTGACGGTGCGCACCGCCGCGGACGTGACCACCATTTTCTATCTGTTCAATCACTTGATACCTGATCTTCGACAGGAGAGGACCTACACTGCAAGTGCTGCTGTGACCTCGGTCTGGAAGAGACAATGGCTCGAGTGTCTGGGGAAAGGGCTCCTCCCTTCACATTGGAGGAGTTGAAGAAGCTGGAAGATGGGGTCCTCCCCCAGTACACGCTACTCTACAGTCCTCCAGACAAACAGGTAAGTACACAGGGAGCATGTTGTATGGGCTATGCCTGTGTGGAGAGGGCTGGATGTAAGAAGGAAGGGGGGAGAGTGCTGCGTGCATGAAAGACGGTGAATGCATGTGCCACATGGCAAGGGTAGGGATGGGGGCCAATCACTTTGACGGTGCAGTTGGTAATAACTTCTCTTTTTCCCCTGTACATTTCATGTAGGTCAGCGCCCACCAGAAGAAATATATTTGGCGTGCCATCACCAAGGACGTCCGGACCCTGGGGGTCTATCACAGACGGAGCACCCACTGCCGGAAAAGATGGGAGGTCATTCGCCGCTGGAGCAAGAAGACAGCGGAGGCTCAGCTGGGGATGGCCTCCCAACGTAGGAGGGGTGCCCGTCGCACAATGACCCCCTGATGTTCAGGATCATGGCGGTGGCCTACCCGGAGTTGGATGAGCGCTTGAGGGCATCACAGCAGCCACAAGGAGGTGAGTACACTCTCATTCTGCTGACTTTGCGCGCAGTGGAGGTTATCTGGGTGGGGGAGGTGGGCTGTGGGTTTCCCTAGGCCAGGGCGAGTTCCGTAGGCAAGGCCCCTCCGTAAGGCAGGCCATGTGGCACCCTAGCCCACCTCTGTAGAGTGCCAAGTACACCTAGTCATGCCCCTGTGTCATCTATGTGTGCAGATGTCGTCCATAGCCTTGTAGGCCATTTCCCATAAATTGAACAGTGGAGCCCAAGAGCGCGGCCTAGTGCAGGGGGCTTCTGTGTCTGTCGTGTCTGCCAACGGTAGCGGTAATGCATGCACTGAACATGTCTTTCTTCTGTCTTCCCCCCCCTATATGTGGTCTCCCTGTTCTTGTGTGCATTAGCATCATCAGGCGGAGGAGCAGTGGCACCAAAGCACAAGGGAGCTGCATCCCACATAGCCCTGGAGGGCGACACTATGGAGTCTGAATTCACCAGTGGGACCGAGGGCGAGGGGAGCTCCACGGCAGGGACAGGAGCTGACACCAGCGGAACGGACCATCCTCTGATGGGAGCTCCCTTGTGGTTGCGGCAACATCTGTGCCCCCGGCATCTACAGGTACAGCCGCCACCCCCCCACCAGCACCGCCCTCCCAGCAGCCCCTCAGCCTTTGCCCCGTGCCCGCTCACCCAGGAGGGTGGGCATCACCTTCGCCCCAGGCACCTCAGGCCCTGCCCCAGTCACCCCTGCTACCCTCAGTGAGGAGGCCATTGACCTCCTCAGGTCCCTCACTGTTGGGCAGTCTACCATTTTGAATGCCATCCAGGGTGTAGAGAGGCAGTTGCAACAAACCAATGCATTCCTGGACGGCATTCATTCTGGTCAGGCGGCCCTTCAGCGAGCTTTTCAGACTCTGGCCTCAGCACTGATGGCATCCATTGTCCCCGTCTCTAGCCTCCCCCCTCCAACTTCCTCCACCCCGACCCAATCCCCTGTACCTCAGCCTATCCCAAGCACACCTACAGACCAACATGCACACACGTCAACACCCAAGGCAAGCTCAGGCAAACATAAGTACCACACATCCCACAGGCACTCACGCAAGCATCACACACATGCAGACACACCAACATCCACTGCCTCCACTGTGTCCCCATCCTCCTCGTCTCCCTCCTCCCTCCCAGTCTTGTCTACACTCACACCTGCATGCACTACCTCTACAGCCACTACGTCCCTCTCCAGCACACCCACCACCACACCCTGCTCATGTGCAGTCACCACCCCCACTACCATTGACACGTCCCCTGTGTCCTCTCCCAGTGTGTCTGTGACGCCCCCTCCCAAGATACACAAACGCAGGCACACGCCCACCCAACAGTCATCCACCTCAAGACAGCCTCCAGCGCATGCACCTTCACCCAAAGTCACCAAACGTACACCTCCTACAACCACCACTTCTTCCTCCACTCCTAAACCCCCTCCAGCTACCCGTCCCAGTGTGTCCAAAAAACATTTCCTGTCCCACACCTGTCCCACCCCGTCCGTATCATAGGTCCCGAACTAGCACCTCAGCCACAACATCTCCGGGACCAGTGGTGCCTTTAGTCACTGAAATCTGGAGTGCACCGGCCACCAGGGCAGCCAGTGTGGCACAGAGCCACAGCACAGACAGTCCCCCACTTGTGACGCATCAGAAGTTGGCCAGTGCCCGGCGGAAGAGGGGGAAGACTCCAGCCACCAAAGGTGCTCCCAGGGGTCCCATTGGGAGTGTGGAGTCAGCTGTGACACCTTCCAAGGTGGGGAAGGGCCACAAGAAACCCGGCAACTCTGCGAAGAGCAGCACGGCGGAGAAGACCCCCATCATCCCCGCTGCCCAGGAGGCCACCGCCAGCACCAGCCCAGCTGCCCAGGAGCCCACCGCCAGCACCAGCCCAGCTTCCCAGGAGCCCACCGCCAGCACTATCCCAGCTGCCCAGGAGCCCATGCCCAGGAGCCCACCACCAGCACCAGCACCAGCTCAGCTGCCCAGGAGGCCACCTACAGCACCAGCCCAGCTGCCCAGCAGCCAGCACCAGCCCAGCTGCCCAGGAGCCCACCGCCAGCACCAGCCCAGCTGCCCAGGAGGCCACCGCCAGCACCAGCCCAGCTGCTCAGGAGGCCACCGCCAGCACCAGCCCCGCTGGGCCATGAAGGACCGCCAGCAGCTGAGACCCTGCAATGGAGATCGCCATCTCAAGCACCGCTGCACAGGGCACCACCATCTCAAACACCGCTGAACAGGGCACCGCCATCTGAAGCCCCGCTGAATAGGGCACCGCCATCTCAAGCACCGCTGCACAGGGTACCGCCATCTCAAGCACCGCTGAACAGGGCACCGCCATCTCAAGCACCGCTGCACAGGGCACGGCCATCTCAAGCACCGCTGAACAGGGCACCGCCATCTCAAGCACCGCTAGCCCATGAGCGGCAGGGGCACTGACGCAACTGAGTCCGTCACGGGGTGAATGATGCACTCTGGGCACCATGCCCCCTCCAGAACCAGTGGAGACTGTCATTCACTACCTCTGTCCTTAACAGGATGAGGCACTCTGGGCACCATGCCCCCTCCAGAACCAGTGGAGACTGTCATCCACTACCTCTGTCCTTAACAGGATGAAGCACTCTGGGCACTAAGCCCCCTCCAGAACCAGTGGAGACTGTCATCCACTTGTGAGACTGTGGCTTTGCCCTCCCCAGGATGGAACAGTGGGAAACCCACCCACTGTAGAGACTTGAGAGACTGTGGCTTTGCACTCCCCAGGATGGGACAGTGGGCAAGCCACCCACCGTAGAGACTTGAGAGACTCTGGCTACCCACCCACTGTATAGACTTGTGAGACTGTAGCTTTGCACTCCCCAGGATGGAACAGTGGGCAAGCCACCCATTGTAGAGACTTGAGAGACTGTGGCTTTGCGATCCCCAGGATGGAACAGTGGGCAAGCCACCCACTGTATAGACTTGAAAGACTGTGGCTTTGCACTCCCCAGGATGGAACAGTGGGCAAGCCACCCACTGTAGAGACTTGAGAGACTCTGGCTTTGCACTCCCCAGGGTGAAACAGTGGGCAACCCACCCACTGTATAGACTTGTGAGACTGTGTCTTTGCACTCCCCAGGATGGAACAGTGGGCAACCCACCCACTGTATAGACTTGTAAGACTGTTGATTTGCACTCCCCAGGATGGAACAGTGGGCATGTGGCCCCCTCATGAATTTGGCATCGTGCACTCAAGTGGCTGAGGTTCCCCCCTTTCCTTCCCCCTGAGGTGCCTGTTTTCTTGCTCTCTGATGCCCCTGCAGTGTTCTCTCCATCATGGTCGGGGATCTTGTGTGGGCCTCGCCCATACCGTGTGGTCCCAGTGTTCCACGGACTTTCTTAGTGCACTACCTGGACTACTATGCTTGGTATGTATTTTGTATATGGTGTATATATATATTTCTGCCTACTTGTTTTTAAAATATTACAATGGTTGCACTCATTTTCTATTGTCTTTGCATTCTTCTGGGGGGTTTAGGGGGTGTAACTGTGATGTATTGATATGCATTTGTGTGTATTGTAGTGGTTGAGGGTGGGGGTGTTGCGTGTTGCGTGTCCCTGTTTTTTCCCTCCCCCCTCCCCTGTGTCGTAGGTGCAGTACTCACCGTGGTCTTTGCCTCCGGCGTTCGTGCTCCTGGTAGAGGAGCAGGAAGACTATCGCAGGTACAATTTGGAGTTCCGGGTCCATGGTGTCCTCGTTCCTCGTGGGGTGTGTAGAGGTGAGCGTTTTCTCTTCGGAATTCCTGTTTCTGCCTTGTTTTTATCCGCGGTGAATCCGCCCCGGAAAAGGTGGCAGATTGGCCTGTCATAATAGTGTGGGCGGTACATTGTCTCCCACCTGTCTGTTGGCGGTAACCGCCGCGCTGTTTGTACCGCCGTGGCGGTCGGAGTGTTAAAGTGGCTGTCTTTGTTGGCGGTATCCGCCACGGTCGTAATTGCAATTTTTTTACCACCGGCCTGTTGGCGGTCTTAGCGCCGCTTTAACACCGACCGCCAGGATTGTAATGACCACCAGAGTGTCTATTTAAAGGGGACAGTCCCAATTTACCCTCACCAATTAAAAATGGAAGACTAGACCATCAGCTACACTTTCAAAATCATATAAACTATAGAAAATATTAAGATTTTCACCATTCTTTTCTTCTCCTCAATTTTTCACTTACATAGATTTGGAGAGAAGCAAGCTTCATCAAAAAGCAGTGAGACAAACTATTTGTATCTAGCTCCCAATGCTTTCAAGGAATACATTGTGTCATGTCCCCATCCAAATGCTGTCATTAAATAAACATATAAAGGTAAAATACCTGATTTCCATTGTTAAATATTTGAATATATATTCCAAATTAATCTGCAACCTGAATGCTTTTAAATACATTCTTATTTATCAAGGTGCATATTGGGGTAAAATACTTACTTTCAAATTAACTTTCAAATTAGATATTTGAATAAATTCAAACTTGATCAACTAACATTACAGTAAGTACCTATTTTAAATGCACAGTTCTTTTACACTCTTATTTCATTACAATGTTCATTCCTTAATTTACTCTTACTTGAGGGACAGTAGAGCAAGTTTGCCTAACCATGCAGACTATTTAATTAAAAAAAAACACTTAATTGCAAAAATTGCAATAATTATGATACATAGTGGTCCAAAGATGGAAATAAGAAGAGAGAAAGATGAAAAGAAATTTCATCAAGCATTATAGTTGATAAACAGTGCTGAAATAAATTAAATCATAATCATATCCCCAAATCAATTATTAATTGTCATGATGTAAATTATACTTGCACACATGAAGAAAGTTAAATGCAATTTTCATTTTCTAAGACTTCTGTTGAAAGCACCTACAAAATTCAGTCCCTAGGGGATTTCTATCCCAGCTGTAATTATCCATCTTGATTCCAGCCTTGTCAAAGATAACTCTTAATCCCTGCCTCTTGGGCTAACCAGTATATTCTGAATTCCATAGTAGTGAAATATGTTCAAATCACCTCCATGTATCCCCCACGCATGCTTTTCGGTTACATAGGTGCAATCATTATTTGAAATTGCTCTTAAATGCGGTAAAATACGTTCTTTCGCAATATTTACTGTGCTGCCTTTGTATTCCTTCGCATATCTACATTCTAACATATGCACTGCATGTCCCAAAGAGAGGCTGTTTTTTATATGTGATGGGAAACTAAGGGAAATCCATTAGATACCTCATGGTGCTTTTATCTCCTGTTGTTGTTGAGGTTTTTGGAACAAATAGATCCTCCCTAGTTTTAATGCATCTTCCAATACCATGGTTGGATACCCTTGACCTTTGAATCCATGAAACATCTCCTGTGCTAGGCTCTCAAAGCCATGTGCCTCTTAGCAGTTTCTCCTTGCTCTTAAAACTCGTTGTATGGCACACTCCATTTTAATGCTTTTGGATAGGCACTATCACTATGGGTTTTCTATGTATCTTTGTGCAGAGTCTACTATTGTCCACAAACACCTCAAAATCCAAATAGTTGATTTTGGTCTTGTTTACTTCGTAAGTGAACTGCAGTTTCTACTGAGTTGTCGTTCAAAGATTGTAAGAAAGAATTTAAATCCTCAATTTGACCATCCCTGATTATAAATAAATCAACAATGAAGCGTACCCATAAACAACATGCTTAATCCTTTCACTGCTTTCATCTGTCCAAATTATTTCTTCTTCCCAGTATCCCCTGGTTATATTTGCATATGTGAATGCAAAAGTGCCCATCGCTGTGCCCTGTTTTTGAATATATATATATATATATATGAACGACATGAATGATATGAATGTCTTTGAACGACAACTCAGTAGAAACTGCAGTTCACTTACGAAGTAAACAAGACCAAAATCAACTATTTGATATATATATATTCATAAATATATATATATATATATATATATTTACATATATATATATATATATATATATATATATATATATATATATATATATATATATATATATATATATATTCATATATATATATGCCTTGTCATCGAAGAGAAACTGATTGTTGGTGAAGCAGAAGTCCGTAATCTCCAGTAGATTTCCTGTATTTTCCAATATACTTAGCAATCTAGATAGTATACGTATCTGCAAGCTCTTAATCTATCTTCATGTGCTATAGAGATGTGTAGGGACATTACGTCAATCATGGCCATGCAATATTCTTATTTAAAAGTATGTTGTTAATAGGATTAAAAACAATCCATAGAATCCTTAATGTACTAAGGTAAGTTTGTAACACAAGGGAATAGAAAGACATCTAGAAATATTGATGCATTTATAGTAACAATTCACAAGAGCTTACTATTGAATGTTGAGGAGGATTTATCAGACTCTTATTTGCTTTGGGAAGCACATAAACTGTGGGTGTATGGGTGTAATAGGATGATCCTTCCATATATATTTTAATTTTTCATCATCTAAAAGGCTTTGTTCATGCCAGACTTTAAGATTTCCATGGGAGGCTTGCATCATCTTTTTATGCAATCTTTCTTCCGTCTTTCAAAATGATTTGAGTCCTTTAGTTGACTATTCACTTCATTGTAATATTTTCTGGTATCCATGATAACATTATTTCCACCTTTGCCTGAGGCTTTGATTGGAATCTCTTTATGCCCTGCAGCTATTTCAATGCTTGGCAGTCATCCAGTGTCATGTTCCTAATTTTATTGATGTCACCCTTTTTTTACTTTCTTTTAATACTATCATCTTGAAACCATTTGTCACTATTACTTAGAAAAGAGCCATTTTGTTCCCTGGTGGCCACTGTGGGCAAAATGTTGATTTTGTTTTGCAGCCACTGTCCACTGATTTATTAATTTCAGTTCCCATCAACTTGCAGAATTCCACATCCGAGATCTCTCCCTGCATTACAGTTGTTCTAATCTCCAAACCAGCAAGGGCTTTCATTTGAGCAATGTCTCCTCCTAACAAAATTGTTGATTTTTCTGTAGAACTTGATTTTTTTGTATCCTTCTTTTTCATTGCATAATATTTTTGAGATTTTAATTTTCTATACAATTTGGATAGATTAATGTATTCTGTGGCCAAATCCATTCTTGCACTGGGACAAAATGTAATACTTTTGTTCATCAGGTTTTTGTATCGTTCACTTAGTTGTTTTGATGACAAATGTATCACCAGCTCATCCATTTGTTTTAGTCCTTTTATTTCCTTATTCCTTTGCCTCCTTTTACTTTCCTGACTGCGCCTCATTCTTTGTAATTTCCTGCATTTGAAGCTCCCTCCTCCTGGTTGTCATGTGGTACAAGCGCATATCCCCTGAAAAATCCGAGCTTATATCTGAGGTCTCAACATTCAATTGAGGAAGCGACTTCTCTATGGCTTGATCCCTAACTTGATCCATAGACTGTCTATTGTGGAGGGCATCAAAGCCCCATTCAAGTGTATCAGTTCTCCCTGCCATGTAATCTGCTTTATCTCTATTGAACTTCCTTTGTTTCTTAAGTTCCACATTACGTTCATGTTTCTCCAGTTTTTTTCTCTAATGCTTCGTGCACTTTTGCCCCTTCCTCTGTACCTTTGTACTCTTCTAGGGGGATTTTTACAACTCTTTGATTCTTGTTGCTGTTTTTAACCTGTGCTTTGCATGTTTAATCAATTTAATTATTAATGTCATAGAGCATTCAGTTGTATTGTTCTGCCAGGTTTTAAACAGGTCAGTATCCATGTCATTTAGTGTTGGCAATACAAATATTCTCAGTCCTCTAGGTACACGTTTATATTCTGTATGATTTTTAGGTATTGTACTCTCCCACCATTTATTAATTTCCATTGAACGTGCCTGTTTCAGTTCCTTTAACAATTTCTTGGGTGAGTTGGCTTGAGTGAGCCCTTACCTACGATATTCTTGGGGAGATCCTTCCTCATTCCCATCATTATCAAACATCTCATTTACTTGCTGCTCTCGTTTGTTTATTTTATCAGACATTTTGTATCCCAATCAAAATAACTTCCTTGAGAAAGGGGGGTTGTTAGTAATGCATCCATAATAATACACTACACTTTCATGTTTTCTTTGTTTAATTCAAGTGATTGCTCAAGGATGGGGATAGTGATTTTTATAGTGTTAATAATTAGTCCCTTACTTCTTCCAGGGAACAAACATGTCCTGTGCTCTAGACACAAACTTTATTTACTTTAATGATGCATCTGTGTTATTTCACCACTCTTTCATTGTTTCTTTGTTTAATTCAAAAGGTTACTGAAGGATGACATTGATGATTTCTGTAGTGTTAATAACTTGTCCCTTACTACTTCCAGGAAATAAACATGTCCTGTGCTCTAGAAACTGTGATCATTTATTTGCCACATTAATAAATGATTACTCACTCAAGACAAAGTCAGCAATACTTCAATGTTTGTACCTCACTGGTCAATTGTTTTTTACTCTTAAGCCATCAACACAATCATTTAATTATTGCTTCCAAAACTGTAGTTAATGATACTTTAATACTTTTCTGGAAAAAAAAATACATTCTTTGTTCTTATTTTCAACAATTCCCAATTCCTTTCCCTTCTCTTTTGTTTTCCTTTCTAGGTTTCATTGTTCATGCCTGTCTACTTTCATTCTCTTCATTCCCAAGACACATGCACCCATGTCACTTTATATTTGACCCAAATGAGACAGCACGTTGGATTATGACCAACATTCCCAAAGTGAATGCACAAGATCTATTAATTTAATTTAATTTCATAAATGTATTTTCTGTCCTTTTCTCCTTATTGTAAGTCACAGTGTGTTCTATGACCAAACCATGGGCCTCATTCACTTTTACAGCCATGGCTTCAAAGTGTCACGGAACACAGACCTGGATGTGGTCAGTTAAATATGGCATGGAATTCCCACTGTTCCCCCTCCTGGAAATTCCTGACAACCCCCACCCACATAGCCACCCTGTCCTTACCGTGTTCAGAGTTCTTCCTTCTGCAATATTTAGAAACTCCAGTTTGGCTCTGGAAGCTGCAGATAAGTTCAATCTCGAAACTTTCAATGCGGATGCTGCCGCCGCTTTGGGTTCAAGTGCACGTCCTGTGCAGTTTGACTGTTGCACTCAAATCAACTTTCCTCTCACTTTACAAAACTATACACACACATATATGAATACACACACACACATATATGCTTCTATGTGTCTATTATTTGTGTCCATATATACACCCACACCCACACACAACCTATCAAACCTATATATATCTATATATAGCCCTAGATAAAAAGTGAAAAAAGAAAAGGGGTCAAAGTAGGGACACCCTGACAACTTTGCTCTGGTGCCGGGGTCCCAGAAGGATCCAGACAAGGCATAAAAACACTTTATAAACACATTTTTGCCATAACTTTCTGACATCACACATTTGTAGGAATTTGTTTTTAAAAACAAGTACAATCTCCCATGCTTGTTTTAGTAAAGCCCTTGGTGGACCAGGTTCCGTGGGCATATAAAAAATGAAGACAGCGGTGCATGGCCCCTCTCATGGGGTTATTTATACCCTGGGAACTGCGATCTCCCTGAGGCTTAAATTCAATTGTATACGTTGGCCACGCAAATCCCTGTGCCCTGGGGACCACCTCCTCCCCAGGGCAAAATGCCTTAATTAAAAAGCAGGGGGATCTATTTTGGAACCCCCATGCCCCAAGCCCACCATCTCCCTCCATGATAAAGGGGGTCTATTGTGGAACGCCAGCCTACGGGACCATTACCTCACTGGGGCAATTCATTGCAAATAAGGGGGGCCATGAGATCCTCCCGGATCCCCAGGGACTGCCACCTCCCTGGTGATGAAATAAAATGATGAGAGGTTCTGTTGGGCACCCCCAGGCTGAGGGACCACCTCCTCCCCAGGGCAAGTCAGTGCAATTACGGGAGGGCTGCTTGGCCCACCTATAGCCTCAGGGATGGCCACACCCCTGGGGCTGAAATAAAATGATGCAGGGGTGACTTTGCCGCCCTCTAGCCCCAGGAATCACCATCTCACCCGGGCTCAGTTAAAATGTTGGAGGGGGACCATGCGGCCCCCCTCGTGAACTCGATAATGTCCTGGGGGTCTGGTTCTTGCTATATACCAGGGAGCACACCCAGGAGATAGCTATTTATTCTTACTTGGAGGGAGCTTTGCAGTTCCCACCAACTCAAAGGAAACACTCTGCTTCCATTGGGTGAGAGCTGGCAAAATGCTCCCTCCCACTGGAATCAGATGTTTCACAGAGATGCAGGCAGGGAAAGAGATTAAACAATTGTTTTGCAGACAGGGAGCTGCATGTTTAGCAGCTCTCTGTCTGCAAAAGCAATCCCAGCCCCCGCATGTGGCAGGGAGCTGGCTGGAATGGTGGGAGCCTTGTGGCTCCCCCCATGGTCCTATTGCCTGCTGGGTGTCCTGGTGGGGCACCCAGGAGAAATGTTCAGGTCTCAGGGGGATGCGGTCCCGTGGAGCAAAATTGGCTCAGGGAGGGAGGTCCTCCTCCATTTAAATAAGGCTGGGCCCTGGGGGATGGGGGTGAAAATAGGCTAGGACCTGGGTCCCTGGGGTGAAAATTGGACAGGAGAGGTGGAGCACACATGGGCCCACCATTTAATAGAGGTGGGTCCCTGGGGATGGGGTCCCCTCGTGAAAATGGGCTGGGAAGAGAGGCGTGCAGCCCCCTCCCCCTCTGAAAAGAGGTGAACCCAGGTAATGGTGTCTCCAGGGCTGAAATCAGCCAGGGAAGGGGGGCTTTGTGGCTTCAGACATGCGCAGCGCTGGTTTGGGTGGTTACAGGGGGTTGGCCATAGGTCCTGGACGCAGCAGTGGTTGGATTCACATATAGAAATGAAAATTACTTTATGTTAAAAAACATAGAAATTCACTGAAAAAACAAAGGTTACAGGCAAATTACAGTTAGGACATATTTTTTTTTTTTTAAACATAGAAATTAACTTAAAAAACAAAGGTTTCAGGGATGTTATAGTTAGGTTCTGAATTTACTCACACAAAACCAGAGTATTTCAGCAGTTCGGAGAGCAACCCTTTCCTGCTTTCTCTGTCACACTAAGAACCAGGTTATAATTACTCATTATAGAGTTTAATGATTCTCCCTGGATAGTATGTCTGAAGGGTAGCATGGCTGGTTGTAAAGAGGACTAAATGTTATCCTCCTGAACAATACAGGCATTACATTAGTAAGTTGTAAAGTCTACTAGTGACACTGAAAAGACATTACTGTTAATCGACTTGGTACGTCTTACAACTAACTCCTTCAGTAAAAAGGATTAATGCCCTGAAGTTACCATTATAATAATTAATAAGCAGAACACTGCAATTCCTAAGAGAGAGATGAACAGCCAGTAAATTAGGAGAACTTGAGTTCAGTTGTTTAAGATAATAATTTAAACTAAGAAAAATCATTACTAAAAATCCCCCTTTGCTCTGCTAACACAAAAAAAAACCTTTATATTCCTCCAAAACATGCTGTTGGTTGTCTTCCATGTTTCTCAAAATCAAACTGCGTATGATTTTTTAAGAATGTAATCCACCCAACATTGTCCCTATTTCTTCTTACCTCCACTATGTTCCAACGCAAAAGTTTAAGGATGTCTGTAACTTTGGAATAACGAGAGGCCCTTCTTTCAATAGCTGTAAACAGTACAAAGTACGTAAGACAGTCAGTTGTTATCATTAACAGAGCTTTGTGGGTAAAATCTATTGCTGCTGGGTATACCAAACACAAAATCATTAGCAGGAGTCTCATGGTGAGTAGTTAACAAAGTTAGTGTGACACAGGGTGCATAGGAGTAGGCTTTTAAAAAAAATCTAGTGGTAGTGGCAAAATACCAGCAAAAGGAGCATTAAAATGTGTCAGATCTGATAAAAGGCGGCCAGATGAATAAGAATTATTGAAGTTCACAGCAATTATTTTCCCCTACAGAGATTTAACTGACTTGCCTAGCCAATGGACCATAGGTACCATGTAAACACACTCAAAAAGCTTCAAATGATTACCCATATGTCCTTTAAACCAAAGTACAATTTTGTCTTTTAAGCTGTGTGTGATCTTTGACCATCCCCAGCCAAATCAGAGGCACCTTGCCCAGTACAACGTAAGCTGTAGCAGTTGGAGGCAAATAAAAAATAATGTTCTTATTGTTAGTTCTCCATTTGCCGTTGCAAGCAACCTTGACAGTCAAACTCCGATGTACACTGATATCGCTGCAGGATAACCAATGGGTTTGATGAAAGTTTATAGGAGCTTGTGTGCCCACCCCAACAACCAAGAGTAGCCTGGTATTGCAAATGCTACATGTGTTTGCATCTGGGTCCTTGTGTGCAAGCGGTTTGCATACCACCCACTTTAGAAGAAATAGCACATTGAGCACAAGAAACTTGGCTCATAGAATACATTGGACCCCTGCAGAAATCAGATGAGCAGACTGAAGGGCAGCATCCACCTAATTTGTTGAGCCTCTCTTTACAAACTGAAAAAGTTATGTTGATTAATTTATCCAGCGCTGGAAGGTAGATTATTGATAGGGATACGTACGTAGTTACCACCAGCAATAAGGCCACTGACCCAATGTTAGGTCCAGTCAAGGTCTGAAAACATTAGCCCCTGGCTAAACTCTTTGTAGCTTGGCAATGAGAAGACAGGCTTAACTTATAGCATATAGCAGTTAAATACAATACAGTAAAAAAGTAAGATGCAATAAAATTCCCACACCAACTTATAAAAATAAGTAATATTTTTATCATAAAAATGGTTAAAAAACAATACAAAAATCCAAAATAGGGAATCAAAGATGTGAATCAATGTGCTTTCTAGTGCTTAAAAGCCAACAGCGCCAAATAGGGAAATCTGGCTGCACTAAACATTGGCTTGAGTTTTTGCAAAGCCCAGGTCAAATCCTAGAAGTCTTGTCAATGGACAAACACTCTGGAGCTTCAGCAGGACCAACTTTAAATTAAGACCAGCTTGTGGTTCAGCGACATGGAGCTTTTTCATAAACGTTTCCCATGCTTTTCCAAACATCTGGATATCATTCCAGAAGTCTCATATTGCCCAAAACACAAATCAAGGTGTCTAGCAAGTCTGAGATGGTCATTAGAAGTTTGCACTTCAATTCCCACAATGTCCACGGAACGCACTCCAGGCTGGGGACTTCTTCTGGAAGTTGGTGCAGGAAAGCTGCTAAAGTATTGATTTCAGGGAATCCACTCCTTAGTACTTTTAGAAGCAAGGCAAAGTCCCTGTGGCTGTTGTTCCAGTGTGCAACAGGAGCAGTCCTTCAGAGTCCATCCCCTTGGGTTGCATATCAGGGTTCTTCCTCCCCTTGTGGTTTCAGGCAGGAGATCTGAGTTGCAATGCAGCTCAGACATATTTATTCAATCATCTTGGGGAACAAGCAGAGGGGTCCCCCATCCAATGATAGGCAGGCTGCCACTCAAAAGCATGACAGCTTACTCCAAAGTGTGTCATGTTCTTGTCTCACAAAGCACTGCAATTTAAAATCCACGATGAATGATTTCTCTCCAGCAGAGTAAGACTTAGCTAAACCAACTTAGTGGTGTGACTCATTTCCATTAACACTCCCTTACAGGCTTGAGCCCTAAGGCTGCAGAGCTCCCTCACCCAGATAACGTCTGCTCTGTGCAGGACAGTTATTACCCAATCAAAGTAGCCTGACTAATCCTTTTAAGGCTCACTGATCAAGAGAGGCCACTAGCAAGCTGGATTTAGACTTACAAATAAAGTCCTATTACTTATTTTTTGTATTGTCTATGATACGTTCAACAGGGACAAGGTGTTAGATTTATCATTGCCAATCTTTTGAGTCCTTAAATGACATATGAAGCTCCTTCCTAGCAATATTTATGCCTGTATGAAATATTTCAATGTTAGCCTAAAGAGCTAAGTATCTACAATGGTTGGGAATGAAATGGGCAATTTGTCCTTCACCAGGGCATATAAAATATATCTTGTAATGCCTCTGCTTATAGTTATATGGCACCCCACCCCTGGGGTGCCTAGGGGATACCTTAGGGGGTGCTCTATAAGTAAAAAGGCACACATTTTGCTTTTTAAAGACAGTCTGCAAGGCAGGGCTGCTTTTAAGAATGACAGCAGGCAACACAGCGATGCACACTCCAGTGCAGGAATTCTACTGCCCTATCATATACAAGGGACCTATAGGTAGTTTGAACCCCCACCTTGCCCTATTATGTACTAGTGTCTTACATGGGCCTGCCATTGCCAATTGTATTTACACCACATTACAATATACCTTTTGATTAGAGCACTATCCCAGGGCTCAGTTACAGTCAGTTACCTCCAGTATCAATCAGACAAAATAGCGATGAACATCCTAAAAGGATGACTTTCCCACATGGTCCCCTCACTAACAAAAAGGTGATGGGTAAGTAAGCTACACCCTGGTAGTCCTCATCAGCTAAGTAGAAAAACCTGGGAAGTCCATCTGAATTGGCATGGACCAGCCCTAGTCTGTGTTCAACTGTGAGGTCCATCACCAGTAGAGAAAGAAACACCCTTAACAATTTAGGGTCCCCCCTCATCTGCATGAGTCATCTGAGAGGTCTGATCTCATCTTGTTCATGGACCAAACCACAACAAAGGCTTCCCACTCAAGGGCACTCCATCTTTGCTCTCTGGGGAGTAGCCACCTCCTAATGAAGGCAACTGGCTGATCAAGGCCCTTCTCATTTACCTGTTCCAACACTCCCCCAATCCCATGCTCTGAAGCAGCTTTCTGAACCACAAATTCCTTTGTATAGCCAGGGTCCAGTATCACAGGTACTGAACAAAGGCTTTCTGAAAGTCCGGGGTCCACATGACTTGCTTTCGCTTCTTTTTAGAAGTGAGTTCTGTCAGGGGTCCTCAAAGGTTTCCATAGTTCTGAACAAATCTTCTAGAATACCATGTCAGTCAAAGGAAGGCCCTGACTTGTGTGTGTGTTGTAGGAGTGGTCCAATCCAGTATAGCTTGGATTTTGGCATGGAGAGGTTGTACATGGCCTGAACTCTGCCCTGTATGGCACTTACTGGTCTTAATAGTCATGCCTGTCTGCTGCATGACCTGAAACACTTCATCCAGATGGTTTAAGTGGTCTTCCCTGGTTGAACTGTATACAACTATATCATCCTGATAGGCAGCACTGAACTGCTCTAGCCCAGGCAGGACAGGCAGTTCACCAACTTTTGGAAGATGTCAGTGGCATTCTTCAAGCCAAAGGGCATCACTTTAAATTGGTAATGTGCATCTGGTGTGAAGAATGCTGACCTCTCCTTTGCTCTTAAAAATGAAGGAAATAGAGCTATTTTTTAATTGCACTCCAAGGATATATATACAAAACCACAATTTTGTATCTAGTCAATATAAATTTTAAACGTATGTCAGAAACTCATTATCTCACAGGTCCCAACATAAAATGTGCAAAATGGCACTATATTTCTATTAGTTCAATTGATTTAAAGATACTTCATTGGATCAATCCTATGTTTTATCGATCTGTTTATAATTCTTTAAAACAAATTAAATAAATGTGTCAAAGAAAGTAATATACAAAACATTGCTAAAGACGATATGAAACAATACAAACCAAATATTTAACCCCACATAAAACTACAAGCAACCATAACTCTCCTTTGCTCCTATAATGAGGACAATCTGCTGGTAGCCTGATGTCCAATCAAATGTACTCTGGTGCTTGGCATCCCTTAATCTGTCAATGAGCTCATCAGCTCTAGGTAAAGGATGAGCATCAGTCTTTGTGACTGCACAGCCCTCTGAAGTCCACACAAAAATCTCAACTCTTTTTTTTTCCCCCTGGAGATTAGGCTTAGGTATCAGCATCACTGGTCTGGTCCATGGACTGTCAAAGGGCTCATTTATCCCCAATTCCAGCATCTGAGCTTTGATGCTGGCTCTGACCTGATTAGATAACCTGTACAACTTGCTTTTGACGGGTAGGCTGTCACCAGTGTCCCCCTTCTCCTCCCTCACGTGTGACCATCAACATCGTCATGTCTGACCTGTCTTCATGAGGTTTCAACCTTTTGACATGCAGGACCCTCTCAAGGTTCCTGGGGGGGTGTTAAAGTCTACCAGATAGGTAACTTCATCATTTCTCCTAAGACTGGATAGGGACCAGTCCATTTGCTCTGAGATGCCCTAGCAGCCACAGATTCCAAAACCCACAATAATTGCCCTAGTTTGTACTCAGGCATAGTAGCCTTCTGGTCATACCACAGCTTCATGAGCTCTTTGTTGACCTCCAGGTTCCTGCTAGATTTGTACATGTGCTCTGCCATGTGAGATCTCAGGCCTAGTACATAGTCCTTGGCCTCACTGAATTACTATCAACAAGACTCTTACACCAGGCGTAATGGGTCTTTTTAAGGGTGCCCAAATAGCAAAGGGGCTGAAGCCAATCCCTTTTGTGGAACCTCCATAAAGGCAAACAGTTGGGATGGTAAGAGAACATTCCATCTTTTCCTGAGGTTGTCAGGCAAACCATTGATTATGCCCTTCAAGGTCTTATTGAAACTTTCTATCACACCATTATTCTGGGAGTGATATGGGGTAGTGAACTTTTAGGTGACACCAAATTCTTCCTACATCGGCCACAGATAGCTGCACATGAAATGTGTGCCCCTCTCTGTAATAACCTCCTTTGGGAAACCCACTCTACTAACCACACTAAGTAGGGCCCTAGCCACTGGAGGAGCAGTGACTGTCCTGAGGGGAATTGTTTCAGGGTATCTTGTGGCATGGCCCACTACCACCAATATCTATCTGTTCTCTTATGCATTTGGTGGGTCTAGGGAACCAGCAATATCTACCCCTTCCCTCTCAAAAGGAGTCCCAACCACTGGCACTGGAATCAGGTTAAGCCCCCTGTCTTACCACTGGTCTGACAGGTTGTACAGATGCTACAGAACTTCTTCACATTGGCAGACATGTTGGACCAATAGAGATGGTCAACCAACCTGTTCCAAGTCTTTTTCTGACTCAAATGACCTGCTAAGGGGGATGTTATTACTTAGGGTGAGGAGGAATTATCTGTACTTTTGGTGGACACCAACCTCGTGGTGGCTCCCTCTTTGAGGTCACTGGCCTCAGTATATAAAATGCCATCTTCCAAGTAGACTTTGTGGAGTCCACTGACATCACACTTCTCGTGCCTAGAGATGGTCTGCATCAGGCTCTCAGGATTTGGGCACTCTGTTTGTCCATGACAAAACTCCTCTTGGGGGGGTCCACCTGCTCCAGTCAATTCTGCTAAGATGGATAGATCTTGCGGGGGTAGTCAGATCCTCCCCTTTAGGGGTCGATTCCTCCTGTACCTCTTGAGTTCTCTGGGTTGGCTCATCAGACCCAGTGTTCTTTCTCTTGTAATTGGATGCTTGGCCCATTATTCTAGAGTCCAAGTGTCTAGCCTTCCCCTACAGAGCAGGCCATGACCTGGTCACAGCACGTACCCACTTAGGGACGTCCAGCATCCTTACATGGACCATTCTCTCCATCCATGACCAGTCAGACGCTGCAAGATCTTTTCCCAGTAGGCAACCAACTGGAAGTGCAGGAGACAGAACTAACTTCTAAGAGCCTGTCACACCTCCCCATTCCAAACTCACCATTGGTATAACATTGAGTTTGGCTATGTAGTCTGCATAGGTTACCTGGTGATACACACCAGGTATGATCTGCTTTGAAGCAACCAGCTTCTCTGTGACCATAGTCACACTGTGGCCCTCATTATGACATTGGCGGCAAATGTCGCTTGCCGCCACAGTGACGGCAGCCAAAAGACTGTCACTGTGGCTACCTACCGTCCACCATATTATAACCGTAGCCAGAATCCCACCAGAAGGCTGATGGAATTCTGGCTACGGTCATGGCAGTGGACGGCAGTAAGGCCATACCAGTAGACCGCCGACGACCATGTCATGAACACATAATACGGCCTGTTGGTGTTCCGCTTGTGGACACTGCTGCTGGCAACAGTACTGCGTCCTGTCCCCTGCCAGAGGACCTCCTGCAAGCAGGTAAGTCGGATGCTCTTACAGGGGAGGGGGTTGGGGGGTGTTGTGTATGTGTGTGGTGGTGTGTGTGACTGTTTTTGTGTGCGTCCATGCAGGTTTGGGGTGTTTGGTATGTGTGTGTGCATGAATGGGTGTGAGTGTGCGTGTATGTTGTGTGGTGTGAATGCCTGTGTGCATGTATGTATGTCAGTGTGTGTCGATGTGTTTGTGAATGAATGTATGTATGCGTGGGTGAATGTGGGTATGTATGTGTGTATGCGTGTGTATGTCAGTTTGTGTAGGTGTGTGTATATGGTGGGGTTGGGAGGAGGGAAGATGGAGGAGGAGGGGGCGGGGGAGACACTTATCAGTGTCAAGGAAGGAATTCCCTGGCACTGATAGTGCCTACCGCCATGGTTTCCGTGGCAGTAAGATTGACACAAAAACCATGGCGGTAGGCAGGGTCATAATCCCGAGGGTAGGACTGTGATGGCTGCCTGTCTGGAGACCGAAGTCTCCAGCCCAGCGGCTGTTACCGCCCTGGCAGACGGAGTGGTACATTAGCAGTTTGGCTTAGGCCAAACAGCCAATGTCATATTTTTGGGAAAGGTACCACCAGCTTGTTGGCAGTACCTTTCTCCAAAATACCACGGTCCGCCAGGGTTATAATGAGGGTCTGTGTCTCTTAGGGCCTTAACATCAGTTCCATTGATTTTAGGCCTCTGTCTGTACCTCTTCATGTTGGGAGCCATGGGGACACTAAGGTGATACTTAGGTTGCCTCCGTTAACACCCGGTCCCAATCTCTGGGACAATCTCCAACCTACACTAGCTTTTGGACAGACCACCAATGGGGGGGGCTTCTTTGTGTAGACAGCATCTCCTCTCTTGTGTCCTGGCAGAAAACAATCAAAACACTGACCTGACTTCATAACTGGAGCAGCGTCACTCTTGCACCACACAATTGGTGAATGCTCTATGCAAGCCCAAAATTGAGATTCAAAAATCCACCTTGTGTGGCCCTGAGTGCTTCATAAACCTGGATTAAAGCAATACAGCATAAATCACTGTGTTGTGTTACTCTGCCCCAAGGAAGCATTTAAAGTGTTTTCCATGGGTGTTCCTACAGAACATCCATGGATTTTGATGCATTCCCAGATTTACTAAAAAATGGTAGTCCTGGGAATGCATTCCCAGATTTACCAAAAAGTGGTAGTCCTGGGAGTGCGTCAAAAGGCTGCATCTTACCAGATGAAGCATAAAGAGGAGAAATATGTTTATTAGTGGTCAAACATCTTCTCAATGGTGTTCTATATTTGAATGTAACACTTCGATCTGAGATACTCAAGGTCTTTGTAGGGGCTTTGGGAGCAGCATTAAAAAATATGATCATAGTTTTCCTCTTGACTTGCACATTTGCCTTGAAGCATGTCAATTTCAGGTTTGAAATAGTGTTGCCCAATAAACAATCTAGTAATGAATGTGACTAAATTCACCATTTGATTATTAATAAATGCTATGCAAGCTACAGTATTATGCAGAGTTCCAAAGTAACTGCATGGAAAAGCTTTTGGTTTTTCATTTTTATCACTGCCTGATCTTGATTCTTCTTCCATATTATCACCTAAATCCTGGCTTCAGCTTGTGAGTCCTGTTTCCCATCCAGTCTCTGAATCCCAGTAGCCAATGGCTTTCTACCCTTAGGCATTTTCATTCAGTAGTTATGTTCTCATTTTCAATAACATAAGCCTAAATATCCTTTAAAAGCCATTGCTCCAAAGTGTATGACTAATATGAAAACACTGCTACAATCTCAACTTGACTTGGACCTCTGGAAGCAAGTCAATATGTGCTCTGTAGGGGCTTGGTTTATACCATTCTCAAACTTGCAAAGGGGAAAGATGGTCACAAGATATTTGGTACCATTGCGGGATGTTATAGAAAAGCTCAAACTGCCAATCTATCTTGAAATTCTAGCTATGTTCAACTAGCAGTCGTGAAGACCACAAATAAAATACTCAGTTATTCTTCACTGTCTTCTATCAGTAAGACAATTAGCATCCGTATTTTCAAGGAATAGACTTTGCCTGGGCAAAAAGGATTTGCTTCCACAGCATACTAAATAGATTTGCTCAACGAAAGGCAGGAATACGAGTGTAATAGGAATTATGATATTTATTAAGAGTATCCACCAATGGTCTCCACTATAGACAACTTGACAAGCATCTCTTTGGCGAAAAAACTCCTCCAGGTAATGGAAGTCAGAATTTGAACACGATCAAGAATGGTTGACATTTTTTGCAGATCCTTGAAACCCTGAATTCATCATGCTGTAACGTTAGATAGGAAGTGAACCAATGAGCACTCCTTAGACAACCAATGAATGTCTGAGGTCAATTTGTGTTCCTGTACTATTTCTTTAAACATCGCCGTAAGAACTCAGGTCAGACTTACAGGAGGTCTGGTAAAATGTCTTGAGATGAATAAAGGAAAGCAGAGAATCTTTGGGAATTCAGCAAAAATAAAAAGGTTCATATAGTGTTAAGAGAATCATTGCCTGTCTGTTTTCCATGTATTACCTAACTTTTGTAAGCGTCATTACTAATCATTACTTTTCAAGAGAAAACTAAACTCATTGTAAAGGCTTACATCATCCATTTGATGTGGGAAGTGCATGTTAAAAAGTATTATATGGTAAACGAAGGAAATGAGTGATGGCAAAAGGACAATAGTGACTATCTAGAATAACATAGGACTCCATGCTATTAGACTCGGCTCCATGAGTGGTGGCTTTAATGTTGCTTACCCTCTTGAAACTAATGTGGCCCAACGAGGCCAAAATCAGTGTGCCAGATTTACAAAGTGGTGCCATGCATGCATGGCACCACTTTGTAACCCCAGGCATAATGTGTACAAGGGTGGCGTACCCCTGTTACGGGGGCCAAAAAAAGGATAAAAGAAATCTAAAAGATTTCTTTGTGTCATTTTTTGCAGAATGTTTAACCCCTGGAGGAGGCGTTAAAAGGAGGCACACCCTTATTTAAAATGGGCCTCAATGCGCTTTGCAGGATTAACATCCAAAATGTTTACGCTTATCCTGCAAAGCACAAAACTAGCAAAAAAAATGTTGGTGCAAATTCCCTTTCACAATGGTGTTCCTTATCTTTAATATGGCGCACACATGAGTGGTTCAGAGGGGCACTACGGGGTACAAGAAAGGTGGCGCATTGAATGTAGTACCACTTTTCTTAAGGGGGTTATTACAACTTTGGAGGAGGTGTTAATCCGTCCCAAAAGTGACAGTAAAGTGACGGATATACCACCAGCTGTATTACGAGTTCCATAGGATATAATGGACTCGTAGTACGGCTGGTGGTATATCCGTCACTTTACCGTCACTTTTGGGACGGATTAACACCTCCTCCAAAGTTGTAATAACCCCCTAAATCTGCCTCTAAAAGTCATCAAATTCCTTGATATTTAATACCACCTCAATGTTTATAAATTGAGAGGGACCAAGCAAAATGATAATTTATTCGGATACTTCAAGCACAGGAAAAAACTAAGAACATTAAAATCCATCAAAACAACAATTCTGTTACAATTTCTGCGTGTCCAAATACTTGAAGAAATAACATCTACTGAAATTAAGCTGTTTTGGTTTCTCATTTCCTAAATGAGAAGGGAGAAATCCAAAGATCATTTATATTAAATTTTGATAGTGTCACATCTTAGAGATTCAGGAATGAACTTACATTAATAGGATAGACTTGTTGCCTTGCATAAGATGGTTCTGAGACTTTTGCACAATGGTTAAGTCTGAGTGCACTGGCTTATCCTCAGGACCGTTGCCTGATGTTTGAGGACACAGTAAATTGTCACACTCTGCTTAATTGATGGGTAGTATTTCACTCTTAAACTTAGGCAAATTTCCCTATCACGCATGTTTTGGGTCAACAGCCCCTCAAATAAGAAAGTATGGAAATGGTAAATTTAAATTAGGTAATGTTATTTTAAGTGTGATACACCTGTTAAGAAATATGTGTACTTTTGTACCCAAAGGGTTGAAAATAGTTGCAAGAAATCTAGATGTGACATGTGTTGGCTACTTCGCTAAGCGTAAAATTAAACCTTCATGAGCTTGTCAGAGGACTTATAGTAAACAAATATCATTCCCAATGATTGCCATCATTCTAGCAAACCTTTAATGTGTGTGCGCAAAAATGGGTGCACCTTCTCTAAAATTGTAATTTGTTCGTATTAATGGTTGATTTCCACTCTAGCAGCTTGTTGCAAGAACTTTCAGATATAGAGGTGGGAGAACCCTATTTCTGAGTATTTGTCATCTGAATTCTCAGATTTCTTTACTTGCTTTTATGTTCTCAGTTGGAAACAGCACAGGAAAGGAGAACCTTTCTTTCTTCATATTAGTCTGAAAGGGCATGGGCTCATATTAAAATGTTGTAACCTTGCATTTCAGATCAAACGGGTGTGATGTGAGTTTCCGTGGGAGAGAGACAGAGACACTACCTGTTTGGACAGCTGAACTACTTCTGCACAGAGGGATCCCGAATATGTAAAACACGAGAACACTGTTAGTATTGCTATGGTATTGTTAGAATTCAGCATATGTGTAGGAGGTTGGCCTGGATTATAGTGGGTACCTGATGGTACTTGCACCTTGTGCCAGGTCCAGTTATCCCTTATTAGTAGATTAGTAGTGTTCTATCAGCTTAGGCTGATAGAGGTAGCTGTAGCAGAGCAGCTTAGGCTGAACTAGGAGACATGCAAAGCTCCTACTATTCCACTTATATCATACAGCACTATATCATAAGAATCACAATACTCAGAGTTACTAAAAATAAAGGTACTTTATTTTAGTGACAATGTGCCAAAAATATCTCAGAGGATATACTCTCTTAGGAGGTAAGTAAAATATACAATATATACACACAAACCAATAGCAGGTAAGTAAACAGTTAGAAAAGTAGTCCAAACACTGTAGAATACAATAGGATGCAATAGGCCTAGGGGGGCAGCACAAACCATGTACTAAGAAAGTGGAATGTGAATCACCTACGGACCCCAGCCCTAGTGTAGTGTGTAGAGGGTCACTGGGAGTATTAGAAAACACTAAGGGTGTCCAAGATACCCTACCCCAAGATCCTGAAAAGTAGGAGTAAAGTTACCCCTCTTCCCCAGAAACACACTAAAGTTGTGGTAGGAGATTATGCAAAGACCACAACTTACTGCAAAGCACTGAAGATAGATTCCTGGACCTGAGGACCTGTAAAGAAAGGGGACCAAGTCCAAGAGTCACAAAAGTGTCCAGGGGGGGCAGGAGCCCACTAAATCCCTGATGAAGATGCAAACAACGGAAGGTGTCAGGAACTTCTCTTTGGCACAGAAGATGTCCCACGGTGTGCTGGAGGACGCAGAGTTGTTTCCATGCAGAAAAATTGCAAACAAGCCTTGCTAGCTACAAAGGTCATGGTCAAAGGAAATGGGTGCTGCCCAGGCACAGGAAGGACCAGGAGGTCACCCTTTGGAGGAGGAGACAGAGGGGGCACTCAGCAATGTAGAGAGCCACGCAGAAGCAGGCAGCGCCCCAGAAAAGCTTGAACAGGGGTTCAAGAAAACTGAGCACAGCGGTCATCTCAACACTACAAAGGAGAGTCCCACGATGCCGGTTTTCAACTCAGCGAGTTGAGCAATACAGGACAAAGTGCTGGGGACATGGGCTGTGCTGTGCACAAAGGATTTCTTGCAACAGTGCACAGAAGCCCTAGCAGCTGCAGTTCACGCAGTACACAGGATTATTATCTTGCATGGGGAGGCAAGGACTTACCTCCACCAAATTTGGACAGATGGATCACTGGACTGTTGGGGTCACTTGGATCCAGCTCCTGTGTTCCAGGGAGCATGCTCGTCAAGATGAGAGGGGACCCAGAGGACCAGTGATGCAGACGTTTGGTGCCTGTGTTAGCAGGGGGAAGATTCCATCGACCCACGGGAGATTTCTTCTTGGCTTTCAGTGCAGGGTGAAGGCAGACAGCCCTCAGAGCATGCACCACCAGGAAAAAGTTGAGAAAGCCGGCAGGATTAGGCACTACAAAGTTGCTGGTAGTCTTCTTGCAACTTTGTTGCGGTTTTGCAGGCGTCCTGGAGCAGTCATCAGTCGATCCTTGGCAGAAGTCAAAGAGGGAGATGTAGAGGAACTCTGGTGAGCTCTTGCATTCGTTATCTGATGAGAAACCCACAGGAGAGACCCTAAATAGCCCTCAGAGGAGGATTGGCCACCTAGTCAGGTAAGCACCTATCAGGAGGGGTCTCTGACTTCACCTTCTGGCACTGGCCACTCAGAGGCCTCTGTTGTGCCCTCACACCTCTGCATTGAATATGGCAGAGATCTGGGAGATACTGGAGGAGCTCTGGTGGTGGTGATGGACAGGGGAGTTGTCACTCCCCTTTCCTTTGTACAGTTCCGCACCAGAGCAGGGGCTGTGGGATCTCTGAACCAATGTAGACTGGTTTATGCAAGGAGGGCACCATCTGTGCCCTTGAAAGCATTCCCAGAGGCCAGGAAAGGCTACTCCTCTCAGGCCCTTAACACCTATTTCCAAAGGGAGAGGGTGTAACACCCTCTCAGAGGAAATCCTTTTTTCTGCCCTCCTGGGTCTGGGCTGCCCAGACCCCAGGAGGGCAGAAGCCTGTCTGTGGGTTGGCAGCGGTAGCTGCAGTGAAAACCCCAGAGAGCTAATTTAGCAGTACCTGGGGTACATGTTGGAGCCCCAGGGATGTATGGGATTAGCACCCCAATACCAGATTTAGCATGGGAGACAATTCCATGATCTTAGACATGTTACATGGCCATATTCGGATTTACCATTGTGAAGCTACATATAGGTATTGACCTGTATGTAGTGCACGTGTGTAATGGTGTCCCCGCACTCACAAAGTCTGGGGAAATTCCCCTGAGCAATGTGGGGGCACCTTGGCTAGTGCCGAGGTGCCCACACACTTAGTAACTTTGCACCTAACCTTCACTAAGTGAGGGTTAGACATGTAGGGGACTTATAAGTTACTTAAGTGCAGTGTAAAATGGCTGTGAAATAACGTGGATGTTATTTCACTCTGGCTGCAGTGGCAGTCCTGGGTAAGAATTGTTTGAGCTCCCTATGGGTCGCAAAAGAAATGCTGCAGCCCACAGGAATCTCCTGGAACCCCAATACCCTGGGTATCTAGGTACCATATACTAGGGAATTATAAGGGTTTTCCAGCGTGCCAATCAGAATTGGTAAAAATGGTCACTAGCCTGCAGTGACAATTTTAAAGATAGAGAGAGCATAAGCACTGAAGTTCTGATTAGCAGAGCCCCAGTGACACAGTTAGGCACCACACAGGGAACACATTCAGGTCACAGACTATGAGCACTGGGGTCCTGGCTAGTAGGATCCCAGTGAGACAGTCAAAAACAAACTGACACACAAGTAAAAATGGGGGTAACATGCCAGGCAAGATGGTACTTTCCTACAATATGACATGATTATCACCTTCCATTGCTAGTACAGTGTGAGCCTCTCTAAAATTCATGAGTGTGGATATCTTCAGGTGCAAAAAAGGATAGCTATGTGCACAGGGTTTGAGATCAGTTTGGATATAAATTTCTCATTTCAGAAAAATCCGTCCCATGGAACATTTGAGCACATTGAAAAAGGAATTGATGATCTGTGAACATATAGGGCTCATACATGACTTGCCAAAAGTGCTGGCCAGCTTAAATGCATGGAATATAAATTCTCCATGGACCATAGTGCCCTTGCTAGGTAATCATGATATCTATTTTATATACTTGGGTATTGTGATTGCAACCGTACTATCTGTTCTTCTGTAAAGTCAGCTAACAATATTTTGGCATCAGAGATGTATCTCCCATGAAACAGACTTGTAAATATTGTTTACAGAAGGAGTCACCCACAGGAGTCATCCACAGGGATCACAAACTATAGCACATGTTATTTCAAAAGTTACCATCTTTAGGGATTGCAAACTCTACAGGAATTTTTGCTTCACAAGAAGTAAGTCATGCAGCTTAAAGACTCAATTGCACTTGTTTGTTTCATGAGGATTCAGCCATAGGAATAACAAGTTCTCTCTCACTTGTTGTTTAACAAGAGTCATGCTTGGATTTTTCAATCTAGTGTACTGCTTGCTTCATGAAGAATTGTCAGTGTGAGTTCTAAACTTTTACTCTGTGACTTCACATTAGTCATGAGTGAATGGCTGTGAGCTTGGCAAGCTTTGCGAAGTATTGAAACTACAATTGCTTCTGTCAAATCGATATTTCCAGGTCAGTGACTCGGGAGAGGTATTGGATTTTTTATCTTGATTTCTGATATGTCCCTGCTGACAATCTCAGTCATTCCATATCTCTATTCCAGAATTAAAGTTATTATTTTTTCTCAGCTGAAATATAATTATTAGAGTTGATTTCTTTACAGCAAATACTACAGTGCTATTCTATTCTGATTGCTAAGGAAAGTTGCCTTTAATATTGTGTGGTGCCATTCTGCAGCATGATTATGCTTGCTGTTGTACCTGGCCCTTGTGGCAGGTTCACCCCCTGACTCTTTACCTAAGTCCTCCTATTTTTTCTGACCTCTCGCTGTTGGCTCTGGGACTCTGAGCACTTTATCACTGCTGACCAGTGCTAAAGTGCAGGTGCTCTCCCATCTAATGTTGGTATGGTTGGCTTATACCTAATTGAAATATTTAAAGTCCCTTGTAGAGTGGTATCTCTATACCCAGGGCCTGTAAATTAAATACTACTAGTGGGCCTGCAGCACTGCTTGCGCCACTCACTGAAGTAGACTTTCAAACCTGTCCCAGGCCTGCTAGCGCAGGGTCTGTGTGCGCAGTTTTCTGCCACAGGGACCTGGCATCTAAATTTATTTGCCAGGCACAGAACTCCCATTTTACTACATGTAAGTCACCCATAAGGTACGCCCTAGCTGGCCAAATGGGCAGGGTGCCATGTATGTAGAAGGCAGGACATGTGCCAGGTTGTGTGGCCTGTCCTGTTAGTGACAAACAGCCTAAATTGGTGTCTCACGGCTGCGAGTGCTGCCTTCTCATAGGATTGCATTAGAAATGCCCTGTCTTATGTGTAAGGGATATTGTCTGATTTATGAGGGTTAGCGTAGGCCTGTTTGGTATGGTTGTAATGGTTATGAGGAATGCTGCTTCCCAGTGTAGGGAACTATTACTATTACTATTACAGAAATGCCACTTCTAGAAAGTGCAAATTTCTCTGTGCTTATGACTCTGGTGTTTTGCAGCTTGACTCCAATCCACGTCTGGACAGAGTGACAGTTGGGGATTTGTGCATACTTTTCAGACAGCCTGTACACAGGGAGGGTGGAGGTGTCACAGAGGTGCATCTGCACACTGAATAGTCTTCCTAGGCTGAGAGAAGGGAGAGGCAGGGCACGCCTACATTTGTAAAGGCTGTGCCCTGGCCTCATGCAATAGGGTTGTTTACCCCCAACTGATGTTTGGAGCCTGTGCTGAAGGAGGGAGGGCACACTCCCAGAACAAGTTGTAACTGGTTGGAACCTCCTCTCCCCTTCCACTGTAAGACACTGTAAAAACTGAGTATATGTACAGGGGAGTTTTCCCCACAATTTGGAGACTCTTGCAGACATTTTAGAACTGAACACAAAAGGTTGGAAGGACTCACCAGGAACTGTCATGGACTGCTGCTGTGCTGACCTGTGACCTGCTTGGTCACTGTAAGGACTTTCCACCTGCTTGCATCCTCTTTGTGCTGGCCGGTTGCAGGGCCCCTTCACCAGTGGGCCTGCTTCCTAAACTCTACTCCCCAGGGGCAGGGTGCCATTGTCCCTGACTCCTGCAACCTTGTGAAGCATGAGGAGTGCTTCAATATTTGACAATAACTAGTGCTTTGGAAAGCGCTTCACATTTTATAGAATTAGGGGGAAATGGTGCTTCATTCTTTTAGTGCTTTGAAAAGCGCTTTTCGTCACCTCAAATCACCACCGCAGCCAGAGCAGCTCGTCGTCTCAGAGCATGTAAGAAACACGCTGTGTGTAGTGCCCACGGGGCACCACTGCTAACCAGTGCTAAAGTACATGTGCTCTCTCTGTAAAAACATGGTAACATTGGTTCATACCCAATTGGCATATTTAATGTTAATGTGCCTATAAATCCCTAATAAAGTACACTACATGTCTAGGGCCTGTAAATTAGATACTACTGGTGGGCCTGCAGCACTGAATGTGCCACCAACATAAGTAGCCCTTTAACCATGTCCCAGGTCTGCCATTGAAAGGCCTGTGTGTGCACTGCCACTTCGACTAGCATTTAAAACTACTTGATAAGCCTTAATCTCCCCTTTTTTACATATAAGTCACCTTTAAGGTAGGCCCTAGCTAACCCATGGGACAGGGTGCTATGTTAGTATACGGCAGTTTATGTACTCATGTGTTTCATACTGCCTGGTAGTGAAAAACTCCTAAATTTGTTTTCCACTACTGTGAGGCCTACTCCTCTCAAAGATTTGCATTAGAACTGCTCTCAGCTAATATTGAGTGGCAGATTCTGATCTAGAAGGAGTAGCTTGTCTTGTATGGTATTACCAGACGGGTCGCAAAAAACCCTGCTTACTGGTGAAGCTGGATTTAATATTACTATTTTAGAAATGCCACTTTTAGAAAGTGGGACTTTCTCTGCACTTACTACCATAGGTGTCTCCAATCTAAATCTGGTCAGTGCTGGTTGACAGCTGCCCTTGTGCATTTCACCCAGAAAACCACAGACACAGGACCCTCAGGACCCTCAGTCTCATCTATATTCATCTGCATATTGAATGGGTCTTTCTGGGAAGAAAGGTGGAGGGACTCACACTTACATTTTAGTTTCCCTCTCTATGACAACTTGGGTAGTGAGGTGCCCACGTCCCCTATCCATAACTTTTCTAGGGCAACACCTAGCTTACCTAAAGAGGTCACCCAACACTTGAGCAACCCCACCATGAAAAACATCAGGGGGCCTACTTTGCTTTTGGTCCTTGGGTCTACCTCCCAGGCCACATGCAGTGCTGCCATGAAGGCTAGCACCCAGCAGAGGCTACTGACAGCTTGGTCAGAACTACACCCTAAGCTCTCCACTGACAGGTGGGTGAGCTGCTTTAGAGGCTACTGTGGAGTCCTGGCATCCTTCTTGTTGTTTAGAGTTGGGGGCTACCACATCCTGTGGCAGACACCTTCCTTCCACTTTCCCTTCTGTCACTGCAGGGGCAACACCCAAAAGCTTCCTGGCTACTCTGGACTTCACTGGGGTCAGATGAGGCTGCACCAGTGCCAATTCTTGCCCCCCATCTATTTGGGCAGAAGGACTTGGAGTCACTGGAGCTCTCTTTAGGAGTGGCCTACCCTTCTTTTCTTCCCTTTTCTTGGGGACCCTTGTCTCCTGACTGCAGGGACTGGCTCCCCAGAACTTTGGCCTGGAGGGTGCGGTGCCCTTGGCGACCCTCCCCTCATAGACCAGACTCACCTCTGGGAGGTCATTGATCAAGATAAAATCTAGGGGGTGGTCAGCTCTGCCCACCACCCTAAACCAGTCAAGGATACCCTCCCACTCTACGGACACTATGGCTAAAGGTTTGGTGGCGATCTCACCTGTGGCTATCCTGACTCTTCTCGTCTCCCCTTGGACATACATGTCTGGGTCACCAACCGGTCATTCACTGTAGTGTGACTGACACAGGTGTCTCAGGCCAGTGGCAGGAATCCCATTCACTTGAATGGGGTGAAAGTATCTACACCTACCCTCAGGAATCACCAGCTTACCATCTGGTCCTGTCTCCCATCCCAATGCTATGAGGACCTCATCATCTGAGGAGTCCTTCTCAATTGCTTCACTGGACAGCCCAGTAATAACCACCTTCTTTGGACAGTCTGCATCTCCTATGAAGTGAGCTGTCTGCTGACAGTCACAGCAGGCCATGTTGTCCAAGAGCTTCTTTAACCCTGGGTCTCTCTGCCTCTGCTTGTCAGAATGGGAACGGGATTTACTTTCTACCTTCTTAGAGTTCTGGGGTACGGAGAGAGTCCCTGTGGTGGGCTTACCACCTTCCTCTTTATTCTTTTGGGACCCTGATCCCTATTCTTGGAGTGCCCACCCCTGGGACTTGACAACCTCCCTAGTTCTTAACCACTCAGATGCCTCCCCCAGATCTCTGGGTATGGTCAGCTTAGAGTTCACTAGATGCTGGCATAACCTCTCTTGGATACAAATGGTCAAGATATGCCCCATCATAATCAAATTGTATAACCCCTCATACGTATTCACTTTGTTACTATGTACCTAGCCCTCTAGTGCCTTAGGTGAGGTGTCTACAAAGTCAACCCAAGGCTGGGTATTGACCTTCTGGTGTCCCTGAACTTCATTCTGCAGTGCTCTGGAGTCAGACCAGATTTCTTGGTTAAACACCTCTTCCTACTGGGATAGGAATTTGCTTCCTCCCGCCCTAGGGTCAGGATCCTATCCCTCCCAGATATTGGGACCAACTCCCATAAGTGTGAACCACAATACTGAGGCTTAACTCTTCTCATTTGGAGAGCCCTCTCAAAGGCTACCAACCACCTTTCTATATCATCCCCCTCTACATAGGGAGGAACAACCAACTTGGGTAACCTGGGGCAGAACCCACCACCCATGGACACCTCAACTTCTCTGCCACTGTCACCATTTCTCTGCCCAATGTTGTCCCAATTCTTCTTCTCTATTGCCAACATCTCTGCCTCTAAAGCTATGAGGGCTACCTGGACCTCAAGCTCCTTTTCCCTAAGGTCCAGGTCTGCTTCTTCTTCGGCTGACGCCACAGACCCTCCCCTCCACTAGCTCTGAACGGGGCCCTAACTGCTGAAAATGCAGCTTGGCAATCTTCTTCCTCCTCCTGGAGGTTGGAGAGAACATCTTCCCTCTCCCTTCTTACACCTGAAAATTTCTCGGCCTCCCTCTGTATTACCCAGGCTTCAAGGGACTTGCTCACCACAGTCTTCTTAAGGTTGTTAGCATCAGGTAATCCCCTTTTTCTGCACAACACCCTAAGCTCAGCTACAGTGAGTGTGCATAGGCTAGCCAGATCAAGCACCATGGTCTCCCTTAAGTTTTGTGTCATTTTAAAAAAAAATTGGCACCAATGCATCAGAACAATATAGAAAATTAAAAAATGAAGTATTAAAAAATGAGTCCAAATTTGAAAAATCAAAAATACTTTTGCCTTAGGTCAATTCAGAGGATGTTTAACTTATTTCACTTAAAACTCTAGTGTGATATTAAACAAAAGTACTAAATCCCACCACTTTGCACCAAAAATGTTGGAAAGTGGATTATTGGCAGGAGCAGGTAAGTACCTACACTTAGCAATTGGACACTAACCCCCACTAAGTCCAGTTAGGTCCCAATCAATTATACCCAGCTCAACCCTTGGTAGCTTGGCAACGAGCATCATGGCTTAGCTTAAAAAAACAGGTGTGAATAAAAATCACAAAACAGTAAATACACAGTAAGTAAGCAAAACACAAAACACAATAAAAATCCAACACCAATTTATAAAAGTAGATTATACTTTTATCTTTAAAATGACACTAAAATGACAAACATTAGATCAGGGGACCCGGAAATATGAATCTTTAAATACTTAAGGTTTTCTAGCACCTAAAAATGAAAAAGTCAAAGTTTGAGGCCCGACCGCAATGGAGCCCTGCTCAGCTACAGCAATTTGCATGTAACTTTAATTGAAAAGCAGCCAGCAAGGCAGGCTTGCCTTCAAAATGAGCCCTCAGCACCTCAGCAGTGCACCTATGGGGCACCACCTCTGCTGGGGTCCCTAAACCGACATCCCCTCACATATACTAGGGATTTATAGGTAGGTTGACACAGCCAATTATTATTAGCATAATTTGCATACTCATTTTGCACATAGCACAGGCCCATGAACTGGTTAGCAGTATCCAGAGTAATGGGTCCCAGTCAGGAAAACACCAACAAAAAGTGAAAAATGGAGACATAAAGTTAGTTTTTTTTTGCAATCAGACCAGATTATTCACGCTTGGGATAGCCATAGCAGATCAATCATCAAGCAGGGATCGACCCAGATACCAGGAATTCTTAGGGAAGCAGCTCCTTGGGCAAGCACTTGTGTTCCTCACATCCACATATTAGATCAGGCTTTCTGCCACTCTTGAGGGGACAGATGGGGTAATTATCCCTGGTCTGGCTCCCCAGGGGACAGGAAGCCCACAGACACTGGGGTCTAATTTTAAAATAAATATAGGGATGGGTCTGGCCACTATGGGCATGGCATGCCCCCACCTGCCACAGTCTTACTGAAGGACAGATGGGGTGATTATACTTATGTGCCGTCAAGGGGGCAGAATGCCCGCTAGACAACAGGGAATTAAGAAAATAGGGGTGGAGCTGGCCAACATGGGGACGGCATTACCCCTCCCCAATAAGAAGGTAGACAGTCTTTCTCCCTACCTTGGGAGGGTGATGGAGTAGTTAACCTCAATCTCTACCCCTGGTACAGAAACTGACTAGACAGCTGGGTCTGCTTTCAAAATAAATATAGAGGTGGTTGCTGCCCACTATGAGCATGGCCTAGTCCCTCCTCCCAAAAAACTATGACAACAGTCTTTCTTTTCCCACTGGAGGGCAGATGGAGTGATTACCTCAATACTCCGCCCCCCCAGAGAGGCAGAATGCCAACTAGACACAAGGGATATTTTAAAGAGTAATGGGGTGGGCTGCCCACCATAAGGAAAGCCATTACTCCACCCTAACAAGAAGCCAGACAGTATTTTCTCCCCCCAAAATTGTGGATTGATGTAATTACCCCAATTTTCCCCCAGAGAGGTAGAAAGTCCATTAGACAACAGGGACTACATTTATGCAGGTTTGTTTTGGGGTGGGGGGCAGTAGTCCTTTCCAGCACCCCATGCTTTCCTCACCTCGCAGCCTGATGGAAATTCTACCACCCGGGGGGTGGATATGGTTATTCACCCTCAATCTGCCCTCTGAGGGAAGAATGGGCATTAACCACTACACAGTTCACAAGCCAAAATAAACAAAAGGAGGATGCAACCTACACTGATTTCAAGTATAACCCCCAGGCAGGTAGGCGGCTCGTGCTAGTTGCCCCGAAAATATCCTGTGGGGTAGATAAAACACCTGACACCAGAGATGTTTCCTTTGTTGAAAAAGAAAGCTTTGTAGGTGTTGCACTGTGGCATTGGCCCGAGCCCCACCCCCCAAAAAAAGGAACAAGCCAGTCTTTTTCCCCCCTCCCGGCCGGGAAAGACAAGAGGTTTGCCCCAA
Source organism: Pleurodeles waltl (assembly GCF_031143425.1). Classification (NCBI taxonomy): domain Eukaryota; kingdom Metazoa; phylum Chordata; class Amphibia; order Caudata; family Salamandridae; genus Pleurodeles; species Pleurodeles waltl. Next base: position 1,456,316,068 of record NC_090444.1, read on the forward strand.
TGTGCCCTTGGGGCCAGAAAGCCCACTGTATGACAGGAATATATATATTTTAAGGAACAACTAAGGGATGGGCCTGGCCCAGCGTAACATCTGGGCCACCTTCCTCGCACCTAAACTTTCAACAGTCTTTCTGTTGCCTTGCAGACTAAGAAATCCCATCCAAATGGCAAACACGAGGACATTTGATTCCTTTGGGTGTTGTTTTTTACATATGGGCCAGCTGAGTGTGGCTATTTCCTAATATCATTCTGAATGCAACAGTGAATGACTGCACTGCTTGGGCTCACATAGGTTTTCACTTGGGAAAACCTAACAGACCCAGGCAGTTCTGAACAAATCGACACCAAGGGGAGTCCAGGGTGGTATGCTTTGCATTGATTCCACATGTTCTTACCCACAATGCTCTGCAAATTTCAAATTTGGACTAAAAACACACCCTTTCCTAACATATCTGTGGGGAAAACTTCTGGAATTTGAGGGGAGCCTTACATTTCTTACCAAACACCATCCCCACACATCTTCTGATAACAATGGTACCTCACTTTTGTGGGTGAGCCAAACGACCTTGACACAAAAGGCCCTAAAGTGACATGTAGAGAAATCAGTGAGAGGGGTAGCTGTGAGATTTAGGGCCGTGCCAACCAGGGAATTCCAGGGTGGTTTGACTTTGACTTGTGTTGATCACCTTTCTATGAGGGAATCTTCCAAAATCCACATAAATCCTATCATCCAGTTTTACCTCACTTGTGCCGATAAAAACTCTGCACCACTTATATGGCTAGGACTAGTGCCTGTGACAGGAATGGATCAAACCAAGATCAGGACTCCCATTGACCTTAGATTTTGGTTCTGTTGTGAGCACTAGTCAAAGCCACGTGATGCAGTGGTTTTATCGGCACAAGTGAGATAATGCTGGATGGTAGGATTTTTGTGGATTCCCGCAGATTCTAGAAGTTTCCCTCACAGAAATGTAAGTAAGATATGTGATTTCAGGCATAGTTTGAGATTTGAAGGGCATTGCAGGTAGGAAAACCTCATGGTATCCATGCAAGGCACCCCACCTGAAATTCCCTGGTTGTCTAGTTTTCACAATTGTCTGTGATTCATAGGTTCATGGGTAGCACTAAAGCATGATCAAAAATACTGCAGCTATCCTAGTTGCTTATCTGTCAATGTAGAACTTTAGGGCCCTTTTGTCTAGTGGTCGTGTGGCCAACCAGGTACCGTTCTTATCAGGGGACAACTGGAAATTCAGAGTGGTAGAACATTTATGGCTCCCCACAGATTCCCGAACTTTCTATCACAGAAATGTAAGGAAAATGTGGTTTATTTTACCAAAGTTTGATGTTTGCAAGGGTTTCTGGGTAAAATTACTTAGTAAGAGCCATTGAAGCCACCCCACCCTGGTATCCTCCAGGTGTTTACTTTTCAAAGATGTGCACCTTTTCTAGCTTTCCCCAGGTGCTGGTTCAGCTAGGGCCTAAAATACATGGCTACCCACTTTGCATAGAAGCAGTCAGTTCTGAGTGGAAAATTGTATCCATGTTGCGTTTTGGCCTGCTTCCTGTTGCGAGCACTAGCCCTAACAACACAAGTGAGGTACTATTTTTATCAGGAGACTTTGGGGAATGCTGTGTTAAATGGAAGTCTATGGCTTTGTCCAGATTCCAGAACTTTCCATCACAGAAATGTGAAGAAAATGTGTTTTTTGTCAAAGTTTGAGGTTTCAAGGAATTCTAGGTAACTTGGTGATAGTCATCCCACCCTGGTTTTCCCCAGGTGCCTAGTTTTAAAAAAATGTGCATGTTTGCATGGTTCACCTTGGTGCCGGTAGAGCTATCACTTTGCAAAGAATGAGACATTTTTGAGTCAATAAATGTGATGCATCCATGTTGCATTTTGGGCCATTTCCTGCTGTGGGCACTAGGCCTACACACAGAAGTGAGGAACTATTTTTATCAGAATACCTTGGGGAATGCCGAGTGGAGGGAAGTTTGCGACTCCCCTCAGGTTCTTTCTGAACTTTCCAACACAGAAATATAAGGAAAATTTGATTTTTTTTAGTCCAAGTTGAGGGTTTGCAAGGGATTGTGGGTTCAAAAAACTTTGTGAAAGCCACAATAGTCACCCCAACCTGGATTCCCTAAATGTCTACTTTTTGAAAAATTACAAGTTTGCTAATTTCCCTAGATGCCAGCTGAGCTAGGACATAAAATCCACAGCTACCCACTTTGCCAAAAAGGGTCAATTTTCAGTGGAAAATTATGCATCCATGTTGTGTGTTAGGCAATTTCCTGTCACAAGCACTAGGCCTACCCACACAGGTGGGGTACTATTTTTATTGGTTCAATGTGGAAGCATAAAATATTAGAACATTTCTGATTGGAATTTGCTGTATTTGTGCTTCCAAATGTGAGCCAGTGCACAAGAAAGAAGGCATTTGGAAAAATACCCTCTAAATGGTGTGCTAGTGCGAGTTCCCACAAATTCAGAGATGTACAAATGACTACTACTCATAAACTACAGTACATATCTTGTGCTCATTTTAGAAATGCATAGGTTTCCTTGATACACATTTTACACTCTGCATATTTCACCATTTGTATTGGTATATACTCAATGCACAAGGAAAAACTACTGTATGGTGCAGCTCAGTTGTTGGCTCTGGGTACCATGGGTTCTTGAGGAACCTACACATCCTATTCATCCCCACAACCAGAAGATTCTAGTGGATGTAATGGCATATTGCTTTTGTAAATCAACCATTGTGGCAAGAAATTACAGTTGAAAATATTTCTCACAAATGGCAGTTTTTTCCTACTCAGTATCAGTATTTCTTTATTTCAACAGTTAGTTTCTTTTGGAAAACCTTATGGGATATACATATATGTTTAATTCAGAATATTATCTACTTTTCAGATATCTATAGCTTTTTCTGGATCACCCATGGGTGTTACACTGGTTTCTACCACAAACTGTAAGTAGGCTGATAGCATAATAAATAGGGAAAATGGGCTGCCTTGTTGAAAATGCCAAAACTGTTGTAAACAATTAGGGGCATATTTAAGAAAAGTGGCACTCCACTGTGTGCAGTGTCACTTTTCTTGCACCCCTTACCGCTACCTCAATGCCACCATGTGTGCACCATATTTAAAATACGGTGCAACATACCGCAGGGTAGGGGTCAATAGTGTCATTTTTCATGGCGCTATTGATGTACTCTGCAGGAGTAGTGCCAAAATATTAGAGCTACTGCTGCATAGTACATAGGGGCACATTATAAATAATGGAAACCCCCTTTTAACACTGGTTCTAATCAGGTGTTAAAAGTGCCGTAAAAAATGATGCAGGAAATCTGTTAGATTTCCATGTGCCATTTTCTCAGCCCCCCCTAACAGGGGAACACCCCCTTTTTATACATTTTGCCTGGTGCAGTCATACTATGGTGCAAAGGGTTGCAAAGTGGTGCAATGCTTGCAATGCACCACTTCGTAAATGTGACGCAAGGATTTTGGCCTCATTGGGCAAGATCAGCGTAAACAAATTGATGCTAATGTGGCATAAGGTGACACTAGTAGCTTACAAAATTGCCCTTACCGTTTGTTAATTCAGCTCTGCATGCTTCTGAAAGCTGAAAAGATGGTGACTTTCGATGTAAAACACTCCCTGGATGGTGGGGCTCCAGTGCTTGAAGCAGAGGGCTGGAGCTGCAGTGCCCTCTGACATGCCACAGCTTGACCTGCTCCACCCTGCTCTGCTTTGCTCCTTCAACGAGGGACAGGTGTCTGTTGAAGGCCAGAGTCAAGCTGCTTGGTACCGATGACCAGGTGAGAAGAGGTTTCTTCTGCAATTTCACTGGAGGCTTTCCAGGAGAGAGTGCATAGAAGAGAGCAAATATTTTAGGAGCCCCTGCAAAGGGTGAATCCTGCGTCCCATGGAGGCAACCTGCCCAGGTGCAGGTGCAGCTTGTGGCACCAGGTGGGCATCCCACTCTCCACCATTTCCCCCTTCAACTCAGGCAGCACCACAGCACCCTAGCTTGATATAGCACTTTACTGCACCGTAGGTGCTTTTCGGTCCTGCTGCCCAGAGATCCAGCAGAGTAGGATGAGAGCCTTTTGGTCTCCAAGGCAATTGTGAGTACAGCACAATTTTGAAGGACCCTCACCTACCCATGACAGTGTCTGCGATCACGATTAGATTCCTTTGTCCTTTGTCTTGATCCTGTGCTCAGTCTCTCTGCAGAAATGTTATCCCCCCAATTTTCAAGGATAGCAGGGAGACCCTGGTCTCCTGCCGTAACCATCTCAATGAAATCCATCTGAAATGATGCTGTCATTGTTTAAAATCATTTAAGTGAGTACCTTCATTGCTGGGTTCATCATTGGATATTAAGGGCCTCATTATGACCCTGGCGGGCGGCGGAGGCCGCCCGCCAGGATCCCGCCCTCCAAATTACCGCACCGCGGTCAAAAGACCGCGGCGGGTATTACGAGTTTTCCCCTGGGCTGGCGGGCGGTTCCAGTAAAACCGCCCGCCAGCCCAGGGGAAAACGACCTTCCCACGAGGATGCCAGCTCGTAATCGAGCCGGCGGAGTGGGAAGGTGCGACGGGTGCAGTGGCACCCGTCGCGTATTTCAGTGTCTGCAAGGCAGACACTGAAATACTTTTCGGGGCCCTCTTACGGGGGCCCCTGCCGTGCCCATGCCATTGGCATGGGCACGGCAGGGGCCCCCAGGGGCCCCGCGACCCCCCCTACCGCCATCCTGTTCATGGCGGCTTTCCCGCCATGAACTGGATGGCGGTAGGGGGGGTCAGAATCCTCATGGCTGCAGAGCGCGCTCCGCAGCCATGGAGGATTCCAAAGAGCAGCGGAAAGTCAGCGGGAGACCGCTGACTTTCCGCTTCTGACCGCGGCTGAACCGCCGCGGTCAGAATGCTCATTGGAGCACCGCCAGCCTGTTGGCGGTGCTCCCGTGGTCGGTGGCCCTGGCGGCCACCGGCCGCCAGGGTCAGAATGACCCTCTAAGTCACCACCAGCTGTGTAAAACTTTGAGTGGAGTTCTTCTACCTGCCAGTCTTCAAACCCACAAGTTAGGACATGATTTCCAAGGTCCTGATGCATTCTGGGAAGCCCTGGCAGTCTGTCCATTAAAATGAGAAGAAAGATGTGTGCAGAAAGCTAAAAGAAAAAACAGACATGTTTGCCGTAATTGATGAAGTGGCAGGTGACAGTAGTTACATCTCGTGTCATCCATCATCAAAACAGTCCAAGATTACAGATTTCTTAAAGCTGATTGTAAATAAGTGAGTTGTGACCTCATCCCAGTGGCCAGATCCGTTCCAGAGTTGCAAGCTTACTAAAGTACTGACCAATGAAAATGACATTTAGACACCTGTGGCATACACCACACAAGTCAAACCATCTCCACCCAGATCCACACCCCAGCCACAGGTCATTAGGTGGTGACATTTCCAAGAAATTGCATTGGAGTGGTCTCACTGCTCCATGTTAGAGGCAGAAGGACTGGGAAAGGAGGGGCCTCTGCCTACCTCATGTATGTGCTTTGAGCTATAACAGGAGTGAACTGTCAAGCCCTAAATCATCTTTGTCAATAACATCTCTCATTGTCCCTTGGACCAGAAAGTACTAGTTCAACAGCCCAGAGTTCATTTGACCAACTAACAGATAGCAACAATTACAGTGTAAATGTTGCTTGACAAATAGCTACTTAGCCAAATTAAGTTATATTTGTTGACTGCTGCACCCATAACCATTAGTCTGTCAAGCAGTGTGATCAGGAAAATGCCAGGGGATAAGAATTCCATCCCTCAGGAAACCTGCTATCTAGGGCATGCTGATCTTTTGCCCTCATGGGTAGAATGTATTTCTCCAAATAAGTCCTGAAATAACCAGTATGGTGAAAGGTCTCCAAGACAAGCTAGTATTAACCTATGGAGTGCCTTGGTTGATAATTTGAATGCAGTCTCTGCATCACTGACCACTATTACAAGCTTGACATGCAGGTTGATATTTTAAGTACCTTGGCTGCTCACGTATTGGGAATCAATGTTAAGTTGTTGGCTCTAAATAACTTTATTGCAAGAGTACAGTCTGATTCAGCAGTTGCATATCATGCTTGCTCTCTTGTGCCAGCATGATTGACTCCATTGCAAGGATACCTCAAACCCTTGATGCCACCCTAGAACAAGTATCTGTGCAAACTCAGTCGGTAATACAGCAGTCCCTATCTCAATCTGGCCAACAGGACTAGCTAGAGCCTAGTTAGACCTATAACGCCCCCCGAAGACCTTGGTTGAAATACCATCTCCCAAGGGAGTGTCACACCCCACTGGCAGCTCTCAGCCCAACAAAACACAAGAGGAAAAAGTCTTCAAGCTTTTTCCCCTCTCTGAAATCCTACCTGTAAGGATTGGCAGTAAGGAATCAGAGTGCTTTAGGGGGCAACCACACAAGCCACAAGAAGGTGAAGACCATTTACATCCTGACTCTGAGTATTGTGAGAGACTACTAGTTAAAGCTGGCCCATGCCGCAATCACACTATCATCACTGAGATGGCCAGTCTTACCAGACAGGCACAACAAAGCCACTTTCAAAAAGAGAAGTAAAGTGGTTTAGAAAAGCGAGACATAACCACAGAACCTACAGAAATCTGGATCACTTTGCAAGGCTATTGCAGCCTTCAGTGATAAACAAGGAGGCCTCTATTTGTACCAGTCAAACTGAGATGTATCTCTCCTTCCAGTGTAACACTGCATCCATGCTAGAAAAAAACATTGAGAGGGAAGGGGCAGATGAAAATTTGGAGTTACACATCAGTCAGCCTGCTGTTGGAGAAATTATTGCCTGCCACAGATTCTCCAGCCTCAATGAGGTACACAATCAAAGCACCGTCTGAGTGATCCATCACTGCTCTGTTAAGGTCTAATGAGTCCACCACCTTTAGTGAAGGGTCTGAACTTCCCACTTTCCAGCCACTAACTCAGCTATTAAAGGTTCAAGCAGCAATGACAGATACAGGCCATCAACCAGACCAGACCAAACTATTACTGATCTTGTGTTCTCAGATTTGCATATAGACTACCAGCAGCCCACCCAACAATCGGGAATACTGTAGTACTAGCAAGTAATCTTGGAAATAGGATCACTGACACTCCTCTGATGAGTCCAGAGGCCACTGTTAGCTATGCCTTTAGCACCAAGAAATTAGAAAGTATTCGATATTTTGTTTTGAAAGGTAAGCATTATGCTTTAAATAGGAGTACAATCTTCAAATTGCTCGGATCATTGGAGGGCTTGAATTACATCAACATACCACACTTGGAAGCAATAGAATTTAAAACCTAAACTTGAGAGGAAGAGACAATACCCACCTGGTCTTCCCTGAAGATAGCCAAACACATTTGACAGCTCAAGGAACACTTTCTGTCCTGGGGCATAAGATAGTGCATCTACTTCCACCTGTTTATCTAAGCCATTTGCCACCAAGGACTTGAAATCCTAATGTGCCAAGCATAGGGATTTTGAGGGAAACTATCAGCTCAGAGTTTCAAAGGTATCAATATGACTTCTCAGAAGTTATTAGTGTTCAAACAGATGGCCACCACCATCAAGTAAACTCTCAATCACAGCGGATCTACAGAGAGGGATCGTAGCTATATCCACCCAGCTTACCGCTCGTCCAAGAAATCCCTATGGGAATCAAAAAGCAGGCAACCCAGAGCTTAGTAGCAGCCCCAGTCATAACTCTGTTGAAGAGATAAATGCAGCACTTGGAAGTATTAGTATCATATGTGATGATTTCAGTTCAATACAAGGCTCTGAGGGCCATATGCTTGTACTGTTTCCCTTTCTGCAGGTGTATCTTATTTTCTCTACTCAAAGTAAACAGGAAACAAATACATGACCTACTGACATAAACTGGGGGTATTATTGTCAACTAACCAGTCCATCTTCTTCACTCACCGTCTGTCTCCAATGGCCATGACAATAACACAAGTACTACGTAGAAACTTTTATTCCTTTACAGGAACAAGAAGTGCCTTAAGGGAAAAATTGATAATGATGCAAGGTCCGACTTCTTGGATATTTTTGCTGTAACCTGTATTCAGGAAATCTAGGATGTACTGCCTGCACATTACAATGGGGTTATAACATTTTGGCCCAGATTTAAGAGGGCCTAGTGCCACTTTACTGCCTCCTTTGCGTAATTATTTTACGCTAAGACAGCACTAAGGTGGCCTTTCCATGTGCCATGTTTAGAAAGTGGTGCAATGCATGCACCAGGCATACTGTATGCAAAGGGGGTGTTTCCCCATGAGGGGGCTGAGAACATAGCACAAAGAAATCTAGGAGATTTATGTGCATAATTTTTTTACAGCTCTTTAACGCTGGCTCGAAGCAGGCGTTAAAAGGGGGATCACCATTGTTTGCAATGTGCCCCTGTGCACTGTTCAAGGTTAGCGCCAACATTTTGATGCTAACCCTGAACAGTGCATCAATGACGTCAACAAATATGATGCTATTGCCCCATACCCTGCGCCATGGTGCACCAAATCATAGATACAGTGCATACATGGTGGCGGCACTAAGGGCCGTAGGGTCACTTTCCTTAAATTTATACAATAGACAACAAATGGCAACTCATTGATTGAAATAAATGCACGTTCTGATTATGTATTCAAAAGAGAATTATGGGTGCTCATACACTGAAACACATCGTTGCCATGATGTGTAAGTCTGGGTTTGCTAAATAGCAAACCCGTTCTAGAAACAAAAAGCAGAACAGTGGAGCACACCCAAACAGTCAATATATCTACACTTTAGAGACCAAGTGATGTCTGATAAAACAAAATGAGAAATCACAATAAATTTCACTATAGTGCTTTTTCTTAGACGGTGTTGATGAACATGTACTAACCAGAAAAGAAATATACACAAAACAATGCTATCCACAAATAGGATTTATCCATACAGAGGAGGATTTTAATACAAAAAATATATTTTTTATTTTTTATAAACAGAGATATATATATAGAAACGAAAAACATATAAATACAAAATAGAAAGCCATCAGCCGACACGTGTTTCGTCCACACCGGACTTCTTCAAGGCTGAGAAAATCACAACAGACAACATCCCATTACAACATATATATATATAATTTTACACAAAAGTAGTTTTTCATATATATAACATCTTTCTTTTTTTAAAATACATAAGCAAAAAATGTTCTTGTCAGTAAGATAGACAAACCACCACACCAACACCGTGCTCACAGTGTAACAATTTACTGAATAATAGACAGCAACAACAAAAAAAACACCACCACATATCCTTTGTGACAAAGTGTTGTTTAATGTCCGAAGGAGTTACATGCAGTGCTCCCCATATCTCCAAATATCAGATATATGAGAGCCACAAGGGCCACAATAATGATTTTGCATGCCACATGCGAGCCCAAGTGCATGAAAAAATTTCCAAAGCAACCCCACACTCCACCATGGTGAGAGAACGGTTTCTGGTAGATTTGTACCTTTAATCACTTATTCGTCAACCTGTTTCTAACCAAAGTTAACCACCTCTTTAGGCTCTTCAAATTAGGTCTCAATTCTGAACGTCACCACTTTCTTTCAGATGTCATGGAACAAACTGGGAAAAAAAACAATTGGAATATTTCTTATATTCTCTCTTCAAAAACCTCAGTTTATATAATTAATGCAGACACACCGTCTGCCCATATAGCAAACTTTTCAATAATGTCCACATGATTTCTAGTCATAAAGCAGTTAGCCCAGCACGGCTCTGTTTAACCATTACTTTCAGCTAAGCACGCTTCCCAATATATTCAACTATGGGTCAGACCTCCACTATTGCCTTACCTCCTTGTCCATCTGTTAAATTTCTCTGATTCACCCACGTCGCGTTAGCTGGTGTATCCAGACATAAGATTCGAAAATTCAGTCCCTCCTGTGGGTCTCCAGGCTTCCTGGCAGCAAATGCGAGCCTCACACGAGCATTCTTAAATGCCGCGTTCACGTTAGTAAAAACTGATTGACACAGAAAACGGACTTTCGCCTGTCGCGTTTACCTGCGTCGGCCATTTTGAAGCGGTGGCTGTAGTATTACAGCACCTACAACTAGCACGCAAATCACATTTTCAAATCCAAAACCATGTAAAAACTAATCATGAAAGCACATCCCAATAGTGTTATGACACTTCTATCTGCCTAAACACGAAAAATAGTGAGAACAGAGCTCACGCGGACATTTGTAATTGTCACGCTCCAACTCGAAAGCAATGTTACATCGAAAGGAGGAAAACTTCCAGTGGCCATGGCCGCCATCTTTGAGTTGTAATTTTGCCAATACAGCCCCTCCAAATTACGCACTACTCAGATTCCTAGATAGCACAGCCTATGGGCAAAAAATAATTGTATTCACCCATAAGTCACCGTTGTTAACAACTTGGCCAGATCCTTCATAGCACCCTCAATGTCCCAGTATAACTCAATCCTTGTGGGAATATACCAATTTAGTCCACTACCGACAAGAGGAATATACTTTCCCTTTCTTAGTATTCCCAACCATCAAGTCTTTTGATGACAACGCAATTCATGCCACGAATGCATGCAAAGATGTATTAAAATGTATTAAAAGTGCACATGCAAAGAGAATGGTGAAAGATCCCCCCAACGTACAGAGGATTAGGGTGTGCAGTATCACAAGATTTCAACTGGTCATTTGTATACATATTGTTGTCGTCACCAATATATCAAGCAGATACATTGAAAGGAAATGGTACAGTTCATCATCCAAATTCATGCCCATTTCGATAGTTCTTAATTTATTGATCCATTTCGCTTCATTTTTCCGCAAATCTAGTGTCCTATTACCACCCCTAGGGTTCATCGGGATGTGATTTATACCCATATATTTTACTAATGGGACCTCAATTTCTGGATGTTTGTCATTAATGTGTCGCACTACCGGCGATGCTATGTCATGATTTCTTAGGGCTCTGATATGTTCCTGAATTCGTTCCTTTAGGGGCCTGATTGTACTGCCCACATATATTTGGCCACATATACATTCCAATATGTATACCACAAATTTCGTATTACAGTTAATAAAAGTAGAGATTTTGTATTTATCACTACCATTATAACTGAATTCAGAAGTCTTGTGCAGTGCCATATTACACATGTTACAATTACCACACCTATAGAAGCCTGTAGTTTTATTGGAAAGCCATGTTGCTTTGTATTCCATTATTGGTGGTAAAAAACTCTTACAAACTTCATTTCTAATGGTTTTACCTCTTTTGTGGATCATTTTTGGCTTCTTAGGAAGTAGGACAGCAAGGGGCATATTTATACTCTGTTTGCGCCGGAATTGCGTCGTTTTTTTACGCAATTCCGACGCAAAACTAACTCCATATTTATACTTTGGCGTTAGACGCGTCTAGCGCCAAAGTCCATGGAGTTTGCGTCATTTTTTAGCGTGGACACCTACTTTGCGTTAATGATATGCAAGGTAGGCGTTCCCGTCGAAAAAATTGACTCTGAGGCATGTGCGCCGTATTTACACTCCCGGGCAAAATTCACGCCCGGAGTGGGCGGGTCCAAAAAAATGACGTACGGCCGCTTTTGCGCCGTTTTTTAGCGCCTGGACAAGGCAGGCGTTAAGAGACCTGTGGGCTCAGAAGGAGCCCAGAGATGCCCTCCCATGCCCCCAGGGACACCCCCTGTCACCCTTGCCCACCCCAGGAGGACACCCAAGGCTGGAGGGACCCATCCCAGGGACATTAAGGTAAGTTCCGGTAAGTATTTTTAGAAATTTTATTTGTGGCATAGGGGGGCCTGATTTGTGCCCCCCTACATGCCACTATGCCCAATGACCTGGGCATGGCCATTGGGCTAAGACAGGAGTCATTTCTATGGGGGTTGGGAGTCGGAAAAAATGGCGCAAATCGGGTTGAGGCGAAAAATTTGCCTCAGCCTGACTTGCCCCATTTTTTGGCGCCCAAGCTCCATATCCCCCTACGCCAGCGCTGCCTGGTGTACGTCGTTTTTTTCCACGCACACCAGGCAGCGCCGGCAGCTAACGCCGGCTAACGTCATTGATTAAATACGGCGCCTGCATGGCGCTTCAGAATGCCGTTAGCCGGCGCTAATTCTGTAATATGTTCCAATGTTTGCATAAAATGCGGTATATGTTATGACTATTCTGGCTATACGCCGTACAAAAGTTCGCTGCTCTATATGACGAGCTGTCTCGCATTTTCGTATTTTGACCCAATAAAGTGGTTCTGCATACTTGATCGATCTTTTTTCTTGATGTCTTGATGATGCGTTTGGGATAACCTCTCTGTAAGAACCTATCTTCCAATTTAATTAGTTCTATGTCACATACATTGGGATCGCTACAGTTTCTTTTTAACCTGGTCATTTCCCCAAATGGGATAGCTGAAATTGGACTTTTGGGGTGAGCACTTTCCGCGTGTAATACAGAATTACAGGCTGTTGGTTTGCGATGCACTTTTGTATGGATCTTGTTGTCCACAATGGATATATCTAAATCCAGAAAGCAGACATTGTTCTTGCTGAATACATACGTCATTTGTTTATTGAAAATGTTACAGTTAATATACTCATAGAATTCCATTAATAGTTGTTCAGATCCAGTCCAGATCATTAAAACATCATCAATATATCTTCCCCAGAAGAAGATATTATCAGTCAGAACAGAAGGGCCCTTCTTCCAAACATGTATTGCCTCAAAGAAACCCATATACAGATTCGCATATGATGGAGAAAACCGTGAGCCCATGGCTACTCCTTGTGCTTGTTTGAACCACTGCCCTTCATGTATGAATACGTTATTTTCCAATGTAAAGTCAATCATGTACAATATCATTTCAGTATGTTCCATATGGGATGCAGATCTTCCAGACAAAAAATGCCGCACTGCCTGTAAACCCTTATCTTTGGGGATACACGTATATAAAGAGGATACATCTAAAGTGACCAACATCATATCTGAGGTCCAGGTTACATCCTCCAGCTTGCAAAGAACATCCTTCGTGTCTTGTAAGTATGAAGGGATGTTTTTCACAACCGGCTGCAGATAGCTATCAATAAACTCGGAAAGTCTTTCTGTAGGGGCTCCTATTCCCGATATTATGGGTCTACCTGGTGGTGAGATGGTACTTTTATGCAATTTAGGTAGCATATATATACACAGTGATGTAGGGTAAGGATTGAAAATTTACTTAAATTCCAAATCGGAGATTAAACCCTGATTGCACCATAGAAGTAACATTTTCTCAAGTTTATCAACAATCATTTTAATGGGATTACATTGTAATTTCAGATATGCGTTACTATCAGCTAGTTGTCTATCTATTTCTTGAATGTAATCCGCTCTATCTAGAATCACAATGTTTTCCCCCTTGTCTGCCTCCTTGATCACTATATTGTGATTGCTACCCAGTTCTTTTAAGGCCAATCTCTGTTTGTTAGTTATATTGAATGATTTATGAAAGTTGCCACATTTGATCTGTTTTTGTAATTTATACAGATCTTCTTTCACTAATCTCCCAAACACCTCTTTAGCATTATTGCTTGATAACCTGGGGGTAAAACTGGATTTCGGTTTGAGGCCACTGTTTAGAGATGTGTCCTGTACAATCTTAAGGTCATTTAGTAAATCTAGTCTATCCATGTTGTTATAATCCATATCTTCCAGGGTAAGCAAGAGTTCGATGTCTGCAATATCTTTGATTGTATATGTGCTCAGTGTAGTACTAGATGTTGTTTCTGTATGTGTTTCTGTCTTTTCTGCAAAATATTTTTTGAGTTTTAGTTGTCGAAGAAACTTAAAAAGGTCGATATGTGCTTGAGTCATGTCACAAAGATTAGACACACAGAAGCCCAATCCTTTTCCTAACACCTTTCTTTATTCTTCAGTGAGGGCATATTTAGACAAATTAACAATCGAGATGCTACTGCGGCATCTGCCATCTTTTCGTTAGGTGCAAGTATCAATTGTTCACCTACAGGCTTGATCGTGCCACAATCCAGGAACTATGTACCCAGTTGGAGCCAGACCTGATGTCACCGATCCGCCATCCGACTGGAATTCCCCCTGACGTGCAGGTGCTATCAGTGCTCCATTTCCTTGCAAGTGGGTCTTTTCAGACAACAGTGGCCATGGCATCAGGGATGTCCCAGCCTATGTTTTCCAACGTGTTGTCCAGAGTGTTGTCTGCCCTGCTGAAACACGTAAGGAGATACATCATTTTCCCTGAGGTGGCAGATTTGCCTACAGTGAAAGGTGACTTCTATGCCCTTGGACATATCCCCAACGTCATAGGTGCCATTGATGGGACCCATGTAGCTCTGGTCCCCCCCCCCACAGGAGTGAACAGGTGTACAGGAACAGGAATAGTTATCATTCAATGAATATCCAGATGGTCTGTTTGGCAGACCAGTACATCTCGCAGGTAATTGCTATGTTCCCTGGCTCAGTGCATGACGCCTACATCCTGCGGAATAGCAGCATCCCTGATATGATGGGTCAACTCCAGAGGCACCGTGTATGGCTATTGGGGGACTCTGGTTACCCCAACCTTTCTTGGCTATTGACCCCAGTGAGGAATCCCAGGACCAGGGCAGAGGAACGGTACAATGAGGCCCATGGGCGGACTAGGAGGGTGATCGAACGCACCTTCGGCCTCCTGAAGGCCAGGTTCAGGTGCCTCCATATGACAGGTGGATCCCTATTCTATTCACCGAAGAAGGTGTGCGAGATCATCATCGCCTACTCCATGCTCCATAATTTGGCTTTGCGACGTCAGGTGCCTTTTCTGCAGGAGGATGATCCAGATGACGGTGTTGTAGCAGCTGTGGAGTCTGTGGAGCCTGTGGACAGTGATGAGGAGGAAGCTGAGGAAGAAGACAACAACAACAGGGAGTCAGTCACACAGCAATATTTCCAGTGAGACACAGGTGAGAACATTTTCATGTTTAACATTACATTAACTTTCACACGTCTACCTCTACCCTGTTTGTCGATTGCAATCACTATTTGGTAACTGAGTTGTACCCTTCCATTACGGTTTCACAGGTGTGGTTACCAACGTGTCATCTGCTTGTATCCTTCAAGGACTTGTGATGTGTGACATAGGTATGTTAACCTTACAATGGGAAACCCATTATGACACTGTCATTGATAATACATATATACTAAATCACAGACTGACTCCAGATTGTTTTGTGTTTCAAGGGTGTTTATTGAAGTGCTCAAAAATGGAGGGGGGTTGTAAAATGGTGAGGGGTGATGGTGGAGGAATGTCCATGGCAGAGTCCAGTCTATTAGTCTCACAGGTGCACTGCCCATCTGGGCATAGGAAGTGGAGCTGGGGCAGTTTAAGTATGGACAGGGTAACAAGGTGGTACAGTGGGAGGACAAACAGGGTGGTCTCATTTCCTGGCAGGGGTCTTGCCATCTTGCTCTGTCCTGTTCCTGGATCTCAGGGACCGCTTGCGTGGTGGTTGTCCGTCTGCAGGGGGTGGGGTGCTGGTGTGTTGGTCCTGTGGAGGGGCGTCCCGTCCACTAGCGCCGGCGGAGGTGGTGGGCATTTCATCGTCCTGGCTGGTGTCAGGAGCCCCTTGTAGTGCCATGGTGTCCCTCATGGTGTGCTGTATGTCCTTCAGCACCCCTACGATGGTTCCCAAGGCGGAGCTGATGGTCCTGAGCTCCTCCCTGAACCCCAAATACTGTTCCTCCTGCAGGCGCAGGGTCTCCTGCAACTTGTCCAGGACCGTAGCCATCGTCTCCTGGGAGTGGTGGTATGCTCCCATGATGGAGGATAGGGCCTCGTGGAGAGTGGGTTCCCTTGGCCTGTCCGCCCTCTGTCGCACAGCAGCCCTCCCAGTTCCCCTGTGTTCCTGTGCGTCCGTCCCCTGGACCGTGTGCCCACTACCACTGCCCCCAGGTCCCGGTTGTTGTTGGGGTGGTGGGTTACCCTGGGCTCCCTGTAGTGGTGGACACACCGCTGATTGACCTGTCCTGGGTAGGGAGGTTTGGGCCCGCTGGGTGGGTGCTGTGCTGGTGTTACCAGAGGGTGGAAGGTCAGCGTTGGGCTGTGCCTGTGCAAGGGGAACCGACTGTCCCGAGGCCCACGATGGTCTGGGCTGGTCATCATGATCCAGTTGGGCAGAGCTGCTTTCGTCACTGTAGGCCTCTTCTGGGGGTGGAGTGGTGTTGTCTGGACCCTCTGGTGTGGTGACGGTCCTTCGGGTTCCTGCAGGGGCATAAGAGCATGATTATTGCATGTGTGTGTGTAATGGTGTGCAATGGGTGGGTGTTTGTGTACCCCACTGCAAACATTCCTGTGTGTGGGTTTGTGTGATGATGGTTGGGGGGTGTTCTGGGTATGTGCAGTGGGCATGCTTCAGTGAGGGGTGCCCATGCTTAGTTGTGTCATGCAGGGCTTGGTGTTGGGATGGGTGGTTTGTGTTATGGGTACATTAGTGAGGATTTGGAGTGATAGGGGAGGGTGTGAGGGTGGGGGTGTGTGATAGCATGCAGGTAGGGTGGGGGATCTGATAGTTAAGATTTGACTTACCAGTGTCCCATCCTCCACCGACTCCTCCGAGGCCCTCTGGATGCATGATGGTCAAGACTTGCTCCTCCCATGTTGTTAGTTGTGGGGGTCCGCCGCCAGTCCGCTGCACCGCGATGTTGTGCCTGGAGACCGTTGAACGCACCTTCCCCCGTAGGTCGTTCCACCTCTTCCTGATGTCCTCCCTATTTCTTGGGTGCTGTCCCACGGTGTTCACCCTGTCGACTATTCTGCGCCATAACTCCATCTTCCTGGCTATTGATGTGTGCTGTACCTGTGAGCCAAATAGCTGTGGCTCTACCCAGATTATTTCCTCCACCATGACCATGAGCTCCTCCTTGGAGAAGCGGGGGTGTCTTTGGCGTGACATGGGGTGGTGTGGGGTGGTGTATGTGGTGATGAGTGTGGTGAGTGTAGTGGTGTGTGGTGTTTTGTGCGTGGATGTTGTGTGGGTGATGGTGTCGTGTTCCTCTGTATGATGGGGTTGTCTATTCTGTGCTCTCTCTCTGGCCTTCTTTTGGAATTTTTGGTCGTAGGGGTTTGTGGGTGATGTGGGTGTGTGTTTTATATTGTAATGGGTGTGTGGGAGTCATGTGTGTACGTGTATCAGGTGTGTGTATTTTGAAATGTCCAATGTGGCGGTGTTTTGTATGTGTGTGTGTATTTTGAGCGCAGCGGTGTGTACCGCCAATGGAATACCGCGGTTGAAAGACCGCCGCGTGGATTCATGTGTCGTAATAGCATGGGCGTGTTTCTGTTGGCGTGGAGGTGGAGGTTTTTGTTTTCGCCAGTTTATCACTGACCTTTGGTGTGGCGGAGTTGTGTGGGTGTCTGAATTTCATCCGATTCCGAGATGTGGGTCATATTAGCTGTGGCGGAATTCCGCCGCGGCGGTGTATTGGAGGTCTTCTGCACAGCGGTAAGCGCCTTTTACCGCCAATGTTGTAATGACCCCACAAGGCATAAACTGACATGCCCATACACATATCAATGCATAGCTGGCAGTCCCGGTCAAACACTAATGCATCCAATAACACATTCGAGCACAGACTGATGCATACACTGACACAGCCAGGCCAGACTCATGCATACATTGACTCACCCAACCATATACTTATGCATACATTAAAACATCAAGTAATATGTCACTGCAGGACAGACAGAGCTACTCAACCACTAGTGCATCAAAGAACACACGCAGACACATATTGATGTATATCGAAACACACTCAGGCCACAATGATGCACACACAAACATAGCCAGAAATACACTTAAGCATGCACTAATACACCCAGGCATACACTGATGTATGCAGTAACACACCCACATATACACAAATGCATACATTAACACACCCAAGCAGAAATTGATGTATACACAGAAACCCTGGGTTTAGGAGAAGGGGACAGGTGAAGCTCTGCTGCTTTGCCACACTCACTGCACTGTCCACCCAAGCACCTATGTCTGATAACACAGTGTTGACAGCAGCCAGAAGGGTCCAGCAAGCCAGGCAGGGACACCATGTAGAGGATTCCAATTGCAGGATCCTGGCACTGCTGCTGCAGCCCCAGGGCCCAACAAGCCCATCAGGCCTCTTAAACTTCTAGGGAGCCAGGGGGCTCAGAGGCCAAGATCAAAGTGGCACCTTGCAAGTCTGTGTAGCTCAGGTCAGCGTGACACAGGCAGCTCTGGTGGCTCTGAGCAGTGATCAGGGATCTCCTCCAAAACTGCACAGGACATGCAGATTTGTAGCTCGCAAGTAGCAGAAAAATGATGCACCATGCATGAAGGTAAAAAGTGCACCTCCAATAAAGGCCTTTACAATTCCACAAATTCAGAGATTAAACTTGTCAAAACGCTCTGTTTGTGAAGTTACCTTCCCGCCAGTAGATCATAAAAATCTGATTGTTTCTGCTTTGCTTCCAACTCTTTTCCTATTAAAATTAAAATCAATCCTTAAGCAGGTCACCTGTTTCTAAGTTCTTCAGAAGGAAGGGGCATCCAGCCTTTAATAGATTCAGTAGTAAAAAAAGAAAATACAACTTTATCTCTCCTGGAATCTGCCGCATGGGGTAAGATGCCTTTGGTTTTAGCTGCGGCAGGGGTTGGTTCCACCTAATGTCTTGTGGGCCAGATGGCATGGTTCCTCAACTGTCTGTAATCTGTGTCAGAATGGCATCCAAGGTCTGAACCATGTCCAATTTGTTTGCCCAGCTTTGCTGTTACACTGTCACAAATGGCTGAGACTCATATGCCTTCAATTATCTTTGCCTACTGTGCCAGATGTACTTCAGTCACTTTATGCACCCCCATATGAAATGTTCTGTCATAGAATTTTCGACATTTTTAAGTGTATTAAAAAACTACATTAACTATATCATTTTTATTGCATTGTGATTTGCACACTGTTTTATTGGTTTGATGGAATATGATGAATATGTGTTTTTTACGTTTTTGGAATTATGGATTTTTGAATTGAGATTTATGTGATTCTCCTTGGGTGTTAAGTATCAGAAATAAAAAAAAAACTTGAAAACTTGATGTATACACTGACAAACCCAGGCACACACTGATACATACATTGAAACAGCAAGGCACACACTGATACATACAATGAGACACCCAGGCACACACAGATGCACACAGTAAAATACACAGGCACTCAATATTTAGGTGACAGACTCAGCTCCTTTATGGACCAAAAGGTGCATGTAATAGGAATTAAAAAAAAAGGTTCTGAGACAACTTTTTTCTTTTTTAGCAACAAAGGAACCTCCATGCAAAAGTGTTGCATGGCGAAAAATAATAGATTTCACTTTTTCCAAAAACATCAGCATTTCTGCAGTTTTAGACCTGGCATCTTTGGCATGGATTCCTCTGTCTTTTTGCCTCTGCTTCCTTTATTTTTGACTGCATACTGGACTTTGTGTTTTCTGGTTAGTGGTTCTCTATGCACTTTACCACGCTGACCAGTGCCAAAGTGCAAATGCTCCCTGTATAATTTGTGATTATGATTGGTTATCCATGATTGGCACATTTGATGTACTAGTACATCCTTAGTAAAGTGTACTAGAGGTGCCCAGGGCCTGTAAATCAAATGCTACTAGTGAACCTGCATCACTGATTGTGCCAAACACGAGCAGCTGTGTAAACATTACTCAGATAGAAACATGAAGTTTGGGGTCTCTGAACTCACAATTTTAGTGAAGCTGGTTTTCAGATAGTTAGTTTGAGAATGCCACTTTTAGAAAGTAGGAATTTCTTGCTTAAACCATTCTGTGACTCTGCCTGTTTATGGATGCCCAGTCTGGGTCAGACTGACAGTTGAGCTGTTTGTGAATCTCCTCTAGACAGTGACACAAAGGTAGCTGTGGTGTAGTCTGCACATCCCGATGAGCCATCTGGCTAGAGTGGAGGTAGGAGTGGTCATTTACACCTGACACAATGCAGTCTCCAACCCACTGGTGTAAACCGCAGAGACGTCTCTTTGAAGTTGGGCAACTTCAAACGTAGAAAGGGTTATAATTATTGGACCCCAAACCCCAGACTTTAGGTTTCTGCATGATTTGCTTCTGGAACCAAGAGGAACCTCTGCCAAGGAGAAGAGCTAAAGAACAGAGCAGAAGTGCTTCTGCTGCTTGTGACTCTGCTTTGTTGGGCTATCCTACAGTTGCTGCTTCTGTCTGTGAAAGAGGACAAAGACTGGACTTTGTGGTATATTCCTGCTTGAGAAGAATCTCCAAGGGCTTGGACTGAGCTTGCCTCCTGATTTTGAAGCCTCAGGGACTGAAAAGGCTTCAGCAACCAGTTTATGCGTCTGCATGCAATGCACTCAAACTTGTCAGAGTGTTATATTCCAGTTTCTAGGCCCGTAAGAGTGAGTATCTGGTAAAATCCTGTGAAACATCACCATGCAACTTTGTAAGGATGCCACTGCCTGGAACCCATGACGCTGCCTGCACCTGAAGCTGTGGACCTTGCAGAAGCACAACAACCCCACTGATATCGTAGGCCAGCATCACCGATGCTGCTGATGTCCCAAGAAATTGCGAGATCAGAGTGTCGTAGCACTGATGTTCACCCGACTCCCTTGCAGCACCTGTGACCCTGTGACTGTGACCCCATGCGGTCGCCCCACAGCACTGTGATTTTGTACCCAAGGACAGACTCCTAGCAACCAACACCACCTCACCTCCACATCTTAGCAGCAAGGACCCAACACCTCTTTGTGACACCTCTGCTCCTTCGCCTCACAGGCCTCGAACCAGTGCTGCCTTGGATCCAGCAACTGACTCCATGCACTGGCATGTTTTCCACACTTTTACTAAGGTACTGTACCTGGGGTCCGTGTGACTCAGTAAATGGCACCAGTCACGTCGTATTATGGGAAATGACTCCGTCACGTTGCCACTTAACATCAAATTGCAGCATTGGTGCTTCTAGGCACTATTTTTGTGTTTTTAATTGCTAAAGTAATATCTTTAATTGTGTATCATGGATTTTGATCATATTTCATCTTGTTTACTTAGATAAATATTTACTATTTTTCTAAACCTCTATGGTGTCCATTTTGTATTGTTTGACTGTATTACTGTGCGCCTTTGTATAAATGCTTTACACATTTCTTTTGGTTAAGCCTTTCTGCTCGTGCCAAGCTACCAAGGGGGTGAGCAGGGGTAAACCGAGTGTGTTCTCCTTTGCCCTGACTAGCGTGAGTGTCCTTGCTTGGACAGGGGGCAAGCTGACTGCCAACCAAAGACCCTATTTCTAACACCATGTAATATTTACTTTACTGCCCCGCACCCAGCCATTCAGTGCCTTACTGAAAAAATCAATAAGGTCCACCCAGGTTTGGTTGGGGGGCTTGTTAAGGCCCTGAATCATGGGGCAGTCCAAATTTGGCAATTAAGATGGCCTTCATAGGGGTATACTTAGTCTGGTCCCCAACCTCTAAAGTGAGAAGCGTGTCCCTCCCAAGTATTGCCACGTGTTTCCAGAAGACTGCGCCCCATTGCTCTTCAGGAACTCCATGAGTACTTAGTGCAACTTCATATGCGGAAACCACTTTCCAATGTCATCTCCCAGCACATAACTTAGCAGCTAATCCTTGGACATACAAACCTTTTTGTCTCCAGCAGTTCCTGTCTGTATGCTGCCACCATCACTGCTGGACTCGGACTGCCTAGACATGAGCTCCAGCTCTTTTATACTCAATTCATGAGCTAACAATAGTTTCTTCTTTGCCAAGGCCCTTTTAGCTTTCCTTTCCTCTGCCTCCATTTGCAATCTGGCCAACTGTAGCCTGAATTATCTCTCCTCTCTCCTTTCCTCTGTGGTCAGGCAGTGATTTGAGACACTGCTCTCCACTTTCACAGGGGGCAAAAATTCAAGGGTGTCACTCCCCAATACTGTTGGCAAATCTTCGGGAGAACCATTCACTTGCTCTCCCAACTCAGCATGCTGCTGGGACCGGGCATCTGCCTACGCCCTCAGCACCTTTTGGTACTTTTCCTTCCTAGAGACTCCTGGGTAGGTACTCCCATCCCCTTGCAAAACCCTTTCAGCTGGCTGACAGTGTATGCCTCCAGCTTGGCTAGGTCAAACTCCTTGGCTCCACTTGTGGACCCAGCAAGAGACATGATGTATAGGATTTAGATTGGAAAATGTCCAGCAGGGAAATTGTTGCAAAAATGAGAACAAATAAAATTGAACTTTAACTATGGGTAGGTAGTATGCACATAGTTATTGTATGGTTCTGCACAAACACAAGTCCTATCCTCATCGCTGATTACCGATGTTCGAAATGCGGTCTCTAGTTGGCAGAGGTATACACCCTTGTCCAAGTAGGGACAACAGTCCTAGCCAGGGTAAGTCACAACAAAATCCATATTATACTGTGCCCACCCTCTGGTAGCTTGACAATGAGCAGTCAGACTTAACTTAGAAGGAAATGTGTAAAATATTTATGCAACATATCATACAGAAAAACATTGAAAACACCACAAAAATACACCACGCAGGTTTAGAAAAATAGATAATGTTTATCTTAATAAATTACGGTCAAAACAACAAAGATCCAATACGCACAAGTTGAAATATTACTTTTAAAAGGTTAAAAAGTCTTAATCCTTACAAATAAATAGTTGTATCTTTGTTATACACAGTACCTAGTGTGCATTAAAAATAATGATGCACAGAGGTGACAGAGGAGGAGATGCATGGAAAAATATTGTTTTGAGTTAAATTGTCCGAAGGGGCACAGATGATGCGTTGTTTCTTTCCACGCTGTACGGGGCTTGTGTTGTTTTTAAGTGTGCAGTCTTGGTTCCTCTCTGCGGTGCAGGGATATTTTGACGCCCAGGGACGATGCAGGGACATTTTTTGACGCTGTAGAAGAAGGCATGGACGCTGCACCGATCTGGTATACGATCTGTCTAATTTTCAGTCACAAGGCAGGCGCTGCGTCGAATTTCCAGTCAGGAAGTCAAGGCTGCATCGTTCTGGTCATCTGTGTGGGGATTTCTTGGTCGCAATGTTCCTATCGATTTCAGCAGGCGGTTCATAGATTTTTGGCACACAGGGAGTTTCCTGAAGAGATTAAGGTGGTCATTATGAACATGGCGGGAAACACGGCCGACTGCCGTGGCGGCGGTGAACAGAATCATGCCGGCGGCAGTGAATGGAAACCTGCCATATAATGAACACAAAACCCAACCCCGCCAAACATTCCCCAGCACTCCCCACTAGGACCCTGTCGGAGGGAATCCCGGCCCACCCCACCCCCGCCAAGCACACCCACATCCCACCCTCCTAATAATCATGCACAAATCACCTCAGCGGACAGTGGAGGCCAGACGACCATTGGCGGCTGAGACCGCCACGGGCGGCAAGTGGGCCCAACAGCAACCAGTGCACACATTGGATAGGCTTAGCACCCACACACCCGACACACATCCATAACACCATAAAACACCTCCAGTCACACCCCACAATCCCTTGCAAGGAAACCAGGACCAGAAGACAGAGAGCACCAGAGCCAGACAGAGAACGCCAGCAGACAGGACATGCATAGCGACCCACACAGGAGCACCCAAACGCCGTCCCCAGTCCCGACGCCATCCACCACACTCACCATGTACCCCTCCCCCCAAAAATCCATGCTTCATCGAAAGGGAGCTAAGGACCATGGTAGACGAGATCCTAAAAGTGGAGCCACAAATATTCGGTTCCGAGGGGCAGCACACACCCATCGCCCGGAAAATGGAGCTGTTGGGACACCATCCACGCACCAGGGACGACATCCGCAAGAGATGAAACGAACTGCAGGTGAAGGTCCGGGCCATGGCATCCAGGTACTACATCGCAGTGCAGAAGACTGGGGAGGACCGCCACCAACACCACCTGACTACACCGACTGGGAGGAGAAGGTACTCGCCATCCTGCACCCAGAGCGACTCACTGGACTCACTGAAGGGATGGACTTGGGTAAGTCATCTACATTTACCCCATATACACCATACCTGTAATGCATGCACCACCCCACCCCACCCACACCCACCTAGACCCACAACCCTCCCAGCCATTAACCACCACATCCACCACCCTGCATCACCCACAACTCACTACCAGTGCCACATCACTCCCGCTGTGCACAGCCACCCACCCCTGCATGTACCAACAATGGAATAATAACCCCCACCACAATGTAACCCCACTACTGCCACTAAATGCAATGTCCACCTCACAAAGGCACCCCTGAAGGCCACTGAAAGGCACACCAGCACTAAATTGCACAGTACAGCCCACCTCAAACCCTCCTGCATATGTAACAAACAATTCTATGTCCATCAACAGGCACCACCACCCATGCAACCCTAATGGAGGGGACAAGGAGTGCCACAGCATTCCAGGGAGACAGAGGCACATCACAGGACACTGGTGAAGGATCCCTGGACACTGATGAGCAGGCAGGCCCCTCACACAGCCCTGGATGCTCACCACGCAGCAGCCCCACCAAGGAAAACACTGTCATGCCTAACACCCTGTCAAGACCAGCAGGCCAGGGGAGGAGTGCCCACACCAGTGGACCCAGGGCACAAAGAGGTGGAACACAGCAACAGAGGCCACAGTCTCCCACCCCCAACATGCAGGAAGACGAGGGCCCCAGTACTAGTGGGACGTCAAGACCTGCGCAGGGGACACAGGCACAGGGGGCCAGGGCAAGGTCAAGTGCCCCAGTGGGCCAGGGGGTAGGGCACCAGATAGATGCAGCAGCCCAGGACGTCATTGCAGAGGTATTGGGGGCATACCAACATACCCAAGACAGGTTGGCACAGATTGTAACCACCCTGGAGCAAAGTCAGAGGATGCAGCTGGAACACCACCAACAGGCCATGGAGCAGTGGAAAGAACATAATGCCACAATGGCCACCATTGCTGGAGCACTGCTGCAGTTGGTCAACAAACCCTCAGAAACCCATACCGGACAAGAGGCCCCCACAACAGCCCTGGACATCCAGCAACAGTTGTCCAAAGCAGCTGAAACAGCACAGGAAATACCCTCCCAGAAACCACAAGGGACAACCATGTCACCCCAAGTAGCTCCACAGCAGGCACCGACACGTAGTCTAAGGCCAAGATATGGCACTGGAAACCCAGCTAAGAACAAGCCCCCTTCCAACAACTGAAACTGCTACTACTGCCAAGAAACCATCCCACCCATTCTCCAACTGCACTTAGCTGAGGCTAAATAATGTACTAAACTACAAATAGGACCCACCTATGATATCAAACAGGCTTGTCACCAAGTCGGTTTTGAGGACACCCAACCATAACGACTTCCATCACTGTACATAGCACATTTCACTGTATTCCACCAGTAAACAACATATCTCACCTGTAACACTGGCCCCTGTCTTCAATGTTGAACAAAGTGGAGTAATGATGCAACAGGCAGGGATAAACTTTATTGTCAAATTGTGCATGGTGGTAGTCCAGTGTGTTTCAAAATAGTCAAGAAGGGAATGCTTATATTGTCTGTATGTACCATGCTCAAGAGGACCATGGCTCACATATCATGACCAATTCCTCCTAGTTGACATGGCACACTTACAGTATCAGTCACTAACCACATATACAGGCTGATGTCACAGACAGTTATTGGAAGTAGAGTTATATCAGTTGGTTTCTGGAATTGATATCTTCCCCTTCCTCATCTTCACCATCACTCTCCCTACCTCTCTGAGGTAACAGATCAGGACCTATAGCACCCCCACCTCCAAAAGGGGGATTGAATGTCTCACTGCCATGTTGTGCAGCATGCAGCATGCCATGACTATCCTACACACCTTATCAGGCCCATAGGCCAGGGAACCCCCAGAGATATGTAGACACGGGAATCTAGCCTTCAGGAGACCTTTAGTACGCTCTATCACCCTCCTTGTACGTCCATGGGCCTCATTGTATTTCCTCTCTCCATCCGTCCTGGGATTCCTCACTTGTGTCAGGAGCCAATGCAAGTTTGAATAGCAAGAATTACCTAGAGAAATGGTCAATACAGAGTCGTCATTGGAATGTCCTTAATCTGACAGGCTGTTTTTCTGCAATGTGCCAGTTAGTGACAGGCACACTTACCTTTGATCCACCTCTGTCCTCTTGGAGTTGTTCCATCTTTTGTGGCACACTACTGTTCCTCAAAACAAATGAATCATGGACTGAACCCAGAAACATGGCATTCACATGGGATATGTACTGGTCTGCTGTACATACCAATTGGATGTTCATGGAGTGAAAGTTCTTCCTGTTTCTGTACACCTGTTCACTTACTCTTGGGGGATGATGGGTATGTGGGTTCCATCAATGGCACCAATAACATGGGTAATGTTTGCAAAGGCATAGAAGTCTGACTTGATGGCAGGGAGCTCAGCACTTTGGGGGAATTGCACATAGGATTGCAGATGTTGTACAAATGCATTCAGAAATCTTGTAAGTACCTGGCTGAACATTGGCTGTGAGAAACCAGCACCCATGCCCACTGTCACTTGAAATGAGCCTGTGGCCAGAAATGGAGTGCGGAGAGCACCTGCACCTCAGTTGGAATGGAATACTGATTACGATTTTCCTCGCCACAAGGGTCGGTACCTGTGAGGGTTAAGAACAAGGAGTCATGTGCAAACTTACACTGGCATATTTGCTAAACACATTCACTGCATTCTTCATAGTAGTGCCTGTACAATAGCTGCAAACTGACAGATGTACATTGACATCACTAAGAGGGAATGGAGTAAATTATGTGTGCCTATATGCTCTCTGGTTAGAGACATAGGTGCTTCATATGGCTAGTAGGCCCAGCATTGTGACTAAATAGAATTTCAAGATGCGTAGGTGATGGCAAAATGTTGGCCCAATGTAGTTCTGCCCCTTCATTGTGGAAGTGACCTAAGACCGCTAGCGGCTGACGTCACAGAGTACGGCGGTGTTGACCGCTGTTCGCACCCTCAACATGGATGCCAATGGGGAATCCTGGCGTATCATGATCGCCGCCGGCCGTAACGGTGCATTCCGCCACAGAACGTACGCGCGTTCGTCATTGTGTGATCACTTGACTCCCTGATCCTGTGCGGACAAGTACTCCACTCCATGTAATGCTGTGGCCTGCCTCCGGCTATGTATGCTCCACGTGGTGCAGGGGAAAGGGCCCGACCTTCACCCAGGAAGAACTGGAGAAACTGGTGGAAGGGGTCCTGCCCGTGTACGGCAGACTCTACGGCCAGCCAGAGGTCCAGGTGAGTCCGGGTTTGGGGGGCACTTTGTGTTTAATGGATGGAGTGGATTGCTCTGATGTGTGCTCCTGTGAGCCAGGATGGGGCTTGGTGAATGGAATGCTGCGTGCCATTGTCCTGCATTTCTGGGATTACTGTCTGTCCTATGTCTGACAATCAGCCAGCTATTGCCATTGTGCAGGTGCCTGAACTCTGTGTTTCTTCTCTGTGTCTCCCTACTAGGTCAGCGCCCACCAGAAGAGGGCACATTGGCATGTCATCACCAAATAGGTACAGAACCTGGGGGTTTACAACCGGCGGAGCACCCACTGTCGTAAGAGGTGGGAGGACCTGAGGCGCTGGGTGCGGAAGATCAGTGAGGCCCAGCTGGGGAAGTCCTCCCAACGTGGTAGGGGTGCCCGTCGGGCACTGCCCCCCCTCATGCGAAGGATCCTGGCGGTGGCGTACCCAGACCTGTATGGGCACTTGAAGGCCGCACAGCAGTCACAAGAGGTGAGTACTCACAGCCCATACTTCAGCCTGGAAAGATGACTGTGTGTGTGATAGGGCTCATGGTGCTTAGAGCAGGGTTTTTGACTGGTGTCCAGCTATTGTCTGCTCCTTAAAGGGTGTAGGGGTGTCCCTGTCAGGTTTCACATACCTCAGCTTCAATGCAATGACAGGATATGGGTGTAGGTCACTATACTGCTCAGTAGTCAGGGCCATGGTCATGTTGGGTGTGTCTGCTGGGCAGGTGTATGTCTGGCCATTGTGTATCAGCATTCAGCTAATTACAAGTGTCTCTCCTGTTTTGTCTCCCCATCCCTGTTCTCTTTTGTGTGTCTGGTACAGCATAATCATCAGATGAGGGAGATGAGGCACTGGCTAGTGGGGAGACAGCGGCCCACGGATCCTCGGAGGCAGAGACAACAGATGCCCAGGGGACCAGTGGGCGGGAGGGTGAGGGGACTTCCACAGGGCAGGCTACTACCACAGGAGGGTAGTGACTCTGAAACCTCCTCCGATGGGGGTCCTCCAGCGGTGGTGGACACTAGTGGACAAATCACGACCGTGAGATCTTCCGCCACCACCAATACCATCAGCACCCTCCCTTCTGCTCCCCACCGAGTTGGCTGTGCCTGCCCACCCAGAAAGGTGGGCGTCTCCTTAGTCCCAGGCACCTCCTCCCCTGCCCCAGTCAGTCCTGCTGCCCTCACAGAGGAGGCTATTGACCTCCTGAGAACCATCTCTGTAGGGCAGACAACCATCAGGTACAGCAGACTAATGCCTATCTGGATGGCATTCACAGTGCTGTGTCTGCCCTACAGAAATCTTTTCAGGCTCTGGCCTCCCTTTGGACGGCAGCCAGTTTCCCTGTCCATTCCGTCCCCCCTCCAACCTCCTCTACCCCTTCCAGCACGCCACTCCCTTCACCCGTCCAAGGCACACATTCAGACACACAGTCAAGCACATCCACACACAAAAAACATACTTCCAAACACAAGCACCACACCTCGTACCACAAGCATTCACATAGCCATCAGACACCTGCACACACAACAATGTCCACTTCCCCCAGTGTGCCCGCCTCTCCTGCATCTCTGTCTGTCCCCTCTACATACACACCCTCATGCACTGCACCTTCACTCACTTTTACTGCTCCTCTTCCTGCACTCACCACAATAGCAGACAGCCATACATGCACCCCATACACACCTGCACTCACCACCTCCACTGTAGTTGACACAATCAGCACACTCACCTAACTTGCAGACACCCACCCAACATACATCCACACTAGCTGCCTGTCTTCTCCCACTGTGTCCACCCACCCCACCTCCCAAAACACTCAAACACACCAAGGCACCCACCCATCAGACATCCACCACACCACAGCACACTGAGCAGTCACCGGCACCCACTACACGCACACCTACACCCCATACATCAACTCCCTCTGCCTCCACTCCCACGCCCTCATCCCCGCCCACCCCAATTGCTCCCTAGAAACATTTCCTCTCCCGAAGGCCCGCTCAGAGCCTAAGGCATCCTGCTGTGCTCGAGCCAAACAGCCCACACCCCCTTCAAAGGAGAAGCCCACCCCCCCAACCTCCTCACGCAAGTCAGAGTCCCACCACGTTGCAAATCCCCATCCCCCCTGCCTCCATTCCGTGCGGTGCCTGGATCCCCCTATGGTACCCTGTTGAGTGGAGTACCCAGCACTTGTGGGAGTCAGGTGTGGCCAGTTGTGGCCAAGGAAAATTTACTTTTTATGGACTGGCCATTGGCCCTGTTATCATCATTTAGTTCAGTGAGCTACTGAATAAAGTTTCTGTGTGGCCTGTGTTTGGGCTGCACGGAGTTCCACCCTGGAGTTTGTTTAAATAATTTATGGATGTGGTGCTATTGTATGTCCTTTGGCCAAGTTGCAGTGGCCTTCGGTCGGGTACGTCCCTCTTGGTGTGGGGTATCTGACTATTGCTGCTGGGAAGGGTTAGGGGGGCTTTGTGGGGTGGGTGGTGTGGGTGTGTATGTAACTTTGCCCTTTCCTCCCTTGTGTCGTAGATTGCGGTACTTACCGTTGTCGTCTTCGTCTTCGTCGGCGGTCTCGGTCGTGTAGATATATGGCAAGGAGCAAGGATGGCATGGTCTGCAGCTCTCTGTCCACGGCTGCCGCTGCACGTTTTGTTGACTTCCGGTGAGTGATTCCTTCTATTTGTTACTTTTATGCCTGGCTTTGTGTGGCAGTGGTTCCCGCCCCGGAACTGGCGGCGGAATGGTGGTTCATTATTTGATGAGCGGGTTGGGCCTTTCCGACAGCTTGTGGGCGGTATCGGCCGTCGTCAGCGAGACTCCTTTCCTGCCGCTGGGTGGTACGCAGGATGCGTGAGTTTCGTTTGGTTCATTATTTGGCGGTCCGGACCGCTCCTCTGTTGGCGGTTTCTACCGCCAGCGGTGCGGAACGGACCGCCATGTTCATAATGAGGGCCGAAGTATTTCTGGCCCTGAGACTTCAGAAAACAGGAGGCAAGCTTAGTCCAAGCCCTTGGAGAGCACTTTTGGGAAAGTCTAAGTCCTTCTCAGCAAAGTCAGAGGCCTGAAGGGCAGCAGGATAACAGCAGGGCAGCAGTCCTTCTCAGCAAAGCAGCCCAGATGAGACGTTTGGCAGCCAGTCATTTCTTCTGACAGGGTACAGGTATAGGTCCAGAAGTGTCTGTTTTGATTGGGTCAGAGACCCAGTTTATATACCCAAAATGCCTTTGAAGTGGGAGGGGACTTCAAAGAGTGGTTTTGAAGTGCACAAGTTCCTCTTTCAGTTTAGTACTGTCTGTCAGGGCCCCAATAGGGGGTTTAGCAGTCCACTGTGTGAGGGCAGGCCACTGGCCTTTGAAATGTTAGTGTCAGGCCCTCCACCCTTCCAGCCCAGGAAGATCCATTCAATATGTATATGAATGCAGGTGTGACTGAGTGTCCTGTGTGTATGGTTGTTTGGGTGAAATGCACAAGGGAGCTGTCAACCAGCACTGACCAGACATTGATTGGAGACAGGCCGTAAGGCATAGATGGTTCTAAGCACAGAGAAATGCTCACTTTTTAAAAGTGTCATTTCTGAAATAGTACTATAAAATCCAACCTCACCAATAAGCAGGATTCACCATTGCCATTCTGGCCACAATAAATATGACCTGGTTACCCCTTTCAGATCAGAATCTACCACTCAAAAAGTATATGACGGTAGACCATATGCTAGTCTATGAAAGGAACAGGCCTAACAGTAGTGGAAAACAAATGTAGGAGTTATTCACTACCAGAACATAGCAAAGACATACGTACATGTCCTGTCTTTTACCTACATAGCACCCTGCCCTATGGGTTACCTGGGGCCTACCTTAGGGGTGACTTACAAAAAATAAGCTCACAGTAGGTGGCAGTCCCTTGTGGCTCAGGATGAGGCCCCCCACTTTTTTTTAAAAAAGCCCCAGGGATTTCATCCACCCGGGGGCATTAGACTAACCAAGCACAGGAGACTGGGGGGGTCATTCCGACCCTGGCGGTCCAAGACCGCCAGGGCCGGGGACCACGGAAGCACCGGCAACAGGCTGGCGGTGCTTCCCAGCCCATTCTGACCGCGGCGGTAAGACCGCGGTCAGAAAAGGGGATCCGGCGGTTTCCCGCCGGATTTCCCCTAGCTGGGCTGAATCTCCATGGCGGCGCTGCAAGCAGCGCCGCCATGGAGATTCCGACCCCCTTCCCGCCATCCTGTTTCTGGCGGTTTTTACCGCCAGGAACAGGATGGCGGGAACGGGTGTCGTGGGGCCCCCTAACAGGGCCCCATAAAGATTTTCACTGTCTGCTTAGCAGACAGTGAAAATCACGACGGGTGCAACTGCACCCGTCGCACCCCTGCAACTCCGCCGGCTCCATTCGGAGCCGGCTTTCTTGTTGCAGGGCCTTTCCCGCTGGGCCGGCGGGCGCTCTTTTGGTGGTCGCCCGGCGGCCCAGCGGGAAAGCCAGAATGGCCGCCGCAGTCTTTTGACCGCGGAGCGGCCATATGGCGGTAACCACATGGCGGCCCTGTGTGTCCACTCGTAAAATAAAACAACAATGTTTTTTAGCCCTGGGACCCCACCACATGGTGTTCGTACCCTGGGCCCTTTTCTCATTTTTTTTACTTTTGTTTTGGGATTCACCTGAAGCCAAGTCCCAAGATAGCTGAAAACACTTCAATGACTTCCGTTGTTGAAGTGTTATCAGCCAATCAGATCTCTGCATGAGATTGGGAGGGGTCGCAAATCCTTTGTGTCCCTAGATAAACACATTTGTCTTCCCCTTAATTTCTCAAAAACTACTAAACAGAATTATCCCAAAACAAATAAGCACGCTGTACTGGACCAGGAGCTACCTTCCTGCCAAATTTGATGTAATTCTGTCAATAGTTTTTGCACTATTGCGGTTCAAAACCCTTATGGATCAATTAATGGGCAAAACATGTTTTGGGGCCCGCCTTTTTTCCCCGGACTCCGTGGCCGGATCACCCTGAAACTTTCCAGGCAGCAGCTGACAAGACTGGCAAATCTTTTGGGAAGGTTTCATGAAGACTCATGAAGCAGTGCCAAAGATATAGGCAAGTAAATAAAGGTTTTTTTTTTATATAGAAACTAGGTCTTAATTATAAATACCTAGGGGCATATTTATACTCTGTTAGCGCCGGATTTGCGTTGTTTTTTTTTACGCAAATCCGACGCAAAGCTAACTCCATATTTATACTTTGGCGTTAGACCCGTCTAGCGCCAAAGATCTTGGAGTTTGCGTCATTTTTTAGCGCAGACACCTACCTTGCGTTAATGATATGCAAGGTAGGCGTTCCCTTCTAAAAAATGACTCCAAGGCATGGGCGCCTTATTTAAACTCCCGTGCAAAAATGACGCACGGGAGTGGGCGGGCCTTAAAAAATGACGTCCAGCCGCTTTTGCGTAATTTTTTAACGCCTGGTCAGGGCAGGCGTTAAGGGACCTGTGGGCTCGGAAGGAGCCCAGAGGTGCCCTCCCATGCCCCCAGGGACACCCCCTGCCACCCTTTCCCACCCCAAGAGGACGCCCAAGGATGGAGGGACCCATCCCAGGGAACTTAAGGTAAGTTCAGGTAAGTATTTTTTTTTTTTTTTTGTGGCATGGGGGGCCTGATTTGTGCCCCCCTACATGCCACTATGCCCAATGACCATGCCCAGGGGACATAAGTCCCCTGGGCATGGCCATTGGGCAAGGGGGCATGACTCCTGTCTGTGCTAAGACAGGAGTCATTTCAATGGGGGTTGGGAGTAAAAAAAAATGGCGCAAATCGGGTTGAGGCCAAAATTTTGCCTCAGACCTGACTTGCCCCATTTTTGGATGCCCAAGCTCCATTTTCCCCTACGCCGGCGCTGCCTGGTGTGAGTCATTTTTTTTTACGCACACCAGTCAGCTGCGCCGGCTAACGTCATTCAATAAATAAGGCGCCCGCATGGCGCTTTGGAATGGCGTTAGCCGGCGTTAAAATTTTTGACGCACAACTGCGTTGGCGCAGTTGTACGTCAAAAAGTATAAATATGGCCCGTAGTGTTGACTTACCCAGCTTACCAAGAGCCCCCCCCCCAGTGCATTTTCCACTGATTTTGGTGGTACATTCTTGGTGGCAAATTCTTGGTTCTGAGGAATATGAGGACTTCTCCACAAAATAAACAAGCACCTATATCAAACAGATAATAGGAAGGGACCTGGTTTGGTGGAGATTTACGTTTTTGTACTCTCATTGGCCTTTCTATAGGACTATTCATGTTATCATAGAATTTCTGGGAAAAAAGTGACAGGAACAGTGTTGCCACAATGCATACAAAGTCACTCGTTCATTTCCTTGTGCTACATTACACTGTTGTAGTGTAGGATACATACTGGACATTTACCCAAGGAGGCAGAAGGAATTCCACTTGGGTAGATATTTGGTTCAAAGTAGTAGAATCTTGTTGGATAAAAGGACAGTTGAGTTTCCTTTGTGGCTGAGTCACTCACACAGCTTCTGACACATCCACTCTGACACTCACACACACACACTCACTCAGAAACTCATGCACTCACTCACAGACCTATTCAGAGATTTATACACCCACTCACGAATCCACTCAGACATTCACACACCCACTTAGAGACTCTCTCAGAAATTCATGCACCCACTCATGTTCTTGCACCTACTCACAGACCCACTTAGAGATTCATTAACACACTCAGAAGCTCATGCGTTCACTCACAGATGCTGTCAGAGATTAATTTACCCACTCACAGACTTTCACTGGAAAAAACAAAGGTTACTGGGACATTATAGTTAGGCCTTAGAAATTCAGCAGTTATAGTTAGAGGTATTTCAAGTAACTATAATTTTCACCCTATGGTAACTCTAATTCGGCCCCTTGCCATGGACTGCTAATTACCCCAGATATTTCAGCACTCATGACAAATTTTTTAATGTTAATAAAAATATAAATGAGGCATTAACAGTCAAATTAATGAAGAAAAAACTGTCCCTGGCAGGGGTACGAGTATATGCAAGTAAATTCAGAACCTAACTACAATGTCCATGTCAACTTTGTTTTTCTGTGAAGATATATATAGATATACACACACACACACACACACACACATATATATTCATTCAATGATATAATTGGAGATGCAATTGCTGATGTAGTATGTAAGATAACTAGCAGTGCATGGGAAGGGCATAAGTTGTATTTTAACTTACTTAAGGCACAAGTTACTTGAAATAACTCTAACTGCTGATTTTCTAAGGTTTTGTGTGTGTGTATAAGTTCCTAATCTATATAGAATGTCCCACGAACCTTAATTTTTTTCAGTGAATAAATATAAATATATACATATATGTATACATATATATAGTGGAGTATGAGTACCGTACAGAATATGAACTTGATATACTGTGTCTAACATTGAAACTCCATTGATTGAATCATGATGATGTGCTATATTTAACTTTTCAAGTATCTTGAGTATTGATGATTTTTGTTTTAAAGGAAGATTGGTATAGTGCTTAGGAGTTTTTAAAATTAATTTAAACATTTAGGGGGTCATTCTGACCTCGGCGGTAAAAGGCCCTTACCGCCGGTCAGAAGACCGCCATAACACCGCCGCGGCCACGGTTAACCGCCACGGTCATTCTGACCCACAACGGCCAAACCTCCAAAAATCCGTCCTCCACTGCAGCCCGCCACATCAGCGGGCAGCGATAAACTGGAGATGACCAAACCTCCACCGTCACGCCAACAGAAATACGCCCATGCCATTACGACCCACGAATCCACACAGCGGTCATTCAAACGCGGTATTCCATTGGCGCTACACACCGCCGCGGTCAGAATACACACACATCACCAAAACACAGCCACATTGGACAATTTGAAATACACACACATGATACACATACACACACCACTCCCACACAATCAACCAACTATAAAACACACACCCACATCACCCACAAACCCCTGCGACCATAATTACTGAGAGAAGGAGAGAGAGACACAGCAGACAATCCATAGCAAGACACACTGAGGCACACTACACCATCACACACACCACATAGTAGCACAAAGCACCACTCACCAACATACTCCTCATCACATACACCACCCCACACCTCACCCACACCACCCCATGGCACCCCAAAGGCACCCACGCTTTTCGGACCAAGAACTCCGGGTCATGGTGGAGGAAATCCTAAGAGTGGAACCCCAGCTCTTCGGCTCGCAGGTGCAGCACACCAGTATAGCCAGGAAGGCGGAGCTATGGCAGCGGATCGTGGACAGGGTCAACGCGGTGGGACAGCATCCCAGGAATAGGGAGGACATCCGCAAAAGATGGAACGACCTACGGGGGAAGGTCCGATCGATGGTCTCCAGGCACAACATCGCGGTCCAGAAGACTGGCGGCAGACCCCCACCCACCCCTCCCAAATTTACATCGTGGGAGCAAGACGTCTTGAACATCCTGCATCCTCAGGGCCTCGCTGGAGTAGCCGGAGGAATGGACTCTGGTAAGTCCAATCTCAACTACTATATCCCCCCCACCCCACCAGCATGCCAACCCACACCCCCACCCTCACCCCCAACCCCCCAGCACACATCCTCCCTGACAATGTCTCACCAGGACAACCCACCCATCCCAACACCAACTCCTGCATGCCAACACAAATCATGGGCACCCATCACCTAAGCATGACCACTGCACTAACCCCCCCCCCCACTAACTACCCTCACAACACCTCCCTCAAGGGAATGCCTGCACTGGGGGACAAGGGCACCCATAACACGCACGCTATTGCACACACAGAAACAATAACCAAACTCTCTTACCCCATGCAGGACCCGAACGACAACACACCAGCCAGGAGGGTCCAGAAGTGTCCATCCCACCACCGGAACAGGCCCACACTGAGGATAGCAGCTCTGTCGACAGTGAACCTGATGACCAGCCCGGACCATCGGGGACCTCTGGGCAGTCGGTTCCCCTCAGGCAGCCACAGGCCACACCAGACCCGACCCCCTCTGCCAACACCAGCACAGCTCCCACCCAGCGGGCCCATGCCTCTGTCTCTAGGACAGCTCAATCAGCGGTGTGTCTGCCACTACAGGGCACCCAGGCTAACCCAACACCCCAACAACAACAGGGACCTGGGGGCAGTGGTAGAGGGCACACCGTCCAGGGGACAGAGGCCGGGGGAAACCGGGCAGCTCGGAGGGCTGCTGTGCGACAGGGGGGGGAGGAGAGGCCCAGGGAACCCACTCTCCAAGAGGCCCTCACCACCCTCATGGGGGCCTACCACCACTCCCAAGAAACGATGGCGACGGTACTGGCCAGGTTCACTGAGATCCAGGCACAGCAGGAGGAACGCTACATGGGGTTCAGGGAGGAGCTGAGAATCATCGGGACCGCAATGGGGACCATCGTCCTGGCCCTCAACAGGATAGAGGACGCGTTGCGGGACCATGGTGCACCACACAGGGCCCCTGTCACTAGCCCGGACCAGGAACAGCCTACCACCTCCGCCGGCGCTAGTGGACAGGAGGTCCCAACACCTCGACAGCCCCCCAGAACCCCACCTCCTGCTGAAGAACAACCACCCCGTAAGAGGAGCCTGAGACCAAAAAAAAAGACAGAGTAGGATGTCAAGACCCCCGCCAGCAGGACATACCCCCTCAAGTCTTCCCACTGTCCCACATTGCCACCCTGTCCAACCATGAACTGCCTATGCTCCATCCTTCCACAGGCAAAAGGACAATGCACCTGTGAGACTGAGAACTGGACTCTGCCATGGATATTCCTCCACCCCCACCCATCACCCTTAGAATCACATGTACCGATATCTAGCACTGTAAATAAATCACATTTTGCACACAAATCTGTTTTGAGTCATGCTGTATTATTAACAAATGTATTACATATTACTGTTCAATTTCTGTTCTGTCAATTAGTCATGACAACATACCAATGTCAATACGCTGTATTTCATGGGCGAACCAAGCAGAAGTCAGGTACTGAGTCAGACAGCACTGAGAAGGGAAGGGAAAGGCAAAAATTAATGAAAAACATCTGTGGGGAACTACAGAAAGTACAGATGCAGGAGGCTATAAGCAATTGTGAAATGTCGTGGGTGATTCTTACCTGTGTGTTACTGGAAATACTGTTGTATCACTCTGTCCCTATTGTCTGTGTCATCCTCAGAGTCTTCCTCCTCTTCACTCTCCACAGGCTCCACGGCTTCTACAACACCACCATCTGGACCATCCTCCTGCAGGAAAGGCACCTGGCGTCGCAAAGCCAGGTTGTGAAGCATACAGCACCCCACGATGATATGGCACACCTTCTTTGGTGAGTACATTAGGGATCCACCTGTCATATGCAGGCACCTAAATCTGGCCTTCAGGAGCCCAAAGGTTCGCTCAATCACCCTCCTAGTACGCCCATGGGCCTCATTGTACCGTTCCTCTGCCCTGGTCCTGGGATTCCTCACTGGGGTCAATAGCCACGGCAGGTTGGGGTAACCAGAGTCACCTATTAGCCACACACGCTGTCTCTGTAGCTGGTCCATCACATAGGGAATGCTGCTATTTCGCATAACATACGCGTCATGCACTGACCCTGGGAACTTGGCATTTACATGGGAGATGTACTGGTCAGCCAAACTGACCACCTGGATATTCATTGAATGGTAATTCTTCCTGTTCCTGTACACCTGTTCATCGTCATTTGGGGGGACTAAAGCCACATGGGTCCCATCAATTGCACCAATGATGTTGGGGATGTGTCCTAGGGTATAGAAATCAGCTTTCACTGTAGGCAAATCACCCTCCTCTGGGAATTTGATGTAGCTCCTTATGAGTTTCATCAGGGCAGACAACACTCTGGATAAGATCTTGGAAAACATAGGCTGAGACATCCCAGATGACATGGCCACTGTTGTCTGGAATGAGCCAGTTGCAAAGAAATGGAGGACAGACAGAACCTGCACTAGAGGGGGAATTCCTGTGGGTTGGCGGATGGGGGACATCAGGGCTGGCTCCAGCTGGGCACACAGTTCATGGATGGAGGCTCGGTCAAGTCGGTATCGTAGTATTATATGGCGTTCTTCCATTGTCGACAGGTCCACCAGCGGCCGGTACACGCGAGGATTCCTCCTTCTCATCGCTAGTCCCAGCGGACGGTGCCTAGGAAGGAGAATATGGAGTACAGAGTCAATCCACTCACAGGTACGTACAACACAGCTTGCACAGTACAGGTAAATGTATGGTTTGATATGTTTGTATGTGTGCCATTGCAAGGCCTAGGCCTGTGTGACGCATTAGAAATTAAGCCATGTGGGCCCTTGAAATGGCCGATGCCTGACCTGTGAAGTGGGACAATGGGATGTGAGGCCACTGCGCTGGCGGGGCACACCGTGGCGGTAGGCGGTCGAAGACCGCTGCGCGAAGACGCATTGGTTAACATTGAAGCCTATGGGTTTCAGGAGCCAATGACGATGTGCGCCGGCGGTCGCGGTACGCACTGCCGCGGTACGCACCGCCGCGGGCGTGACCGCCATTTTCTATCTGCTCAATCATTCGAGACCTGATCATCCACAGGAGAGGACCTATACTGCAAGTGCTGCTGTGAACTCGGTCTGGAAGTGACAATGGCTGCTGCTACTGGTGAAAGGGCCCCCGCCTTCAGTTCAGAAGAGTTGGAGAAGCTCGTGGACGGGGTCCTCCCCCAGTATGCGCTACTCTACGGTCCTCCAGACCAACAGGTGAGTACACTCAGTGCACATTGAATGGGTTATGCCTGTGTGGAGTGGGGGGGATGTAAGTTGGTGGGGTGTGGAGGGAATGAGGAGTGCAACGCACGACAGATGAGAGAATGGGAACCATGGCAAGGTTGGGGAGGGGGGGGCATGTACTCCAAACATGCAGATATGTGACGGTCTCTCTTTCCCACC
Source organism: Pleurodeles waltl (assembly GCF_031143425.1). Lineage (NCBI taxonomy): Eukaryota > Metazoa > Chordata > Amphibia > Caudata > Salamandridae > Pleurodeles > Pleurodeles waltl. The sequence goes on from NC_090444.1 coordinate 1,456,355,500, forward strand.
CTGTACATGTCAAACAGGTGAGCACCCATCAGAAAATCGATATTTGGCGTGCCATCGCCAAGGAAGTCCGGAACTTGGGGGTCTACAACAGACCGGGCACCCACTGCCGCAAGAGGTGGGAGGACATCCGCCGCGGAACGAGGAAGACCGCAGAAACACTGCTGGGGATGGCCTCCCGACCTAGGAGGGGTGCCAGTCGCACCATGACCCCCCTGATGTCCCGGATCCTGGCGGTGGCCTACCCTAATTTGGATGGGCGCTTGAGGACAGCACAGCAGACACAAGGGGGTGAGTATCTGCACATTCTCCTATCTATATGCGCAGTGGAGGCGTCTGGGTGGGGGAGGAGGGCTGTGGGTGACATTAGGCCAGGGCGCTCTCTGTAGTGTAGTCCTCTCCCTTATGCATGGCCCTGTGCCCCCGCCCCCGACCTCTGTAGGGTGCCAAGTGCAGCTACCCATGCTCCAGCATCACACATGTGCGCGTCTGTTGTCCCTAGACCTGATTGCCTAGTCAGAAGTACTGAGTAGTGTACCCCAAGTTCGCGACTTAGTGTACGAGGCACCTGTGTCTGTCCTCTCCGCAAAGGGTATTGCTAAGGTATGCACTCAACTTTGTTTAATTTCTCCCCCCACCCTAAATCTTTGTCTTCTTGTGTTTTAGCATCATCAGGCGGAGGAGATTTGGCGTCGGAGCAGGAGGGAGCTGCAGGTCACCAGGCCCCGGTGGGCACTGACACAGACACCGAGGGCACCAGTGATCCGGAGGGCGAGGGGAGCACCACAACGGGGGCCGGTGGAGACACCAGCGACACGGACACGTCCTCGTTTGGGAGCTCTCTAGCGGTGGCGGCACCATCTGTGCCCCCCGCAACAACAGGTACAGCCGCCACCCAGCACACCAGCACCGCCCTCCAGGCAGCCCCTCAGTCTTTGCTCCATGGCCGCTCGGCCAGGAAGGCGCGCGTCTCCTTCGCCCCAGGCACCTCAGCCCCTGCCTCTGTTACCCCTGCTGCCCTCAGTGCGGAGCTCATTGACCTGGTGAGGACGGTCATTGTTGGGCAGACTACCCTTCTGAATGCCATCCAGGGGGTGGAAAGGGAGGTGCATTGGAGCAATGCCTACCTGGAGGGCATTCATTCGGGTCAGGCTGCCCATCAACGAGCGTTCACTGCTCTGGCCTCAGCACTGACGGCAGCCATTGTCCCTGTCTCCAGTCTCCCTCTTCTATCTGCCTCCACCCTTTCTCTGTCTCCTGTACCTCAACCTATCCCATCCACACCATCAGACCAGCCTGCACACACCTCAACACCCAAGGCCAGCTCATCCAAACATAAGCACCACAGAAAACACAAGCATTCACCCAAGCAACACACAGATGCAGACATATCAACAGTCACTACCACCTCTGTGTCCCCGTCCTCCTCGTCTCCCTCCTCCCTCCCTGTGACGTCTACACTCACACCTGCATGCACCCCAACATCAGCCAGTTCTTCCACCACCAGCAAACCCTCCACTACAGTCCGCACACCTGCAGTCACCACCCCCACTGGCATTTACACGTCCCCTGTGTCCTCTCCCACTGTGTCTGTCACCCCCTCTTCCAAGACACATAAACGCAGGCAGACACCCAAACAACAGCCAACCACCTCACCACAGCCTACGTCCCAGTCACCTGCACCCAAGGACAGCACACCTGGCTCTCATACAACCACATCCTCTTCCTCCACTTCTCTCACCACTACTCCTACCCCTTACCTTGGTCCCAAGAAATATTACCTCTCCAATTTTTACCTCTTTCCCTCCCCCGACCCACCCCCTCCAACTGGGAAAAGTCCCAAGGGCACCTCAGCCACCACCAGCCCAACTTCTACAGTGCAAGTGGTGCATGGCATGTGGAGTCCACCCTTTGGCGGCAGTAACACTTCGGTGAGCAGCAAGGGGACAGCCAGCCCCCCCCCAGGCAAGAGGACCCGGAAATTGAAGGGCCGCCGTGAGCGGACAGAGACGGCTGCCCCCAAGGAGGTGACTCCGGCCACTTCACCGGCCACAGCAGCCAGGGGAGGCAAGGGGCCGAGAGCCCCATCTAAGGAGCGGAAGGACAGCAGGGCGGAGAGGACAACCACCAGGAGCGCGGAGCAGGAGGGCCCCACAAGCCCCATCCCGGCTGCAAGGGACGACACCAAAGGGCCCAGGACTCACTCCCCGAAGGGGCCTGACACAACACGGTCGGAGGGCGAGTGATCAGGGTGTCCAGGCCAGGTCTGACTCCCTTGACATACTGCAAGAGCACCGCTGAACAGGGCCCCGCCGTGAAGACAGGTACCGCTGAAGAGGGCCCCGCCGTGCAGAAGAGCACCGCTGAACAGGGCCCCGCCGTGAAGACAGGTACCGCTGAACAGGGCCCCGCCGTGCAGAAGAGCACCGCTGAACAGGGCCCCGCCGTGAAGACAGGTACCGCTGAACAGGGCCCCGCCGTGCAGAAGAGCACCACTGAACAGGGCCCCGCCGTGAAGACAGGTACCGCTGAACAGGGCCCCGCCGTGAAGACAGGTACCGCTGAAGAGGGCCCCGCCGCGCAGAAGAGCACCGCTGAACAGGGCCCCGCTGTGAAGACAGGTACCGCTGAACAGGGCCCCGCCGTGAAGACAGGTACCGCTGAACAGGGCCCCGCCGTGCAGAAGAGCACCGCTGAACAGGGCCCCGCCGTCTCAAGCACCGCTCCGCTGGGCCCTTCCTCTCAAGCACCGCTCCGCTGGGCCCTTCATCTCAAGCACCGCTCCGCTGGGCCCTTCATCTCAAGCACCGCTCCGCTGGGCCCTTCATCTCAAGCACCGCTCCGCTGGGCCCTTCCTGTCAAGCATCGCTCCGCTGGGCCCTTCATCTCTAGCACCGCTCCGCTGGGCCCTTCCTCTCAGGCACCGCTCCGCTGGACATCGCCATGTCATGCACCGCTGCGCTGGGTCCCGCCGTCTCAGGCACTGTTTATGGTTCACTGTGCCCACCATGCCTCCTCCTTGACCAGTGGAGACTGTCATCCACCGGATGGACTGTGGCTTTGCACTCCCCAGGATGGTGCAGTGGGCAGCCCACCCACTGTAGAGACATTGAGAGACTGTGGCTTTGCACTCCCCAGGATGGTGCAGTGGGCAGCCCAACCAATGTAGAGACATTGAGAGACTGTGGCTTTGCACTCCCCAGGATGGTGCAGTGGGCAGCCCACCCACTGTAGAGACATTGAGAGACTGTGGCTTTGCACTCCCCAGGATGGTGCAGTGGACATGGTGGCTCCTCATGGATCTGGCGTCGTGGACTCATGTGGCTGTGGTGGCCCCCCCTTCCCTTCCCCCTGAGGTGCCTGTAGTTTTAACATCAGATGCCCCTGCAGTGTTCTCTCCAAAGGACTCAGGTCTCGTGTGTGGGCTTTGCCCTTGTTTCGCAGAACATTGGCCCACGGACATGTTAGATTCGTAGGATGTGCAGGACTTGTTACTTCAGTGATACACTGATGTGTATATATTTTTGGTTTTAGTAAATATTTTTCACGGTTGCTCAATTATTTCCAGGTGCTTTTTTGTACATAAATATTTATTCCAAATTTGGTTGTGTTTTTAAAGGGTGTTTGTGTGGTGTCACTGTGACTTCCTGCTCTGCATTGGTGTGTACATATTGGGGGGGTCGCATATGTGTATGCCCGTAACCTTTCGTCCTCCCCCCTCCCGTGTGTCGTAGGTGCAGTACTCACCGTTGACCTCTGCGCCGGAGTTCGTACTCGTGGTAGATGAGCAGGTAGACGAGAGCAGGTATGATGTTCAATTCGGGTTCCATGCTGTCCGGATTCCCCGTGGAGTGTCTCGAGGTGAGCGTTTTCCATTGAAAATGTCTGTTTCCGCCGTGTTTTTATCGGCGGGGCTCCCGCCCCGGAAAAGGTGGCGGATTGGTGGGTCGTGATAGGGTGGGCGGTACATTGTCTGCCGCCTGGCTGTTGGCGGTGACCGCCGCGCTGTTTGTTTGTTCCGCCGTGGCGGTCGGAGTGTTAATGCGGCGGGCTGTGTTGGCGGTTCCCGCCAGGGTCAGAATTGCATTTTTTTGACCGCCGGCCTGTTGGCGGGTTGGCCGCCGCTTTATCACCGACCGCCAGGGTTAGAATCACCCCCTTAGGGCCTCATTACAACCCTGCCAGTCGGTGTTAAAGTGGAGGTAATACCGCCAACAGGCAGGCGGTAAAAAAAAGGGAATCACGACCACAGCAGAAACACAGACAGCCACTTTAACAATCCGACCACCATGGCGGTAGCAACAAACACCGCGGCCGTCACCGCTAACAGCAGGCGGAAGACAATGTACCTCCCACCCCATCACAACCCGCCTATCCGCCACCTTTTCCGGGGCGGTGCCAACGCCATCAAAAGTACAGTGGAAACAGTGTTTGGAAGGTAAACCACTCACCTCTCGACACTCAACGAAGAACCAGGACGCCATGGAGCCCGGGATGCAGGTCCTTCCGATTCTGGTCTACCTCCTCATCTACCAGGAACCCCAAAGACGGCGATGATGAGGACGGTGAGTACTGCACCTTATACACAGGGGAGGGGGGGAGGAAAAAGAGAGTGACACGCACACGCAACACCACCCCCAACACCATACACACAACCAGATGCAGTAACGTTACATATACACCCCGTAAACCCCTGGAAGAACGCAAGAACAAAAGAAATTGAGTTAACCAGTGATATTTTAGAAATAGGCAGAAATACTATAGAATTTGAAAAACAGTATTTACAAAAATATACGATATGTACAGAAGGCTGTACATTATCCTTCACAAATGTTCGTGGACCACTGGGCCAAAAATCATAGGCCAAGCCTACACTTGACTCCTACCTCAATACGGAGAGAACACTGCAGGGGCATCAGATCGAAAACACACAGGCACCTCAGGGGGATGGGGATGGGGGAGCACCTCAGCTGGAAGATGGTATTACACCACTGCCCCTGGAGGGGGCTACATGCCCACAGTGATATCCTGGGAAGTTCAAAGCCATAATCTCTCTAGTGGGTGGTTTGCCCACTGCTTGGCCCTGGGGAGTGAAAAGTCATAGAGGGTCATTCTGACCCTGGCGGCCGGTGGCCGCCAGGGCCACCGACCACGGGAGCACCGCCGACAGGCTGGCGGTGCTCCAATGAGCATTCTGACCGCGGCGGTTCAGCCGCGGTCAGAAGCGGAAAGTCAGCGGTCTCCCGCTGACTTTCCGCTGCTCATTGGAATCCTCCATGGCTGCGGAGCGCGCTCCGCAGCCATGAGGATTCTGACCCCCCCTACCGCCATCCAGTTCATGGCGGGAAAGCCGCCATGAACAGGATGGCGGTAGGGGGGGTCGCGGGGCCCCTGGGGGCCCCAAAATGTATTTCACTGTCTGCCTTGCAGACAGTGAAATACGCGACGGGTGCAGTAGCACCCGTCGCACCTTCCCACTCCGCCGGCTCGATTACGAGCCGGCATCCTCGTGGGAAGGTCGTTTTCCCCTGGGCTGGCGGGCGGTTTAACTGGAACCGCCCGCCAGCCCAGGGGAAAACTCGTAATACCCGCCGCGGTCTTTTGACCGCGGCGCGGTAATTTGGAGGGCGGGATCCTGGCGGGCGGCCTCCGCCGCCCGCCAGGGTCATAATGAGGCCCATAGTCTCTCTAGTGGGTGGGTTGCCCACTGCTTGGTCCTGGGGAGTGCAAAGTCAGAGTCTCTCTAGTGGGTGGGTTGCCCACTGCTTGGTCCTGGGGAGAACAAAGTCACAGTCTCTCTAGTGGGTGGTTTGCCCACTGATGGTCCTGGGGAGTGTAAAGCCACAGTTTCTCTAGTGGATACCTACTTCCACTGGTTCTGGAGAGGGCCTTGTGCCCAGAACGCTTCATCCTGCCTAGGATAGGGTGAGTGGATGCCTTTCTCCACTGGTTCTGGAGTGCGCTTTGTGCTCAGTCAGCTTCATCCTGCCAAGGATAGGGTGAGTGGATGCCTTTCTCCACTGGTTCTGGAGGGGGCTTGGTGCCCAGAGTGCTTCATCCTGCCAAGGATAGGATGGGTGGATGCCTTTCTCCACTGGTTCTGGAGGGGGATTTGTGTCCACTTAGCTTCATCCTGCCAAGGATAGGGTGAGTGGATGCCTTTCTATACTGGTTCTGGAGGGGGCTTGGTGCCCAGAGTGCTTCATCCTGCCAAGGATAGGGTGAGTGAATGCCTTTCTCCACTGGTTCTGGAGTGGGCTTGGTGCTCAGTGATGCAGCACTTGGGGTGTGCCAGTTCACATTCCCTCACCTAGGTGTCTGAGGCACGAGATTTGCAGGGAACAGGTAGCATGATAGTCCATGGAGTCAGGGCTAGACCTCATCCTGCCACGCCTAAAGCTGCTAAGTGGTGGTACTGCCGGTGCTGGTGGGGCTGCTGCCAGTGGTGGTGGTAGGCTCCAACCCATCTCCTGCAGCCTCGGACTGCTGCCCACTGGGTCTGCTGGTGCTGGTAGTGCTCCTACCGTCAGCGGTGCAGGTGGCGGTGCTTGCAGCAGTGCTTGCGGCAGAGCTGCTGGCGGTGCTTGCCGGGGTGCAAGTGCTGGTGCTGCCAGTGGTGGTGGTAGGCTCCAGCCCTTCTCCTGCAGCCATGGACGGCTGGCCACTTGGGATGCTGCTGCTGACAGAAGTGATGGCAGTGGCGGTGCAGATGGTGGTGCAGGTGGCCTGACTGGCTGTCCTGCTGATGGGCACCAGGGCTTCACCTGCAGCCTCCGTCGGCTGAAGTGCCTTGCCTTTGGTTTTCTGCCCCTTCCTCACCTTGGCAGATGCTGTTGTGACCTTGGAACTGTCAGCTGGAGTTTTGGAGGAGTACTTGCTTTGTGGGTCATGCTCCTTGCCCTTGCTGCATGCTGGCCCCTTCTTCACCTTGGCAGGTGGTGGAATGGTTTAGGCCTTTACAGGGGTTGGTGGCACACTGGCTGTCCTGACGGGTACCCCTTTTGAGCCTCTGGGAGTTGCAGGTTCCACAGCGGACGGTGACTTGGTGGCTGAGGTGCTGGCTTGGGTTCTGGACACCCTGGCTCGAGGGAAATGCCAGGGGTGGGGATGGGTAGGGAACAGGTCAATGTTTGGCAGGAAAAGCTTCTTAGACACACTGGGGTGGGAAGAGGGAGAGGGTTTGGGAGTTGAGGAAGAGGGGGTGGTTGTAGGAGGTGACTGATGAGTTTGGGTGAAGGTGCATGAGATGGATGCTGTTGTGAGGTGGATGGCTGTTGGGTAGGTGTGTGCTTGCGTTTATGTACTTTGGGAGGAGGGGTAACAGACACACTGGGAGAGGACACAGGGGACGTGCGCATGGTTGTGGGGGTGGTGACTGCCAGTGAGGGGTGAGTAGTGATGGGCGTGCTGGTGATGGAGGTAGTGGATGAGGATGTAGTGCATGCAGGTGTGAGTGGAGACGATACTGGGACGGAGGTGGACAACGAGGAGGAGGGGGACACAGTGGAGGCAGTGGATGTTGGTGTATCTGCATGGGGATGGTGCTTGTGTGAGTTCCTGTGAGATGAAGTGTGGTGCTTGTGTTTGCCTCAGCCACTTCTGTGTGTTGATTTGGGTGAATGCTGGTCTGAAGGTGTGCTTGGGATAGGCTGGGGTTGAGGGGATTGGGACTGGGTGGAGGAAGTTGGAGGGGGGAAGCTAGACACAGGGAAAAGGGCGGCCATCAGTGCTAAAGCCAGAACCTGAAATGCTCTCTGTTGGGCTGCCACACCAGAGTGAATGCCCTCCAGGTATGCATTTGTTTGTTGCAAATGCCTCTTGACACCCTGAATGACATTCAGAATGGTTGACTGCCCAACAGTGAGGGACCTCAGGAGGTCAATAGCCTCCTCACTGAGGGCAGCAGGGCTGACTGGGGCAGGGCCTGAGGTGCCTGGGGCGAAGGAGATGCCTACCCTCCTGGGTGAACAGGCACAGGAAACATGCTGAGGGGCTGCTGGGAGGGCAGTGCTGGTAGGGGGGGTGGCCGCTGTACCTGTTGTTGGGGTGGGCATAGAGGTGTTCGCCACCACCTGGGAGCTTACATCGGAGGAGTAGTCGCTGTCTGAGATGTCCCCTCCTGTCCCTGTCATGGTGATCCCCTGGCCCTCCTTCCCACTGGTGCCCTCACCGTCGGTGGATTCGGCCTCCAGGCCCATGTGGGATGCAGTTCCCTCTGGTGCCTCTGCTCCTCCGCCAGATGATGCTAATGCACATAAGGACAGGGTGACAAAACAAAAAGGGTGGAGTCAAAGGATACACTGGGTCAATGGTTGCACCAACACCACTGTTGGTGTACACAGCATCCTCACACATAGAACAGGCCTACGCACTATGCATTGCACCACCACTGATATTGCTAGCCACCAAGGAATGAGGAGGGGCACACACCACCCACTGCAGCCCACCTGGGACCCACACAACCCTGACCAGAAGTGGAAGCTAACAAGCTTGGTAGGCAGGATTATCCCTTCAGAGCCCTAGCCACCAGAGGACCTACGCTGATATGTCAGGTCTGGCCTAGGGGCACCAACTAACACACATACACCACCTGAATACCACCCCACCAGCCTTAAGTTGTGTTGATGGCCACTGTACTCACCCCCTTGTGGTTGCAGGATGCCCTCAAGCACCCTTCCAGCTCTGGATAGGCCACCAGCAGTATGCGGGCCATCAAATGGGTCAGGGTTCGACAGGCACACCTTTCTCGGTGGGAGGCCATCCCCAGCTGGGCTTCCGCCATCTTCCGTGCCCAGCGTCTCAGGTCCTCCCACTGTTTGCAACAGTGGGCGCTCTGCATGCCATAGACCCCCAGGGTCGCACGTCCTTGGCTATGGCATGTCATATACCCTTCTTTTGATTGGTGCTGACCTGCAGAGGCAATACACACAGGAAAAAAAACATTATACCATTTCCATCACCATTGCACACACATAGGCCAGCAAACAATGTGTACACCGCAAAGAGGAAATACAGCCACCCCCCTAACATGTAGCCTTCACACACACACCTACATGCATTCATGCAACATGCCTCTTGACCAGAGTGTACTCACCTGTTTGTCTGGAGGCCCATACAGCAGTCCATACTGGGGTAGGACCCCATCCACCAGTCTCTCCAACTCCACCGATGTGAAGGCTGGGGCCCTTTCCCCGGTCACACAGGCCATGGTAAGTTCCACACACAGGTCACAGCAGCACCTGCAGTGTAAGTCCTCTCCTATGGAAGGTCAGGTGGCAAGTGAGGAATCAAATAGAAAATGGCTGTCATGTACGTGGCGGTGCATACCGTCACCGCCGGTGTAGATCACCATTGGCCACTGCAACCCATAGGGCCCAATATTAACCAATGACGAATTGCACCGCGGTTCCCGACCACCTCCTGCCACGGCACACAACATCAGCAGAATTACCTCACTTCCACCTGTCCCTCCACACAGTACAGGTGGACGCCATTTCAGCGAGGGCAGCCCTATGGATTCATGCTGCGTCACAGGAAAAATAGGCACATATTGCACAATTCACAGTGACCCATTACAGGTTTACAGAATGCAAACTCCTGTTGTGGCTCCAATGTTCAGTTTGTGACAGCCTCCTCACTCTTGTGTCCCTTAGATACCTCCCGCTGCGGATTAATAGGAGATGGAGACATACCCCTGTTTACAGAACCCTGGTGTTCTTGGCTACACTGGAGGACAAGCACATTATCTTCACCTATAGACTTGACAGGACCACAATCACAGAGCTGTTTGCCCAGTTGGAGCCTGACCTGATATCTGCTATCCGTCACTCCACTGGGATCCCCCCTCTTGTGCAAGTGCTATCTGTACTCCATTTCCTGGCAACTGGTTCTTTCCAAGTGACATTGGGCTTGGCAGCAGGAATGTTATAGCAAATGTTCTCAATAGTGCTGACAAGAGTGTTGTCTGCCCTGATAAAACACATTGGAGGTCATTCCAACCCTGGCGGTCGGTGTTAAAGCGGCGGTCAAACCGCCAACAGGCTGGCGGTAAAAAAAATGCAATTCCGACCCTAGCGGAAACCGCCAACAGAGACCGCCACTTTAACACACCGCCCGCCACGGCGGGACAAACAAACAGCATGGCGGTCACCGCCAACAGACAGGCGGGAGACAATGTACCGCCCACCCTATCACAACCCACCAATCCGCCACCTTTTCCGGGGCGGTAGCCCCGCCGATAAAAACACGGCGGAAACAGCCATTTCAAACGGAAAACGCTCACCTCCATACACCCCACGAGGAATCTGGACAGCATGGAACCCGAACTACACATCCTACCATCCATTGTCTTCCTGCTCCTCTACCAGGAGCACAAACGCCGGCGCAGAAGACAACGGTGAGTACTGCACCTACGACACAGAGGAGGGGGAGGCAAAAAATTACGGGGACACACATATGCGACACACCCACCCTCACCCTCAACCACTACAACACACACATCAATGCATAGCAACACATCACAGTTACACCCCCAAGCCCCCCGGAAGAATGCAAAGGCAAAAGGAAATGATTATAAATATAGAATTATATTGTAAGAATGAGTATAAAATATATCACACATCTATAACTTTATATACATAAATTGTCCAGTCCGTTATGTCTATCAGCCATTGTTCGTGGGCCACTGGGCCAAAGCACATGGGCAAAGCCCACACAGGATACCTGCCTCCAACGGAGAGAACACTGCAGGGGCATCAGATACGAAAACTACAGGCACCTCAGGGGGAAGGGAAGGGGGGCACCTCAGCCAGATGAGTCCACGACGCCAGATCCACGAGGGACCTCCATGGCCACTGTGCCATCCTGGGGAGTGCAAAGCCACAGTCTCACAAGTCTCTACAGTGGGTGGCTTGCCCACTGCCATATCCTGGGGAGTGCAAAGCCACAGTCTCTCAAGTCTCTACAGTGGGTGGGTTGCCCACTGTGCCATCCTGGGGAGTGCAAAGCCACAGTCTCTCAAGTGGATAACAGTCTCCACTGGTACTGGAGGGGGACTAGTGCCCAGAGTGCTTCGTGCAGCCCTGCCCGACACAGATGCGGGCCTGCCCCTTCCGCCAATGGGCCAGCGGTGCTTGAGATGAAGGGCCCAGTTCAGCGGTGCTTGAGATGAAGGGCCCAGTTCAGCAGTGCTTGAGACGGCGGTGCCCTGTTCAGCGGTGCTTGAGATGAAGGGCCCAGTTCAGCGGTGCTTGAGACGTCAGTGCCCTGTTCAGCGGTGCTTGAGACGGTGGTGCCCAGTTCAGCGGTGCTTGAGATGAAGGGCCCAGTTCAGCGGTGCTTGAGACGGCGGTGCCCTGTTCAGCGGTGCTTGAGACGGCGGTGCCCTGTTCAGCAGTGCTTGAGACGGCGGTGCCCAGTTCAGCGGTGCTTGAGATGAAGGGCCCAGTTCAGCGGTTCCTGAGACGGCGGTGCCCAGCGGAGCGGTGCTTGAGATGAAGGGCCCAGCGGAGCGGTGCTTGAGATGAAGGGACCTGTTCAGCGGTGCTTGAGACGGCGGTGCCCAGCGGAGCGGTGCTTGAGATGAGTGTCCTGGTCAGCGGATCTGGCCCAGGCATGGATGTCACTCGCCACCTGACATGTGGCTGGCGGGGCCTTCCTGCCCATCTGTCTGGTGGCTTGCGGGCCCTCCTGGGCTGCAGTTCTCGGCCTGTGGGTTTCCTCCTGCCCACCTGGGAAGTGGCTTGCGGGGCCCTCCTGGGCTGCAGTACCGGGCCTGTGTGTGTCCTCCTGCACACCTGGGATGGGGCTGGTGGGGCCCTCCTGGCCAGCTGGCCTGCTGCCGGACTTGTCGGGCGTGCTGCCCTTCCCACCCTTCCCTGCACGCTTGTGGCCCTTTCCCACCTTTGGCGGTGTGCCAGGTGGCACCCACTTCCTGACGGAGCCAATGTAGGGATTTTTGTCCCTGGGGTCTTTGGTCGCTCGCGCCGGGCACTGGCAATCTTAGTAGGATGATTTTCCGGTGGTGGGCTGGCCGTGCCTTGGCTCCTAGCTGAACTGGATGCCCTTGAGGGCGGGGGACTCCACAGTCCATGGACAACAGTTTTCACAGGTCCCGGTTTTGTGGTGGCTGAGGTGCTGATTGGAGTCTTATGAGATGGAGGGGGTGGGGGAGTTGTTGGAAAGAGGTTAAGGTTGGCAAGGAAAAGCAATTTGGAAAGAGAGGGACGGGTAGGTGTAGTGGGTATGGGAGTGGAGGAAGAGGATGTGGTTGTAGGAGTGTGAAGTCTGGTGTCTTTGGGTGCAGGTGCTTGGGCTGGAGGCTGTCGTGAGGTGGATGGCTGTTGGGTGGGTGGCTTCCTGCGTTTGTGTAGTTTGGAGGAGGGGGTGACAGACACACTTGGAGAGGACACAGGGGATGTGTAAATGGTAGTGGGGGTGGTGACTGCACGTGTGCGGAGTGTTCTGGTGGGTGTGCTGGTGATGGACGTAGTGGCTGAAGATGTTGTGCATGCAAGTGTGAGTCGAGACGTCACAGGGAGGGAGGAGGGAGACGAGGAGGAGGGGGACACAGTGGAGGCAGTGGCTGTTGGTATGTCTGCATGTGGATGTTGCTTGTGTGAATGCTTGTGTGATGTGTGGTGCTTATGTCTGGATGAGCTTCCCTTGGGTGTTGAGATGTGTGCAGGCTGGTCTGTAGGTGTGTCTGGGATAGGCAGAGGTACAGGGGATTGGGTTTGGGTGGAGGAAGTTGGAGGGGGAGGCTAGAGACAGGGACAATTGCTGCTGTCAGTGCTGAGGCCAGAGCGTTGAACGATCGCTGATGGGCAGCCTGACCCGAATGAATGCCCTCCAGGTATGCATTACTCTGGTGCACCTCTCTTTGTACACCCTGGATGGCATTCAAAAGGGTAGACTGCCCAACAATGATGGTCCTTAGGAGGTCAATGACCTCCTCACTGAGGGCAGCAGGGGTGACAGGGGCAGGGCCTGAGGTGCCTGGGGCGAAGGAGATGCCCACCTTCCTGGGTGAGCGGGCACAGGGCAAACGCTGAGGGGCTGCTGGGAGGGCGGTGCTGGTGCGCTGGGTGGCGGCTGTACCTGTTGTTGCGGGGGGCACGGATGTTGCCACCACCACAAGGGAGCTCCCTTCAGAGGACGAGTCGCTGTCACTGACATCAGCACGAGTCCCCTCTGTGGAGCTCCCCTCGCCCTCCGTCTCACTGGTGAAATCCGAGTCAGTTGCATGGCCCGCCATGGCCATGCTAGATGCAGCTCCCTCGTGCTCCGATGCCACTTCTCCTCCGCCTGATGATGCTAATGCACACATGAACAGGAAGACCACAAAAAAGGGGGGGAGGAGAAATAAAGACATGTTGAGTGCATGGATTACCGCTACCGTTGGCGGACAAGACAGACACAGAAGCCCCCTGCACTACGCCGCGCACTTGGGGTCCACTACGCAATCCGTGGGACATGGCCTACAAGCCTATGGACGACAACTGCACACATAGATGACATAGGGCCATGGATACCTGTACTTGGCACCCTGCAGAGGTGGGAGGCGGGGGCACAGGGCCATGCCTTACAGAGGGGCCTAGCCTACAGAAATCGCCCTGGCCTAGGGATACCCACAGCCCTCCTCCCCCACCCAGACACCTCCACTGCGCGCAAAGTCAGCAGAATGTATTTGTACTCACCCCCTTGTGTCTGCTGTGATGTCCTCACGCGCCCATCCAAATCGGGGTAGGCCACCGCCAGGATCCGGGATATCAGGGGGGTCAAATGACGACTGGCACCCCTCCTACGTTGGGGGGCCATCCCCAGCTGAGCCTCCGCCGTCTTCCTGCTCCAGCGTCGGATGTCCTCCCACCTCTTCCGGCAGTGGGTGCCCCGTCTGTTGTGGACCCCCAGGGTCTGGATGTCCTTGGCGATGGCACGCCAAATCGCGACTTTCTGGTGGGCGCTGACCTATGTGACATGTACAGGGAGAGAAAAATTGTCATCACCTTCTGCATGCTCGATGTGAGTGGCCCCCCATCCCCACCCTTGCCATGTGGCACATGCTCTCATCTGTCGTTTGATGCATGCCTCAATCGCTCCCCTCTTCACCATCTTTCATCCACCCGACTCAACCCAGGCATTGCCCACCAAGCATGGTCCCAGTGTACTTACCTGTTGGTCTGGAGGACCGTAGAGTAGCGCATACTGGGGGAGGACCCCATCCACATGTTTCTCCAACTCCTCCGCAGTGAAGGCAGGGGCCCTTTCCCCAGTCGCATGAGCCATTGTCTCTTCCAGACCGAGGTCACAGCAGCACTTGCAGTGTAGGTCCTCTCCTGTCGAAGATCAGGTATCGAGTGATTAAGCAGATAGAAAATGACGGTCACGCCCGCTGCGGTGCGTGCCGCGCCGGTGCGTACCGCGACCGCCGGCGCTTATCGTCATTGGCTCCTGAAATCCATAGGGTTCAATGTTAACCAATGCGGCTTAGCGCCGCTGTCTTCGACCGCCTACCGCCGCGGTGTGCCACGCCAGCGCATTGACCTCAAATCCCACTGTCGTACTTCACAGGTCAGGCAGCCGCCATTTCAAGGGCCCACATGGCCTAATTACCAACTGCGTCACACATACCTAGGCCATGCACCAACACTCATACAAGCCATTCAATGCATTGGGAATCGTGTTATGTGCAAGCTGTGGTTACGTACCTGTGGGTTGCTTGACTCTGTGCTCGCTGTTGTCCTTCATAGGCACCGTCCGCTGGGACATGCGAGGAGATGGAGGAATCTTCCCGTGTACAGACCGCTGGTGGACCTGTCGACAATGGAGGAGCGACATGTCATACTGACATACAGGCTTGACCGAGCCATTATACAGGAACTGTGTGCCCAGCTGGAGCCAGACCTGATGTCACCCATCCGATGTTCAAGACTTGCTCCTCCCATGTTGTAAATTCTGGGGGAGGAGGTGGGAGTCCGCCGCCAGTTTTCTGCACCGCGATGTTGTGCCTGGATACCATGGAACGCACCTTCCCCCGTAGGTCGTTCCACCTCTTCCTGATGTCGTCCCGATTTCTTGGGTGCTGTCCCACAGCGCTGACCCTGTCCACTATTCTGCTCAATAGCTCCATCTTCCTGGCAATGGTGGTGTGCTGCACCTGTGCCCCGAACAGCTGTGGCTCTACTCGTACAATTTCCTCCACCATGACCCTGAGTTCATCATCAGAGAACCTGGGGTGTCGTTGCGGTGCCATGGGGTGGTGTGGGTGATGTGTAGGGTGATTTGTGTGGTGCTAAGTGTGGTGATGTGTATTGTTGCGTTGTGTGAAGTGCGTGACCAATATTGCTGGGTGTCAGTGAATTGGGCGTCTGGGTGCTCGGATGTCTTTTCTCGGTGCGTGTTCACCATTCTCTAGGAGTGGAGGTTTGTGGGTGATGTGGGTGTGTATTTTATATTTAATTGGGTGTGTGGGAGTGGTGTGTGTATGTGTCTCAGGTGTGTGTATTTTGAATTGTCCAATGTGGTTGTATTTTGTAAGTGTGTGTGTATTTTGAGCGTGGATTCGTGTGTCGTGATAGTGTGGGCGTATTTCTGTTGGCGTGACGGTGGAGGTTTGGTCATCGCCAGTTTCTCGCTGCCCTTTGGTGTGGCGGACTTTTGTGGATGTCTGTATTTTGGCGGTTTGCCTGTTGTGGGTCAGAATGACCGGGGCGGTTTACCGCGGCGGTGTTATGGCGGTCTTCTGAACGGCGGTAAGCGCCTTTTACCGCCGAGGTTGGAATGACCACCATTGTTTCCCCCCAGGTTGAGGATTTGGCCACAGTGAAGGCTGAGTTTTATGCAATGGGACATATCCCCAACATAATTGGGGCAATTGATGGTTCACATATTGCATTTGTCCCCCCCCCGGCAGAATGAACAGGTGTTCAGGAATCGTAAGAGTTTCTACTCCATGAATGTTCAGATGGTGTGCTTAGCGTACCAGTACATCTACCACGTCAATGCTAAGGCCCATATTTATACTTTTTGATGCACAACTGCGCCAACGCAGTTGTGCGTCAAACATTTTACCGCCGGCTAACGCCATTGCAACGCGCCATGCGGGCGCCTTATTTATGAAATGACGTTGGGAAAATGGGGGTTGTGGGACAAAAAGTGGGGCATGTCAGGTCTGAGGCAAAAATCAGGCCTTAAACCGTATTTGCGCCATTTTTTTGCCCCGGGGACTTATGTCCCCTGGGCATGGTCATTGGGCATAGTGGCATGTAGGGGGGCCCAAATCAGGCCCCCCTATGCCACAAAAAAAATCTGAAAAAAATACTAACCCGAACTTACCTTTCCTTCCCTGGGATGGGTCCCTCCATCCTTGGGTGTCCTCCTGGGGTGGGCAAGGGTGGCAGGGGGTGTCCCAGGGGGCGGGGGAGGGCACCTCTGGGCTCCTTCCGAGCCAACAGCTCCCTTAACGCCTGCCCTGGTCCATGCCTTAAAAAACGACGCCCATCAGGCTGTGCGTCGTTTTTTTAAGGCCCACCCCCTCCTGTGCGTCAAAATGACGTCAGAGAATAAATATGGGGCACAGGCCTTAAAGTCATTTTTTGGAAGGGAACGCCTACCTTGCACATAATTAACACAAGGCTGGTTCCCCCTTCCAAAAAATGACGCACATAGTGGAATTTTGACGCCCGCGGGGTTGGACGTCAAAGTATAAATATGGGGCAGGGTTTGCGCCGATTGTGCGTCAAAATTTTTGACGCACATTCGGCGCAAACAGAGTATAAATATGCCCCTAAGGCCCATATTTATACTTTTTGACGCACAACTGCGCCAACGTTGTTGTGCGTCAAAAATGTTACAGCCGGCTAACGCCATTGCAACGCGCCATGCGGGCGCCTTATTTATGGAATGACGTTAGCCGGCACTGCGGACTGGTGTGCGTAAAAAAAAATGACTCACACCAGGCAGCGCCGGCATATGGGAAAATGGGGGTTGTGCGTCAAAAAATGGGGCAAGTCAGGTCTGAGGCAAAAATCAGGCCTCAAACCGGATTTGCGCCATTTTTTTTGACGCCCAACCTCCATTGACATGACTCCTGTCTTAGCGAAGACAGGAGTCATGCCCCCTTGCCCAATGGCCATGCCCAGGGGACTTAGGTCCCCTGGGCATGGTCATTGGGCATAGTGGCATGTAGGGGGGCCCAAATCAGGCCCCCCATGCCACAAAAAAATTCTGAAAAAAATACTTACCTGAACTTACCTTTCCTTCCCTGGGATGAGTCCCTCCATCCTTGGGTGTCCTCCTGGGGTGGGCAAGGGTGGCAGGGGGTGTCCCAGGGGGCAGGGGAGGGCACCTCTGGCCTCCTTCCGAGCCCACAGGTCCCTTAACGCCTGCCCTGACCCAGGTGTTAAAAAACGGCGCCCATCAGGCTGTGCGTCATTTTTTAAGGCCCACCCCCTCCTGTGCGTCAAAATGACGTCAGAGTATAAATATGGGGCACAGGCCTTAAAGTCATTTTTTGGAAGGGAACGCCTACCTTGCACATAATTAACGCAAGGCTGGTTCTCCCTTCCCAAAAATGACGCACATGGTGGAATTTTGACGCCCGCGGGGTCGGACGTCAAAGTATAAATATGGGGCAGGGTTTGCGCCGATTGTGCGTCAAAATTTTGACGCACATTTGGCGCAAACAGAGTATAAATATGCCCTTAAGTGTCCTGGGTATGTGCATGGTGCCTTTGTCCTGAGGAATAGCAGCATCCCATGTGATGGCCCAACTACAGAGGCACAGGGTGTGGCTAATAGAGGAGCCTTGGTTCCCACCCACTGTTTGTTAGTGTATGCCTCTGGTGTTAACCTCATTGGATTGTGTGTGGCTAAATGTTGTCCCTCAATATTTGCAGGTGACTCTGGTTAACCAAACCTATCATGGCTGGTGACCGCTGTGAGGAATGCCAGGACAAGGGCTGAAGAACACTTATAACGAGGCACATGGGCGTACCAGAAGGATCATTGAAAGGACCTCTGAACTCCTGAAGGACAGGTTCCGGTGCCTCTATCTAACAGGTAGATCCCTGTGCTACCCACCCAAAAAGGTCTGCCAAATAGTAGTGGCATGCTGCATGTTGCACAGCCTGGCCCTCAGATGCCATGTCCCTTTTCTGCAGGAGGAGGAGATCCTGTGGCAGCAGTAGACCCCGTGGAGAGTGAGGATGAGGAGGCAGAAGATGGGGATGAGGAAAGTAGAACAACAGTACTTTCAATGACACACAAATAGGACAGTGTAACTTTACATTTTAATGACTTTGGTTGTAATCTGTGTGGCTATGGCATGCTGATATTTCCCACTTTTATGCCCATTTACTGTTCCCTCTGGCAATTCATTTTGCAGATGTTGGTGAATTGACATATACTCCTGGTGTGATCTCTATGCTCATCGAATGTACAGTTAATTTGCAATGTTTGTACCTGTTTCAAATAATACATATTTGATATACATGACACACTCCAATTTTGTTTTCAAAGTGTGTCTATCGTAGTGCTAACATATAGGGGGAAGTGCAATGGGATGGGGTGATGATGGAGGAAAGTTCAAGGTATTGTTCCAGTCCGTTTGTTGCAAAGGTGCATTGTCCAAGGGGACATAGGAAGGGGAGCAATGGCAGTCCAAGGTGGACATGGTGACTGAGTGGGACACATGGGGGACAATCAGGAGAGTCTCATTTCCTGGTGGGGGTCTTGGCAAGTGTCTCTGGCTTCTGCCTGAATTGCAGGGAACATTTGCGGGGTGGTTCACCTTCTGCAGGGGGAGGGGAGCTGGTGGCCTGTGAGTCCTGTGGTGGGGCCTCCCGGCCACTAGCAGCAGCAGAAGTGGAAAGATGTTCAGATGTCTGGCTAGTGGCAGGGGCCCGCTGGTGTGAAGCTGCCTCCCTCATAATGTTGGCGATGTCTGCCAGCACCCCTGCCATGGAGATCAGGAAGTTGTTGATGTCCTGCAAGACCGCCCAGATCCCCTTGTACTGTCCCTCCTGCAGCTGCCTGTTCTCCTGCACATTGTCCAGTACCTGGCATATTGTGTCCTGGGAATTTTGATAGGCTCCCAGGATCTCAGAGAGTGCCTCCTGGAGAGTCTGTTCCCTGGGCCTGTCATCCTCCTGGGGCACAGCAGTCCACCCAGTGTCCCTAATGGCCTGTGCCTCTGTCCCCTGAACCATGTGTCCACTGACGCCAGGTGTCTGATTGTCTTGTGTGTGAGGTGTGGCCTGGGATCCCTTTAGGGGTGGACACACTGCTGATTGACGTGTCCTGGGGACAGAGGTGTGGGTACGCTGGGTGGATGCTGTGGTGGTGTTTCCAGATGGGGGAGGCTCAGTGGTGGCATATGACTCGGCTTGGGTAACCTGCTGTCCAGTGGTCCCTGATGGGCCAGGTAGATCATCGAGATCCTGAAGACCAGAGTTACTGTCATCACTGTAGGTGTCTTCAGTTGGGTGACTGGATAGTGCTGGCACCTCCTCTCCGCTGACATTGGCTGGGGTACCTCTGGGGATGTAAATGATGTGTTATAGTTTATGTGTATGGCATATTGTACATCCCTGGCTTCCCCTCTGTGGTTGGATTTGCCCTGCCAGCTTTCATGTGTGTATGTCAGTGTATAGTGAGATTGTTAGTTCTGTTGTGCATGCTTCAGTGATGAGTGTCCATGCAGGGCTGTGAGGGGTGTCCATGCATTGGTACAGCATGCAGGGCTTGGCATTGGGATGAATAAGATGTGATGGTGGAGTGTGTGGGATGTAGTGGAATGATGGGAGTGAGGTTGAGGGTATGTGATGGCATGAAGGTAGGGGGGTCATAGTAGTAGACAGTTGACTTACCAGAGTCCAGTCCTCCTCCAACTCCGGCCAGACCCTCAGGATGCAGTTTTGACAAGACTTGCTCCTCCCATGTTGTGGTTTGTGGGGGAGGCGGTGGGGGTTCACCACCAGTCCTCTGTATAGCGAGCTATTCCCCCATAGGTTGTTCTACCTCTTCCTGATATCATCCCTATTTCTGGGATGCTGTCCCACGGAGTTGACCCTGTCCACGATTCTACACCAAACCTCCATCTCCCTGGGTTATTGATATCTGCTGCACCTGTGCTACAAAAAGCTGTGGCTCTACCCTGACAATTTCCTCCACCATGACCCTTATCTCCTCATCTGTGAAACGGGGGTGTCTTTGTGGGGCCAAGACTGTTATCTGTGGTGTGTTGGTGAGGGTGTGTTGGGTAATGTGTTGGGGTGTGATGTGGAGTGCGTGAGTCGTATATAGGTGTGAGTAGTGTGTAGCTCTAGTTGTCTCAGTGGTCTTGGTGGTCTTGGTGACTGTCTGGTGGCAATGCTCTGTAATCGTAAAGGGTTGTGGGTAATGTGGGTGTGAGTTTTATATTGGTGTGGGGGTGTGGTGTGTGTATGGGTGTCAGGTGTGTGTTGTTTGAATTTTCCAATGTGGTGTTGTTTTGTATGTGGGTGTCCATTGTGTACTGCCAATGGTTTACCGCTGTTGAATGTCTGCTGTGGTGATTCATGGGTCATAATGTGATGGGCGTTGTTCTGTTGGTAAAACGTTGTGGGTTTTGATAATGCCACTTTGTCACTGACCCTTGGACAGGCGGATTTGTTTATATGGCTGAATTCTGTCGGATTGGTGTGTGTGTGTCATAATATGGTGAACAGATATCCACTGCTGCAGCGGTAACTTGGCGGCTGTCAGCATGGCTGTTAATAGGGATTACCGCCAATGTCATAATGAGTCTAAATAGACCATCAATAGGTACCTTGACTTCTTCTAAAATACCAAGTATAGCCATTAAGAATTCTTGTGCATGTTCTTGAATGTTCTGAGTGACGTATACATGTCTAGTTCACAGATCTGCAAGATCTATATTACAAGATGCACAATAGGTTTTTGGGCTATCACTGCACAAGCATTTTAACAAGGCACAGAGTACAGAGCACAATCTTTTATATTTTTCCTTTCAATTGCGTGAACAAGATGACGTAAACAAACTAGAGCATTGAGAACTACATTGGCATAGCAGTTAACTCCAGAGGGGTTTGACTATTTCACCAGCACTTTACTTTTTTCTCCAAATCTACTTTCATCTCTTTCTTGTAATTTTTCTCATGAATGCCACTGTTATTGTTTGAAACTTTTCATTTCACTAAGATTCTAGGCTTTTCGTAAACTGGATACTGTACTAAATGAGGAGCATACACGTTTCTCAAATGATCATAATCTTTTACACAACTTGAATAGGCATTTATTTTGCTGTCATCAAACTCTATGAGATACAAACCAGACAAAGTTCTAACCTGTGACAATGCTTCATGTGACATACCTTCCTTGAATTCGGTACTACCAATGTTAATGAATGCTTCATCTAAACCTTCAAGTTTATCAAAACTATCCTGCAGTTTTTACAAACATGTAAGCACTTTTCTAATTTTGCAGATTTGGAAACATACTTTTCCAAGGAGTCCAATTTCAATTGTAGTTTTTTCTTTGTTGGAAATGGTCTTTCTGCAGGGCCACCCCCAAACCTTTTGCCTTCTTCCTTCTCTTTTTCTGACCTAATTTTTGATGGATACTACTGGGCTGCAGCACTGGTTGTGCCACCCACATAAGTAGCCCCCGACCGTGTCTCAGGACTGCCTCTGCAGTGCCCGTGTGCACAATTTCACTGCCACTTCGACTTGGCATTTAAAAGTAATTGCCAAGCCTTAAACTCCCCTTTTTCTACATATAAGTCATCCCTAAGGTAGGCCCTAGGTAGCCCATAGGGCAGGGTGCCATGTAGGTAAAAGGCAGGACCTGTACATGAGTGTTCTATATGTCCTGGTAGTGTAAACATCCTACTCCTAGGAGTAGTCAGGTCATATTTAGTATGGCTTGAATGGTGATACAAAATCCTGCTTAATGGTGAAGTTGGATTATGTATTACTATTTTAGAAATGCTACTTTTAGAAAGTGAGCATTTCGCTACACTTAAATCATTTTGTGCCTTACAATCCACATCTGGCTAGGTTTAGTTAACAGCTACCATGTGCATTCACTGGGATAACCCCAAACACAGGATGCTCACTCACACTTGCATACATCTGCATATTGAATGGGTCATCCTGGGCAGGGAGGGTGGAGGGCTGACACTTACATGTCAAAGGACAGTAGCCTGCCATCACACTAAGGACTGCCACGCCCCCTACTGGGACCCTGGCTTACAGGATGGAACTGAAAGGGGACCTTGTGCATGTCTAAGCCACTCTTTGAAGTATCCCCCACTTCAAAGGCACATTTGGATATTTAAGCGGTGTCTCTGACCCTACCAACTTAGACACTTCTGAGATAGACACTCTACTTCATCAAGACACTTTCTAGAGAAGAGAACCTGAACCAGAACCTGCAACCTGCCAAGAGGAACTGCCTGGCTGCCCAAAGGACTCACCTGACTGCTTTCGGTGTAGGACTGCTGCCTTGCTGTTGCCCTGCTACCTTGCTGCTCTCTGGCTGTGCTAAGAAGTGCTCTCTAAGGGCTTTGCTAGAGCTTGCCTCTGGCTCCCTGAAGTCTCAGGACCAAAAAGACTTCATGCCTGCAAGAAGAATTCCCTGTGCAGCGGAAATCGACGCACAGCCATCAGAAAATGACGCACCGCATGCATCGCGGTCAGAAATTCACTGCACGCCGAACTGGAATGACGCATCACCACTTCGCAAGGAGAAGATCGACGCAGCTCTAGTGTAGCAACCGGAAATTTGACGCACGACCCACTTGATTGACGCACAGCTGAGCTGTTACAGCGCAGCCTGACTTCCTGAGAGGAATCGACGCAGCGCCTGCCATGCAGTAGAAATTTCCACACAACTCCCACCAGATCGACGCAACACCTGTGACTTCGTCCTGCCAGCGCCAGATTTCAACACATTGTCCCCAGGACATCCAAAAACCCTGCAACCCGAAGAGGATCCAAGAACAAGTGCCGGAAATCAACGCGAAGCCTTCCCTGCACAAAAAATAAACCATGCATCACCATGTGCGGCCCGAGAAATCGAGGCACTTCTCCCTGTTTTCAACGCATCTCCTCCTCTGCAGTTCCTTGTGGAGATTTTGCACGCAAACCATGTACTTTGTGCTTATAAGAGACATTTGTTGCTTTTAATAGACTAAAGACACTTTATATCATTTTTACAGTCATATCTCAACATATACTTATTGCATTTTGACCTGCATTTAACCAGATACATATTATATATTTTTCTAAACACTGTGTGGTTTATTTTTGTGATGTTCTACTGTGTTACTGCATGATTTATTGCACAAATACTTTACAAATTGCCTTCTAAGTTAAGCCTGACTGCTCAGTACCAAGCTACCAGAGGGTGGGCACAGGATAATTTGACTTACCCTGAGTTAGAGTGCTTGCTTGGACAGGGGTAACCTTACTGCGACCCAAAGACCCCATTTCTAACATCCTTCAATTGTATTTTCACTCCTTGGTGTACCATTTTATCTATTGCTGTGAGAGACAATATTTGTTATTTGTCCAGTTGTAGCAATTGTTCATTAAAAGAGGTGCATCTCTATAGAATAGACAAACAATGGATTTTGCTGTTGAATAAAATCAAACATTAGCTGTTCTGCAGAATTTTTGGAAGGAAATGTGTTCCTTATAAGTGGAGTTTGCAAGCAACATTTCCCTTCTTTTGCCAAGTTTCCTACTCTAATATCCCTCAGAACATTTGCATATTGCATATCAGAACCTTGGTGCACATTTCTAAATTGTTTGTATTAGTAAAACAACCATATGTTTACATTTACAATACTTACTAAAGAATTTAGAGTTTCTTTAAGTGTATTAAACACAGGCTGTCCTTTCACGGAGGCAATTTGCAATAACTCACCAAAAACAATTACATGCTTTCTTCCAAAAAGTACATCACACACTTGTGGTCATTATGAGTATGGCAGAGTTGGACTGCCCCGCCGGCGGTGGCGGTGCAGACTGCTGACAGGGTGGCGGTGCAGACTGCCGTATTAGGAGTGTGGCTGTGGACTGTGAGCAATACAGCCACATCACTGCCTGTACTGCCAGTGCAGTATGACCGCCAACAATGGTGGTGGCCACCTTCAGGCCAGTTGAAATGCTCAACCAGGCCACCGTATTACGATTCACCACACCGCCATGACTTCCGGGGCGAAACCACCAACACTGAAAGTCTGGCAGGAAGGAGCTGTATAAAAGGAAGTTATCCCCGTAGGGACACAGACAAGGCTGACAACGACATGGAGCATGAACTTGAGATCTTCCCATTTGAAATCCTCACGATCCATCTCCAGGACCATGATCGCTGATGAAGAAGGAAACAGTGAGTACAGGCGCCTAGCACTCAAGGGAGGGAAGGGGATGATTACACACCACAAACATCCCCCACACCAACTATGATGCCCACATACACGCACACCAACATCCATGCACACAAACCCTTCCCACCAACACCCAAATGAATACACACACACACACACATACACAGGCCAAACAAGGTATTCACTCAGCACAGAAATATACATATCTGACACATGCAGAGAAATAAATAATGGATGCAAACACCTGTGTACACGACCCTCCATATTAAAATACAGGACAACGGAATATCATTGCACCAACATGCCTGTAGGTCAGATATATTAAATGAGTATACGAAAATGTCTGTGTGTGCCACTAAGGCTCATTCTTGACTCCTACCACGACCATGGCATCCATAGGGCAAGGGCATCAATGGGGCAGGCAGGTATCTCAGGGGGCAGGGGGAGTGAGTGGCGGGGGTGGGGACTCAGGTTGGCAAGGGGGGACTTGGGCTTAGGAGTCAGAGGGGGTGGGTATTTGGGCTTGCCCTTAGAAGGATGGGAGAGGGATCAGGCCTCCTACAAATTTTCTTACTGATTGGGGAAGGGGCTGAGGACCAGGAAGGAAGGACTCTGGAGGAGCTGGAAGGGGAAGGACTGGATCTGGGGAGGGCACAGGATCGTTTGTGGATAAGACAGGGTCGGCCAGTGGGTTCAAATAGGTGCAGAGTGTTGTTCTCCTCAAGGAAACAGGTCAGTTGTTTGTTGACAATTTTCACTATGACTTTTGCTGGGAAGCGGAGCAGGGAGATGTTCTGGACGTTCTTGAGGTCCTTTGAGTCCACCTCAGGTTTCTTGATGAGGGCGTTGACCCCAGCATGTTTCCAGCTCTCCGGGAAGGTGGCGGACTCAAATAAACTGTTGATGATTTTCCGGAGTTGGGGTGCGATGACGGAGCTTGCTTTGTTGAAGATGTGGTGAGGGCAGGGGTCAGATTGAGAGCCGGAGTGGATGGTGTTCATAATTTCGATGGTGTCGTTGTCATTGACGTGGGTCCATGAGAGCAGGAGGCTGGCGGATGGTGAGTCTGTGGTGTTGGTGGTTGACAGGGGGGTCTGAGTACTGAAGCTGGCATGGATTTTTGAGATTTTGCAGTAGAAGAAGGTGGCTAAGGAGTCACAGAGGTCTTATGATGGTAGGATGTCTTTGAAGTTGGAGCTGGGGTTGGAGAGCTCCTTCACGATCTTGAAGAGCTCCTTCTGGCTATGAGCGGAGTTGTCAATGCGTTCTTTGAAGGCAGTTCTCTAGGCAGTTTGGATGAGTTGGTGTTGACTGCGGATGGCATTCTTGAAGGCTGTGTGGTTGTCCAGTGTCTGATATTGGCTCCACTTCTTTTTGAGTCTACACTTTTTGAATATACGTGTAACTCAAAGAAACTTAAAAGCACATTTAAGCACAAAACACTCTTCCCTATGGCCTACCTACAACCTACCTTAGGTGTGACTTATATAGCAAAAGGAGAGTTTAAGGCTTGGCCAGGAGGTTTTAAATGCAAAGTAGACACAGCAGTAAAACTGCACACCCAAGCTCTGCAGTACTGGGTCCGAGCCATGTTTAAAGGACTACTTGTCTGGATGGCTGACTAGGTTCTCTCATTCCTTAACTACATATGTGAGTGATTGTATCATTCCCTCTATGGGTGTGCCTTAGATGTTGATGTACGAATGTTGGTATTTGGCTGTTTAAGTAACTGTAGGGGTCTTTAAGTATGTATGCAAGTGGCTGCGTGAGTCACTTACAGGATGTGTTATTGAATATAGGGAAATGTACCTGTGTGTGAACTGTCTGTGATAGCGCTAGATATATAACTTCTGTTTAGGAGTGTGAGTTAATGCACAAGTGCATTTGTCGGTTTCTGAGTGGGTGCCTGACTGACTCTATCCTTTTGTAAACAGGTATGTAAGTTGCAGTATGAGTAAGAGACTGCGGGGGTCATTACAACATTGGCGGTAAAAGGCGCTTACCGCCGTGCAGAAGACTGCCAATACACCGCCGCGGCCGAGGTAGACCGCCACAGCTATTATGACACACATCACGGAATCCGCCGAAATTCAGACACCCACACAACACCGCCACACCGAAGGTCAGCGATAAACATGCAGAAACAACTCCTCCACCTCCACGCCAACAGAAACACGCCCATGCTATTACGACACACGAATCCACGCGGCGGTCTTTCAACTGCGGTATTCCATTGGCGGTACACACCGCCGCGCTCAAAATACACACACAGCACCAAAACAACGCCACATTGGACAATTACAAATACACACACCTCGTACACATACACACACCACTCCCACACACCCAACACAATATAAAATACACACCCACATCACCCCCAAACCCCTACAACCAGAAATTCTGAGAGAAGGCGAGAGAGAGAGCACAGCTATTGACAACCCCATCACACAGAGGCACACAACATCATCACCCACACAACATCCACGCACAAAACACCACATACCACTACACATCACCACACTGATTAACACATACACCACCCCACACCTCACACACACCACCCCATGTCACGCCAAAGACACCCCCGCTTCTCCGAGGATGAGCTCAGGGTCATGGTGGAGGAAATCCTACGGGTAGAGCCACAGCTATTTGGCTCACAGGTACAGCACACATCAATAGCCAGGAAGATGGAGCTATGGCGCAGAATAGTGGACAGGGTCAACGCCGTGGGACAGCACCAAAGAAGTAGGGAGGACATCAGGAAGAGGTGGAACGACCTACGGGGAAGGTGCGTTCCACGGTCTCCAGGCACAACATCGCGGTGCAGCGGACTGGCGGCGGACCCCCACCTCCTCCCCCACAACTAACAACATGGGAGGAGCAAGTCTTGACCATCTTGCATCCTGAGGGCCTCGGAGGAGTCGGTGGAGGATGGGACACTGGTAAGTCAAATCTTAACTATCACATCCCCCACCCTACCTGCATGCCATCACACACTCCCACCCTCACCCCCTCCCCATCACTCCAACTCCTCACTAATGTACCCATAACACCAACCACCCATCCCAACACCAAGCCCTGCATGACACAACGAAGCATGGACACCCCTCACTAAAGCATGCCCACTGCACATACCCAGAACACCCCCCCAACCATCAGCACACGCCCCCACACAGGAATGGCTGCGCTGGGGTTCACGCACACCCAACCATTGCACACCATTACACACACATGCAATAATCATGTTCTTATACCCCTGCAGGAACCCGAAGGAACATCACCACACCAGAGGGTCCAGACAACACCACTCCACCCCCAGAAGAGGCCCACATTGACGACAGCAGCTCTGCCCCACTGGATCTTGATGACCAGCCCGGACCATTGTGGGCCTCAGGACATTCGGTTCCCCTTGCACAGCCACAGCCCAACACTGAGCTTCCACCCTCTGGTAACACCAGCACAGCACCCACCCAGCGGGCCCCAACCTCCCTACCCAGGACAGGTCAATCAGCGGTGTGTCCACCACTACAGGGAACCCAGGCTAACCCACCACCCCAACAACAGCAGGGACCTGGGGGCAGTGGTAGTGGGCACACGGTCCAGGGGACGGAGGCCCAGGAACACAGGGGAACTGGGAGGGCTGCTGTGCGACAGA
Organism: Pleurodeles waltl; assembly: GCF_031143425.1. NCBI lineage: Eukaryota > Metazoa > Chordata > Amphibia > Caudata > Salamandridae > Pleurodeles > Pleurodeles waltl. The sequence continues at coordinate 1,456,383,549 of NC_090444.1, forward strand.
GGGAGGACAGGCCAACAGAACCAACTCTCCACAAGGCCCTCTCCTCCATCATGGGAGCCTACCACCATTCCCAGGAGACGATGGCGATGGTCCTGGACAAGTTGCAGGAGACCCTGCGTCTGCAGGAGGAGCAGTATTTGGGGTTCAGGGAGGAGCTCAGGACCATCGGCTCCACCCTGGGCACCATCGTAGGGGTGCTGACGGACATTCAAAAGACCTTGAGGGACACCGTGGCACTCCAAGGGGCCCCTGACACTAGCCACAACGATGAACTGCCCACCACCTCCGCTGGCGCTAGTGGACAGGACGCCCCGCCACAGGACCACCACACCAGCACCCCACCCCCTGCAGATGGACAACCACCACGCAAGCGGGCCCTGAGATCCAGGAACAGGACAGAGCAAGATGGCAAGACCCCCACCAGGAAATTAGACCGCACTGATTGTCCCCCCAATGTCCCACTTTGTCACCCTGTCAAGATTGGAACTGCCACAGCTCCACTTCCAATGCCCAGATGGGCAGTGCATCTGTGAGACAAATAGACTGGACTCTGCCATGGACATTCCTCCACCATCACCCATCCCCATTTTACAACCCCTCCATTCATTTTTGAGCACTTAAATAAACACCCTTGAAACACTAAAAAAACTGGAGTCAGTCTATGATTTGGAACTTTGTATTATCAATTACAGTGTCATAATGGGTTACCCATTGTAAGGCTAACATACCAATGTCACATCACAAGCCCTTCAAGGATGCAAGCAGTGGACACGTAGGTTACAACTCTTGTGAAACTGAAATGGAAGGGTACAACTCAATTAACAAATAGTGAGTGAAATGGAGGTACAGGATAGAGGTAGACGTGTGAAAGTTAAAGTAATGTTAATCCAGAAAATTTTCTCACCTGGGTGTCACTGGAAATATTGCTGTATGACTGACTCCCTGTTGTCGTTTTCTTCTTCCTCAGCTTCATCCTCATCACTGTCCACAGGCTCCACAGGCTCCACAGCTGCCACAACACCATCATCTGGATCATCCTCCTGCAGAAAAGGCACCTGGCGTCGCAATGCCAAATTATGGAGCATGGAGCAGGCGACGATGATGTCGCACACCTTCTTCGGTGAGTAGAATAGGGATCCACCTGTCATGTGGAGGCACCTGAACCTGGCCTTAAGAAGGCCGAAGGTGCGTTCGATAACCCTCCTAGTCCGCCCATGGGCATCATTGTACGGTTCCTCTGCCCTGGTCCTGGGATAATAGCCATACACGGTGCCTCTGGAGTTGACCCATCATATCAGGGATGCTGCTATTGCGCAGGATGTAGGCGTCATGCACAGAGCCAGGGAACATAGCATTTACCTGCGAGATGTACTGGTCTGCGAAACAGACCATCTGGACATTCATGGAATGATAACTCTTCCTGTTCATGTACACCTGTTCACTCCTGCGGGAGGGGACCAGAGCTACATGGGTCCCATCAATGGCACCTATGACGTTGGGGATATGTCCAAGGGCATAGAAGTCACCTTTCACTGTAGGCAAATCCTCCACCTGAGGGAATATGATGTATCTCCTTACGTGTTTCAGCAGGGCAGACAACACTCTGGACAAGACGTTGGAAAACATAGGCTGGGACATCCCTGATGCCATGGCCACTGTAGTCTGAAATGACCCACTGCAAAGGAAATGGAACACTGACAGCGCCTGCATGTCAGGGGGGATTCCAGTCGGATGGCGGATTGGTGACATCAGGTCTGGCTCCAACTGGGTACATAGTTCCTGGATAGTGGCACGGTCAAACCTGTAGGTGACGGTGACATGTCTTCCATTGTCAACAGGTCCACCAGCGGTCGGTACACCGGAGGATTCCGCCATCTCCTCAAATGTCCCAGCTGACGGTGCCTACGAAGGACAACAGCGAAGAACCAGTCACTATTCCTGCAGGTATGTACCCACAGTTACACACAAGACTACACCAGACACAAAACCCTTCCTGTATGTGTGTTGAGTGTAGGCCTAGCTATGTATGACGCAGTAGTAAATGAAGCCATGTGGGCCCCTGAAATGGCGGCTGCCTGACCTCTAAACTGGGACAATGGGATTGTGGGGTAACTGCGCTGGCGTTGCACACCGTCGCGGTATGCGGTCGTAGACCGCGGCGCAATGCTGCATTGGTTAACATTGGACCCTATGGGTCCCAGGAGCCAATGAACAGGTGCGCTGGCGGTGATGATGCGCACCGCCGCGGACGTCACCACCATTTTCTATCTGTTCAATCACTAGATACCTGACCTTCGACAGGAGAGGACCTACACTGCTAGTGCTGCTGTGACCTCGGTCTGGAAGCTACGATGGCTGCTGCGTCTGGGGAAAGGGCCCCTGCCTTCACTGCACAGAAGTTGGAGAAACTTGTGGATGGGGTCCTCCCCCAGTACACGCTACTCTACGGTCCTCCAGACCAACAGGTTATTACACAGGGAGCACGTTGTATGGGCTATGCTGGGTGGAGAGGGCTGGGTGGAAGAGGGAAGGGGGCTGAGTTCATACAACATTAATGAATGGGAATGAATGAGCCACATGGCCAGAGTAGGGAGGGGGCCACTCACATTGATGGTGCAGTTGGTAATGACTGTTCCTCTTCCCTTGTGCATGTCATGTAGGTCAGCGCCCACCAGAAGAGGGACATCTGGCGTGCCATCGCCAAGGAGGTCCGGACCCTGGGGGCCCACCAGAGACGGGGCACCCACTGCCGGAAGAGATGGGAGGACATTCGCCACTGCAGCAAGAAGACGGCGGAGGCTCAGCTGGAGATGGCCTCCCAACGTGGGAGGGGTGCCCATCGCACCATGACCCCCCTGATGTTCCGGATCCTGGCGGTGGCCTACCCGGAGTTGGATGGGCGCTTGAGGGCATCACAGCACACACAAGGGGGTGAGTACAACCTCATTCTGCGGACTCTGCGTGCAGTGGAGGGGTCTGGGTCGGGGAGGTGGGCTGTGGGTGTCCCTAGGCCAGGGCGAATTCGGTAGGCAAGGCCCCTCCGTAATGTAGGCCATGTGGCACTCAACCCCACCTCAGCAGAGTGCCAAGTTGAGGTATAGTTGCCCCTGTGGCATTCATGTGCGCAGATGTCCACCATTGCCATGTAGGCCATATCCCAGATATTGGATGTGCAGAGGTCAGGAGCACGGCGTAATGCAGGGGGCTGCTGCGTATGTCTTGTCCGCCAACGGTAGCGGAATGCCATGCACTAAAACTCTCTTTCTTCTGTCTCCCCCCCTTTTCCTGCTCTCCCTGTCCTTTTGTACATCAGCATCATCAGGCGGAGGTACAGTGGCACCGGAGCACGAGGGAGCTGCATCTCACATGGCCATGGAGGGCCACACCACAGACTCAGAATGCACCAGTGGGACGGAGGGCGAGGGGAGCTTCACGTCGGCCACCGGATCACCAACCAGCGACACGGACTCGTCCGCCGATGGGAGCTCCTCTGTGGTGGCGGCACCATCTGTGCGCCCCACTTCTACAGGTACAGCCGCCACCTCCCCTACCAGCACCGCCCTCCCAGCAGCCCCTCAGCATTCGCCCCGTGCCCTCTCACCCAGGACGGTGGGCATCACCTTCGCCCCAGGCACCTCAGGCCCTGCCCCAGTCACCCCTGCTGCCCTCAGTGAGGAGGCCATTGACCTCCTCAGGTCACTCACTGTTGGGCAGTCTACCATTGTGAATGCCATCCAGGGTGTAGAAAGGGAGTTGCAACACGGTAATGCATTCCTGGAGGGCATTCATTCTGGTCAGGCTGCCCTTCAGCGAACCCTGAAATCTCTGGCCTCAGCACTGATGGCAGCCATTGTCCCTGTGTCTATCCTCCCCCCTCCAACTTCCTCCACCCAGACCCAATCCCCTGTACCCCAGCCCATTCTAAGCACACCTACAGACCAGCATGCACACAAGTCAACACACACAAGTAGCTCTAGCAAACATAGGCACCACACACACCACAGGCACTCACATAAGCCTCACCCACAGACAGACACAGCAACATCCACTGTCTCCACTGTGTCCCCCTCCTCCTCTTCTCCCTCCTCCCTCCCAGTCTTGTCTACACACACACCTGCATGCACCACATCTACAGGCACTAGGACTCGCACCAGGACACCCAGCACCACAAGCCGCTCACCTGCACTCACCACCTCCACTGCCATTTACACGTCCCCTGTGTCCTCTCCCAGTGTGTCTGTAACGCCCCTTCCCAAAGTACACAAACGACAGCAATCACTCAGCCAACATCCATCCACCTCACAACAGCCTCCAGTACCTGCACCCAAAACACCTAAAGTGACACCTCCTACAACCACCTCCTCTTCATCCACTCCCAGACCCCCTCCAGCTACCCATCCCAGTGTCCGTCAGAAACTGTCCCTATGTCAAATTGATCTTTTTGCCCCCACCCCCCCTCCAATTCATCAGTCCCGTCGTAGCGCCTCAGCCTAAAAGCCTCCAGTACCAGTGGCGCGTGTTCCAGGTTTTTGGAGTGCACCATCCACCAGGGCAGGCAGTGTGACCCGGAGCCAAGGCACTGGCAACCCACCCCCTGTAAAGGCTCTGAAATTGGAGAGTGGATGACGGGACCATCTTAAGACTCGTGGTGGGACAACAAGTGACATGGGTTCGAAGGCGATTGGTCAGTCAGCTGTAACTCCAAGAAAGGTGGGGAAGGGCCAGAGGAAGTCTGCCCATCCTGTTGTGAGTGTCACGGCGGAGAAGTGCGCCATCATTTCCAGCGGGCCAGACACAACCGCCAGCACCGTCATCACTGGGCCAGAGACCACCGCCACTGCCGGAGTCACAGCCCAGGAGGGCCCAAGTATCGTCACTGGTCAGGAGACCACCGCCACCGCCGGAGTCACAGCCCAGGAGGGCCCAAGTATCGTCACTGGTCAGGAGACCACCGCCACCACCGGAGTCACAGCCCAGGAGGGCCCAAGTATCGTCACTGGTCAGGAGACCACCGCCACAGCCGGAGTCACAGCCCAGGAGGGCCTAAGTATCATCACTGGTCCAGAAACCACCGCCGGAGTCACAGCCCAGGAGGGCCCAAGTATCGTCACTGGTCAGGAGACTACCGACACCGCCGGAGTCACAGCCCAGGAGGGCCCAAGTATCGGCACTGGTCCAGAAACTACCACCGGAGTCACAGCCCAGGAGGGCCCAAGTATCGTCACTGGTCAGGAGACCACCGCCGGAGTCACAGCCCAGGAGGGGCACGGCTGCCACAGCCCCGCTGGGCAATGATGGAACGTCATGCCACACACCAATGCCCATTGTAGAGATCGTCATGCCACACACCAATGGCCAGTGTAGAGATCGTCATGCCACACACCAATGTCCGTATCAGAACCGCCATGGCAAAGCACCGCTGAACAGGGCAAAGACCGCCATGACAAAGAACCGCTGAACAGGGCAAAGACCGCCATGGCAAAGCACCGCTGAACAGTCCAGAACCGCCATGGCAAAGCACTGCTGAACAGGGCAAAGACCGCCATGGTAAAGCACCGCTGAACAGTCCAGAACCGCCATGGCAAAGCACCGCTGAACAGTCCAGAACCGCCATGGCAAAGCACTGCTGAACAGGGCAAAGACCACCATGGCAAAGCACCGCTGAACAGTCCAGAACCGCCATGGCAAAGCACAGCTGAACAGTCCAGAACCGCCATGGCAAAGCACCACTGAACAGTCCAGAACGGCCATGGCAAAGCACCGCTGAACAGGGCATGCACCGTGTAGGAATGAAGAGGCCGCCACATCAGGCATCCTTATCCCATGTACAGCTGGGACAGTGACAGGACATAAACTTTCACGGGGAGACTCATCCAGTCTGGGCACCAGTCCCACCCAGTACCAGTAGAGAACTGCATCTACTTGAGAGACTGTAGCTTTGCACTCCCCAGGATGGCACAGTGGGCAACCCACCCACTGTAGAGACTTGAGGGACTGTGGCTTTGCACTCCCCAGGATTGACCAGTGGGCAAACCACCCACTGTAGAGACTTGAGAGACTGTGGCTTTGCACTCCCCAGGATTGAACAGTGGGCAAACCACCCACTGTAGTGACTTGAGAGATTGTGGCTTTGCACTCCCCAGGATTGAACAGTGGGCAAACCACCCACTGTAGAGACTTGAGAGACTGTGGCTTTGCACTCCCCAGGATTGAACAGTGGGTAACCCACCCACTGTAGAGACTTGAGAGACTGTGGCTTTGCACTCCCCAAGGTACATCAATGGGCATGGAGCCCCGTCGTGGATCTGGCTTCGCATTCATCTGGCTGAGGTGCCCCCCCTTCCCTTCCCCCTGAGGTGCCTGAAGTGTTTCTATCTGATGCCCCGGCAGTGTTCTCTCCGATTTTGGTCAGGTATCTATTGTGGGCCTCGCCCATGCATTTTTGGACTGTTGGTGCACGGACATTGTTGTGTACATATCTGCACAACTTCTCGGATTGTATGTGTAAATAAGAGTGATTTTGAGTTATATATCTGTATATTTTTGTATGACATGTATATTGGCACATTACAATGTTTGCCTGAATTTCACATTGTCTTTTCATTCTTCCGGAGGGATTGTGGGTTGTTACTGTGATTTTTGTGGCTGCATTGGTGTGTATGTTGTACTATGCGAGGGTGGGGGTGTTTGGTGGGTGTCCCCCTAACTTTTGCCTCCCCCGTGTCGTAGGTGCAGTTCTCACCGGTGTCTTCTGCGCCTACGTAGCTGTTGGTCGTAGCTGAGTAGGAAGAGAAGGGCAGGTAGGATTTGTAATTCGGCCTCCATGGATTCCTCGTTCCTCGTGGGATGTGTTCAGGTGAGCGTTTTCCCATTGCAAAAGCAGTTTCCGCCGTGTTTTTATCCACGGTAAATCCGCCCCGGAAAAGGTGGCGGATTGGCGGGTTGTAATAGTGTGGGCGGTACATTGTCTCCCGCCTGTCTGTTTGCGGTAACCGCCGCGCTGCTTGTCTGTATCGCCGTGGAGGGCAGTGTGTTAAAGTGGCTGTCTTAGTTGGCGGTTTCCGCCACGGTCATAATTCAATTTTTTCGACCGCCGGCCTGTTTGCGGTATTACCGCACCTTTAACACCGTCCGCCAGGGTTGTAATGACCACCTGGATGTTTTAATGGGAGTATGGGTCTGTGAGAGCACATGTAACTCAGTGAAACTTAAAAGCACATTTGAGCCCAAAGCACCCTGCTCTATGGCCTACCTACAGTCTATCTTAGGGGTGATGTTAATATAGTAAAAGAGCAGTTTAAGGCTTAGAAAAGAGGTTGTAAGCTCCAAGTCAGCCTGGCAGTAAAACCGCACACACAGGCTCTGCAATTCTAGTCTCATGCTATGTTTAAAGGAATACTTTTCTGGATGGCTTACTAGGTTGTGTCAGTACTTGACTACATATGTGAGTGAGTTTATTAGTCCCTCCTTGAGTGTGCTACCAGAAGTTGAAGTAATTATGGTGGTTTTTGACTGGCTGTTTAAGTACCTGAATGGGTCTGTAACTGTGTATGCAAATATCTGTACATGTTACTTACTGGCTGTGTTATTAAGGAACTTGCCACACACTTACTCTCACCTACAGACACACACTCACATACTCACACACCAGAAAGACAGTTACACTCCCGGAAAGACAGTTACTCATCCATTCATAAATATACAAAAACACTCACACAGCCACAAACAGATCCCCTCATATAGTTACAATATATTTCTATATATCATATTCACATTTAGCGCCTTCACATACACATATACCTTTTCAATTATATTTTTTTTAAGTACATTCTAATTCACATCCCTGAGAAATTGAGTTTGTTGGTTAAATATTTATTTGATGTTATTAGATAGATTAAACTCTCTCAGAAAATGTAGAAACTAAGCATAAGAATGGCAAACCACTTTCATACAAAGCAACCATTAATGACAACTGATACTGCAGAAGGTAGCAAATCAAAACCTCACTTTCATATTTTAGTTTTGTCCCTCCTTTTCTCACTGGTTGACTTCTGTTAACCCTTTCTCGCACTTCTATGAAGAAGTCCAAATCAGTATGGTATTTGTGTGTATTCACAAATTCATCACGACCCTCAGCACAGCCCCTGTGTAACTTTGTAATGAATTTGCGAATATGTACGGGGTCCAAAGCATATTTAGATTACTACTTTTAATACTTTACAATTAAACTAAACTTTATATGCAAATCCTCACTAGGAAAACAAACCCTCATTCTTTAAGAATGAGTCTGGAGAACTCTAATTTGAAATAAAAACAGACTACACTCTGTTTAATACCCTTCCTCTAACACTCTCTTGGCAGACTTTCCAATGCAACACACTATAACCAGTAAGTCAGAAGTTCACAGCAAATTCTAGAAACAATACATTACTCTCCAAGTCACCTGCAGCAGGTGTGGTTGACTATTTCCAATTGTAAGCATATCCAAGAGTACATATATTTTTATTTATTTTAACCACAGCCAATTACAGAGGTACTTACGTCTTCTTAAAAATCACTACCTAATATTAACTCTCTGCATAGTTACACCATCCTTTGAAATGTATCCTTTTGTTTAAACAACTCCTGCTGTCCTCCATTTTAAATGTCTTTCAATTTTAAACTCTGATTCTGCTCCAGCCTTCTCCTGTGTGCTATTTTTGCTTGCCTACAAAATGGTTAGAGTGTGGGGTGTGGGTCAGAGCTTTGTGTTTCAGGCCAGAGCGTGTGCTAGAAAGAGTGTCATTGACAGGGCTGTTGGCTTGCCAAATGTGGACATTACATGGGTTGGCTAGAGAGGACTGAAGTGACATAAATTGCGGCCTTTTGATGAAAGCAATAAAGATTGCCAACACCCTGAACTCATGATTGTGCACTGTGGTGGCAATGACCTGGACACGCTTACTGAGGTGGGACTAGGAATCCTAATGATGGATACCATTGCTCAAATAATAGTGCTTTTCCCTTAGACTGCCTTAGAATTCTCCAACATATGGCAAATGCAGTGGAAGTGGTCATACAAATTCTGTCCACAGAGAGAGAAAGCTAGGAAACATATCAATAAAACTGTTTCTAAATTCCTCAGAGACCATAACATGGGCTCTATCTATAACAGCAACTTGCGTTTTGACGTGGATCTAATCTATAGAAGTGATGGGGTTCACTTCACAGACAAAAGCAACAGGGTGTTTCTCACCAACTTAAAACACTGCATCTTTTTTATGTGTATCATCCACACACAACATCTTCTCAGAGCCATCCTATTTCCTCAAACTGCTTCATTTCTTTTTAAAATTTCTTTTTTTTAATACTTAAAATTAGTGGATACATCACAAATATGAAAAACAAAACCAGACATTCAACGGAAACCAGCACATAAAAAATTCACAAACACTTAAGTGATTCTGTGGCTCGCACTGGATGTGTCACTGTTGAAATAGGTCTGTTACTGGGTGACTGATTGTCTCAGTGGGTCTATGAGTGGCTGCATAAGCGCTTGAATGGTCATGCTCGTGTGTCTATAAGAAGGTCCATGAGTCTGGGTACCTCTGTTAATGGGTGCATGAGTGTATGAATAGTCTGTGAGTGGGACTGAGTGTCTGGGTGGGTCTTTGAGTGTGTGTGTGAGTGTCTGAGTGGGTGTGTGAGTGGATGTGTGACTGTATGAGTGGGTCTGTTAGTGGGTTTGTGAGCACCTGAATGGGTCTGTGCGTGAATGAATGAGACTCTTATTGGCTTGGTGAGTGGGTGCCTGTATGCCTGACTGGATCTGTGACTGGATGCATAAGTCTCTGAGTGTATGAGTGATGGCTGCTTGTCCCTCTAATTAGTTTGGAAAGTGGGTGCATATGTCTCTGAGTAGGTCTGTGAGTCAGTGCATAAGTGTCTGAGAGGGTTTGTGATTGGGTGTGAGAGTGTCTGAGTGAGTCTGTGAATAGGTGTGTGAGTGTCTGAAATGGTATGTGAGTGGGTGCATGAGTTTCTGAGGGACTGTGAATGAGCATGTGAGTGGGTGTATCTGTGAGTAGGTGTGTGATTCTGTGAGTGGGTGAGTAAGTGGGTGCATATGTGCTGAGTAGGTCTGTGAGTGGGTGCATGAGTGTTTGAGTGGGTCTCTGAGTAGGTGTGAGAGTGTCCCAGTGGATCTGTGAATGAGTACATGAGTGTCTGACCAGGTCTGTGAGTGGATGCATACGTGTCTGAGTGGGTCTCCTATAGACTGCATGTGTGTTTATTAGCTATGTGATTCGCTGTGTGAGTCTCTGAATGGGTCTGTGAGTGGGTGCATGAGTGTCTGAGAGGATATGTGAGTAAATGCATGAGAGTATGAGTGGTTCTGTGAATGTGAGGAACTGGGAGTAGGTAAGTAAGTGTCTCAGTGGGTCTGTGAGTGGGTACATGACTCTCTAAGTGGGCCTGTGAATAGGTGCATAAGTCACTAAGTGGGCCTGTGTGTGGGTGTGTGTCAGTGTTAGACCTGGCATCCTTGGCATGGTCTCCCCTAACTTTTTGCCTCCATTTCCCAGGTTGTTGATGTGTGCTGAACTCTGCTTTTGCTGTTTTTGATACTCTGAGCAATTTACCACTGGTATCCAGTGCTAAAGTGTTTGTGCTCCTATGTAAAATGTATGTGTAATTGGCTTTCTATGATTGGCATATTTGATTTTCTATTAAGTCCCTAGTACATTGCACTAGAGGTGCCCAGGGCCTTTAAACTAACTGCTACTAGTGGGCATGCAGCACTGGTTGTGCTACCCACATTAGTAGCCCTGTAAACATGGTTCAGACCTGCCACTGCAGTGTCTATGTGTGCACTTTTAAACTGCCAATTCGACTTGGCCCACTTTTCAGACCAAAACCTTCCCTTTTCTTACATGTAAGGCACCCCTAATGTAGCCCCTAGGTAGCCCTGTGGGCAGGGTGAAGTGTATGTTTAAGGTAGGACATATACCAATGTGTTTTATGTAGTGAAATACTGCCAAATTCCGTTTTCACTGTTGCAAGGCCTATCCCTCTCATAGGTTAACATGGGCGCTGCCTTTAAATATGATTAAAGCATAGTTTCCCTTTGAGAGCAGATAGACATGTGGAGTTTGGGCTAACTATAACTACCTACTGGCGACCACTAGTAGTAATTATATATATATGTGTATATATATATATATATATATATATTGATATTGATATATATATATATATATATATATATAAATATATATATATATATATATATATATATATACACCACAAACACACACACACATATATATATAGATATGTGTGTGTGTGTATATATATATATATATATATATATATATATATATATATATGAGGCAGTTGCCCTGAACAAAAGCACACTCACAACTGGTTATTGTGGAATGTACCAAAGTCAGCAAGTTACTGAGAATTCTTTGGCATTTTCATTATTTCAGGCCTTGTATTTTTAAACATCCCTGGACACTTGTTTCTGTGTTAATCCCTTCATCAGCAGAGAACAAACATGTCCTTCCTTTTTCAAAGGCCAACTGCCTATTTCTCAGCAGATTTAATTGCAGGCACCTAATATCACTTGAATACCAGTTTTGTCCCAGTGGACCTCAAGCGAACTGCAAAGTGCATCATGGTAAAGGTAGTCCTGCACATTTTAAAATTATATCCCAAGTGGGTTGCTGAAGCCAAACAAAATAATAAAACACAGTTTATTACCCCAATGGGCAAATTCAAAGTAAGAAAATCGTTTTTGCTGCCAATGTTCCAACCTGCTGCTCTGAAAGTGACCATCCATACAGTCACACATAGAACTGCTCCTTTATGCAGTGGTGCTGCCTTCACGGCTGGACAGGCCATACAATTTATACAAGAGAGAGTTGTCCTGAACAAAAGAGCACTCAAAACTGGTCATTATGGAATGTAGCAAAGGCAGCAAGTTACAGAGAATTATTGGTCCTTTTCATTATTTCAGGCCTTGTATTTTCAAACATCTCTGGACACATGTTTCTAGGTTAATACCTTCATCAGCAGAGAATAAACATGTCCTTCCTTTTTCAAAGGCCAACTGCCTGTCTCCTCAGCAGATTTAATTGCAGGCACCTGATATCAGTTGAATACCAGTTTTGTCACAGTGGACCTCAAGTGAGCTGCAAAGTGCATCCTGGTAAAGGTAGTCATGCACATTTTAAAATTATATCCCAAGTGGATTGCTGAAGCCAAACAAAATAACAAATACATTACAAATGCCAGAAGGGGGAGGTAGATAGGACACACCTAATGATTGCTAAAGGAGTGCATGGGGACACACGCTACCTGAATCCAGATGCCCATCGCATACAATCAACACATGTACACACACCTTGGTTGTGCTATGCCCCCCAACATCTACACAACATGGATATGCACCAATCACCAGGGCTATACTCCACTATGTAACTATGCAGCACATTGGCTGGAAGGGATGTGTAAATGCTGTACCTTTGGCAGGACCATCACAACACCCCTTGCATATTGTCAAACTTCCTGTACCCACACAACTTAGACATCTGAGATTAGGACGGAAGTCAATACCATTGAGTGGGCTCAGGGTTAGTGTATTTTACAAAAATGCTCCCCACCTCCTTGTTGAATTGCCATTACACATGTGTGTTTCATCTTGTAGCACATTGAAAGGCCACCTTAGCTAACATGACTTCTACCTGTGCAGGAAGGAACACCACCCTGCACATAAACAATTCATCCCCTCAAGGCAGCCACTTCTACATCATGCTGCAACAATACCTCTCTTGGTGCAGTGAGAACAAATCAGTGCATCTGCAGGGGAAATTGCAGCACTGTCCCGTATCCCAGTAAACTTGGTACCTCTCTTTATAACTAACCTGGTGCACTGTTGAGCTACACATATTGCTGCTGACCTAAACTGTGCCAGAAGAGAAAAATCTGCACTAAAGCTTGCAACCCATGGAAGACAACACATACAGGGTGAACCCACAACAACTCAGACACAACCATATTGCCCACATGGGAATGGGAAATCATTAGAAAAAATACAACAGATGGTGCATGTCTGTGACCATTATGGTACCCATTACAACACTGGTCGCCTGTGGAGGCTTCCCGCCAAAGTCCTGTGTTGGAAAGACCGCCAGTGCGGTTATCCCTCCACAGTAGTCATTGCGAGATTACGCCTGGGACAGTGGGTGGAACCAGTGTCCCGGGCTGCAAGCTCTGTGGAAACTCACAACAACATTGATACTGGCTTGTAATATAGCACCAATGTTGGGTTGTGCTTATTACTGCCTGTTAATTGAGCAGTGGAAAGCACATATGGGCTGCCCATAGGATAATGGGATTATAATCTGGAGGAAAGTGCTGATTACAATGCTGATCTGGAAGATCAAGGTCGGTAGCACCGATAGCCGATAGGCTGGTGGCAACCTGGCAGTGCCTGGCCACTGGACTGTGGTACTTACACCATGGTCCCAATGTGCCAGTTGGCGGTGGTCCGAGTGCCACTGCAAGTCTGGTGGTCATAGGATCCCCAGACTTGTCATGAGGGCCCATGTGTGGAGTATTACAAGTAGCTGCATCCCACCATCAAACAAGATAGAAGTCTTGATCAAGCTGGAAATGAAGGCAGGTGCCTGTGTACTAAACTAGGCTGGATCACGCACTGACATTTGTTAAATGCAGTCTTGACCAAAAATCAAAAGCATATGGGCCATCCATGCATCCACCCCGCCAGTGTTAAATTAGCTGTCCAGCCCAAGGGTGCATCACTTGCACCATAGTGAAAGGAAGGCTGCATTGAGGGGGAGAATATTATTGTGTAGGAAGGAGCACCTTCCTGCACAACAAGAAACTGATATGGCAATCTGCTTGGTCCATGTGTGCAGTGTAATGCAGCACACATTGACTAAGCAAAACATGATGAGCAATTAAAGTATACGTCGACATTGTGCCCTGCTAATTTCACCCATGGGGTGGTTTTACATATTAGCGCAGCCTCAGGTCTACAAAACACGTAAATCTGTGACTGCATCAAAATGCAATGGATGTTGGCGTGATCAGGGGCTGATTTTTACAAGGTGGCATCAAGGCACAATAAGTGGTTTAATGCCACCCAGTAAATACAATGAAGCCCATCGGGCAACTGGATCATACCTTTACGTGACACTCCAGTGGCCCTCGGAGCTAAAAATATATGCCACGTAATATACAATAACATATACCAATACCAATGACAGCTGAAGTACCAGATCTGTCGAAGACAAAGTACACATAGACATTGTGAATGGCAGGTACACTGGATGGCAAATGCATGGACCAGTAGACCTAATGTTGCAGCTAATGTGAAAGCTCGTTAGTCAATAGGGGAAGCAAGTGGTAAATCAGGGATTACAAGCCAGTAAGGATTCCATTTGCCATTCACCTAATTTGCCCACTGCACTCATGGAAAGACCCAGATACGAAGGCAACTGACACAAGATGTATGCTAAAATAAAGATGATTTATTATAAAAACATCAACCTTTATATTAGCTAAAACAGGGGTGGCGTGGGGAGCAACAAAATGATGGATTAAACCCAGATCTTTATCACTGGGGGGTGAATGTTGCCCCCAAGTGGGAAGGGTAAGCCCAAACGTTGGTCCCGTTCTCACTGCGCCACTGGTTTCAAGCTAGCCTAGCTGATGAAGTGTGATACCCTGAAACCGGTTCCAGGATGCTTGTTTCTGGTCCAGGGAGGACCGGGCCTGGAAGTTTTGGATGGACTGTTCCGATGAGGAACAGGGTAAAGACTGATTTGTATATGGCTGGGTCCAAACTGAGGTGGCATGGTGAGCAAAACAAACCCACATCTGTGACTGGGGGGAGCGTTTGCAGTGTTCAGCACTCTTTCCATCAACCTTTTGTGTTGCTTTGTAAGAACACCATGTGGAAAAGCACACCATCCCCCAAAGCTTTCTCATGCCTGAAACGCCTGGCCATCCTGCGGTATCCCGCTTCCATCTGAAGGATGTGGTGGTAACGTTCTGCCTTCTTCATGAACATGCGCCTCTGCTCATGTTGGCAGCTGAAATAAGAGGACAAACAAGCATCAGTATCAGCATTGGGTGGAGTTTGTATAGAGTTTTAAATTATACTGAAACAGCAACTAACACATACAGTCCCACACACATTCCACAACAATGACTTCATCCTCATCTATATCTAATCTCATCCCAATATCACTGTTATCATGTACATGTCAGTGGGATGACGCCAATCCCATTAAATAAAAAGGACTTAGAGATTATAGAAACAAATACAACCCTCACCAACATTTGTGTCATCTAACATGTGAGGACCACATGCCTCTACAGGTCTGAATTTACTGTCTCCCTGGCCATAAGGGGGGCTGTGCATGCATTCCATCTCCTCAACACCACTGGTGATGCATCAGGGCTTGACCACTCATTATCGAGTCAAGGTGTGGTCCATATCATAGTGGGGCTGCTAACTACCGTCCTGCTATTCTGAGGTCAGGTAAATCTACATTTATGTGTCCTGGTGTGAGACCTGGCCTGAGCACATGTTAGAAGGGCCAACACCATTTCCCATTGTGTGCCGAAATGCACAACTGATGGAATGTTGGCAGGAGAACAGTTGGGCAAAGTCTGAGCTGCACTTCACAGTTGTTACATTACAGAACTGAAGCCCGCTATGCTGTGCTATGTAGTCCTAGATGTGTACATCGGCACACACAAGGTGGCTGTATGGATGGCCTTAAGCCCACAGTGATATTGGCACTGCATTGGGTGCTGCAACTGTATCCTGAAACATGGTACATGATTAGCGCATGCATGTCATATATCATCAAGGTATCAGCTACACACACAATTCACATCATATGCATATGTGATGTGACCTACATCAGTCACAATTATCATGGTGCCAGGACCATTTTTTTGAAAACTGCAGACATATGGACCCATATTTATGGGAAATGATGGCACACGATGAAGCGCCAAAATTAGCAGCACTGTGCTCCGTCAATTTCACAATGCAGGAATGTGCAGTATTTAACAGGAAATGGCGCACACCTGTGTTGTCCCCTACGTTGGCACTAAATTTAGCTATCCATGCCAAAGCAGCCATCCTTGCACAATTGTGCAAGGATGTCTGCTTTGAGGGGTGTGATTGTATATGTGCGGGAAGGTGTAACATACACAATCATTTCTGGCTATTTTGCTCTTTCTATGCGTGCTGCAGAATGCCTGCATATCCTGATGAGCCATCAATGCTGAAGTTGAGGGAGGAGTGGTTACTTACACCTGAACGGCTAAGCCTGCCCTTTCACAGTGCAGTCTACAACCCCTAGTGTGTGTCCGGGGCCTGGCCTGGGATAGGCAGGATCTTGTGAACAACAGAGACTGTCCTGTGAAGTAGGCCTACTTGAAATGCAGAAAGGGGTATAAGTATTGGACCCAAAACCCCTGAAAATCAGATCACTTCTGGAACCAAGAGGAACCTCTGTCAAGGAGAAGAGCTGGAGAGCTGGAGGGGAGTACTGCCCCTTTGCCTGTGACTGTGCTTTGCTCGATTGGCCTGCAGTAGCTGCTTCTGCCTGAAAGAGGACAAAGACTGAGTTTTCTGTGACTTTCCACTGGTGAAGAATCTTCAAGGGCTTGAACTGAGCTTTCCTCTTGTTGAAGTCTCAGGGACATCAGAGACTTCTCTCTGCCAGCACCTGGACTCTCTGCTGAGACTCCTGCCCTGCCAAGTGGTGCCCTAACCTGTCTCTGTTCCCTTGAAAGGTGAAGCTGGTGGAAAAGGACAGAAATCCAAGCACAGACCGCTGTGTGGGGAAACTTTTGATGCACCTTCCACAACCCGGATGATAAACGATGTGCCACTGGCCTTGCTGCTAAAATCGACGCTCAACCTTCATCGCTGCTGGGAGATCGACGCATTACAGCTGGAGAAACGATGTGGAACACCCGCTAGCGGCTGCTGATAACGACACAAGTCCCACGCAGCACGGTTTCCTTATACCGTGCAACTGGGTTTCCAAGCAACGTCGCTGGGTGTGAAAAATCAACGCAAAGCCTGCCTGGACCCGAAGTGCCCGTCTGGGAATTGACGCATCACTCTCTTGTGGGAGAGCAGAAACGATGCATGCTGACCCGACGTAGAAGGAATGCCGCATCGTCTCACTTACGAGTAAGAAATCGCCACATCGCTGACCTTTTTCGATGCACGTTCGCCAGTCCGGCTTTATTTTTTACGCTAACCAGGTACTTTGTGTAAAAGCAGCATTCTCACTGTTTTCTAAGGATTAAGACTCATTATTTTTAAAATTCATATCTTGACTTGTGTATGTTGGATTTTTGTCATTCTGGTCTTGTTTGATTTAGATAAATATTAGCTATTTTTCTAAACTGGGGTGGTGTCCATTTTGTAGTGTTTCACTGTATTATTGTGTGTATTGATACAAATACTTTATACATTGCTTCTGAAGATAAGCCTGCCTGCTCATGCCAAGCTACCAAGGGGGGTGAGTGGGGGTTAACTGAGGGTGATCCTCATTTACCCTGACTGGAGTGAGGGTCCTTGATTCGACAGGGGGGAACCTAATTGCAAACCAAAGACCCCATTTCTAACAGTGTCCCTTCCTGCTCATAAACAATCACAGTCCTCAACACAGGCATCCTTTAACGATGCTGCAACGATGCCTGGGTTGGTGGCAGTAGCTAATTTAAGAACAAGCACTGGGGACAACACAGGGGTATGTTGTATGCAATTAAATTAGGAGTATCCCTGTGCTGTGTAAATGAGGGTCTGCGGCATGGCCTATTTTGATACAGCATTGCACTCTGTCATTTTCCTTTATTTATGTCCCTTAGTGACCCTTTGTGGCAGAGGACGGTTGTGCCAGCCCTGATATGTACAGAAGTGTGTCCCCACATTGGTAGGATGAGTTAATTTGTTGCAGAAGGTTCTCCTGCCTTCTATTACATGATTTCTGATAGATAATTTCAACACATGCACAGTACAGGCTTTGGGAGGGGCCACTGCTATTTTTCACATGGGTCCCTTAGCATGGTGCATAGAAGGTCAGGCATCTCCACTATACATTTATCACATCTGACTATGTCATCCTGGAATGTTAGTGTTTTTTCACAGACACAAGAACATGGTGGACCATTTCTGGTAGATGGAACAACCATGATGTTCTTAGTGGGCAATAGGGGCATATGTGAGGTGGCACTTGAATAGCTGCTGCCCCATTTCTCATGATTCAACCCCCTGGTCTTCAATGGCAACATTTTTTTAAACTGTGTGGGACACAATGCAGCAGACAGGTATATGTGAACAGTACAGGTATGTCAGGTATGTGCAGCTGATGTATACTTGGTTATTTCACCACTTGGGTGGCATTGGATTTAGGTTCTGCCCGAGGCTTTCACAACATGGTTTGCGTGGGACTGTGCCTATGTATGACTTCCTCAACATGACCATAGCCTATGTCATTGACATGCCTGTGCATTTCTTTGTTTGGTGTAATGTGTGTGTGTGATCTGTATTTAGTTGTCACCCTGTGGACACTTGTAGTGGTAAATGAGCAGCTTCTGCATGCAAAGGAGACTTGGATCCATCTGTCCACACATGGTTTGCCAGTCAGGGTGTTGCTGTGTTATGTAGAATTGGGTGTATGTGACATACAATGTGTGCAGTGTAGTGTGCATTTGGCTTGTGTGTTGTTGCCTGTACATCTCTGTGGACTTGCCCATGTGTATTTCTTGTTGTGTTTGTCTTGTTTGTCCTTGATGGTTGGTTTGTTGTGTGGCATGATTGGTATGGTGTCTTACCTATGAGTAGCCCATTTCCACATTTGCCATCCTAGAACCACTGGTTGATGGTGCAATGGTGAAAGATGTATGCGTCATGGATGCTGCTGGGATATTGTGCCAGCATGTTTGTGAAGAGCTCACGGTGGTCCACGATAGCCTGCACATTGATGGAGTGTGTGTGCTTGCGGATCCTGCGGAGCTGTTCCGTTGCTGCAGGTGGCACAGTTAGACATGGGTATAGTCAATTGCACCCAGCATATGTGGAAACCCCGCTATCTGATAGAAACCTTGCGTGCTCTCATGCTGCAGCTGCTTGCTGTTTAGGAAGCAGATGTGTTGTGACGTGAGGTGTAGGATTGCATCCAGGACCTTTGGTAGGGAGACAGAGAAGGATGATTGGGAGATACCAGCCACTAGAGCACCCGTTGTCTGGACTGATCCTGATGCCATCATGTGGAGGACAGCCAGGAGTTTTGTAATTGGTGGAATGCTATGGGAAGTATGTAGCCTTGCTATGATATGTGGTGCTATCAGGTGCAGCAGCCGTACGGTTGAGCCTGTACATCAGGACCACATTTTGTTCCCTCATTCCAAAGATGGTGATTTGCTGTCTAAAAATGTTCTCCCTCCTTCAGCGCTGCCTCTGTGGCTGTTGTGGTGGGGTTTGATGTTGCTGCGGTGGTGGTAGTTGGATCTGACGTCTTCACAGATGTCTGCGGCGTGTGCCAAGCTGGAGCAGTGGCACTTCCATGTTATGCCTGGCAGTTTCAAAGGCTCCTTTTGGGGGTTTTCTATGAGTGGTGGTGTGTGAGCCTCTTTTTAACACATAAATTTGTGGCACTAATCAGACTTTGCATAATTTTTTCAGTCCACGTCCATCGTTAGTGTTGTTTTTGCATCAGGGGATAAATATGTTGTGAGGGGGTTAGCGTTGTGTTTAGGACAGGAACACCTACCATGCATCTCATTGATGCAAGGTAGTTTCATGCACCCTAAACATGGCGCTAACTTCAATATTTTGATGCTAGACAGGTCTAGCATCAAAATATAAATACAGAGTTAGCTGTGCGCCATTTTAGCATCAAAATATTTGACGCTAAAATGGTGCAAGCCAAGTATAAATATGCACCTTAATTTTTAAAGGAACAGCACTAGGGATTTGATTTTGCTATAGAAATTATAGTTAGTTTCGTAGAAAGAAAAAATAGGACCCGTTTTAAGATAGTTCTCAAATATCTTCCTCTTCTATTTTATTAATACATTCTGACATGTAGACTGAAACATGCACTTTCAACACCGGCAGAGACTGCCAGTTAACTCCCTAGTGATCAGCAGTTTACTACAATATTCTAATGAGCAACTAGATTGTTTACATTTGGAATTCATACAAAAATTGTAGCACATCTGCCCGCCATCTTAATGGAATCAAAGTGAAATCTGAACACATTTTTTACTGAGGATATTGCAGTAAATGAGGAGATTAGGGCCCTTCATTACAAATAAGTCCCTCAAGATTTCCACCAAGGAACAAATACCCCAAATGTAGCACAAACATCACTCAAATTTAGCCAAGTGTAGCCCCATTACATAAGTGTGCAAAACACTTAGGGCTATATTTACATGTCCCATGGTGCAGGGCGGCACAGCAAGTGCCTTGCTGCACAGGCCTGCACAATCGGGAAAGGGCAGACATGTGCCTTATCCACAATACACAGCACATTTCTGTCCTCTCCCCCTGTGCTGGTGCACAAATTGCTGCCATGTTTCAACACAGGCACCCTTGCAGCATGGTGCAAGGGTGCCTGAGTTGGGAGGGTGATTGTTCTTATGCATGAAGGGACAACTTTGGGACACCTTTCTACATAAAAACAATAAATGGAGAGAATTTCCTCCTTCTATGTGTATAGCAGAATGCAGTACACAGAAAGAGGTTAAAAAAAAGGGAGAAACAAAGATATTGTCACTCTTATGCCTATTTCTGGTGGTGGTGTGGGCTTTTCACGCAGTCACAGCTTTACAAAACCTTGTAAGTCACGGAATGCATCAAAATCCATGAATAGTGCGCAAAAACACCCATGCAACACCCATGGAAATGCCTCACTGATGAAAAGTAAGGCAACGCAACGACTTGCACTGAGTTGTCTTACTCCATATCTACAAGGCCATGTAAAGCCACACAAAATGGCTTTGCATGGCCTTGTAGAAATGGGTGTGCAGCGTGCACCACTGGTGTGTCTGAAAATTTGACGCATCAGCGGCACAGGCTGCTTGTGAATATGGCCCTTAATATATAAATATTTTTTGTTTTGTTTTATATATCACAGACTTGACCCAAAGTTATTGGAGTGCTTTACATGAGCATCATTTACATAACACAAGGACACATTCCTTTGGGACTTCATGTAGGGAAAGATTAGAGGGCAGATTTATGAAAAGTGGTGCTGCACTTAGTGCAGCACCACTTTTCTTTTGCCCCTTAGTGCCCCACTCACGGCACAATGGTAGTACCCTATTTAAAATACAGGTCACCATGGCAGTAGTTAGGGTGACTAACTCATGATTTTTTATGCTACTCTGACGCTTTGCAGATTAGCATAAAAAATGATGGGGCTAATACTGGAAAGCCACCCAGAGGCCCATTGTAATCAATGGGTGCCTCCTATTAACACTTGCACTTAGTAGGCATTTAAAAATGTAGATAAAAATGGCACAAAGGAATCTCATAGAATCCTTTGCACCACTTTTATTGCTCCCCTAGAACCAGAATGTCCCCCATGCATATAATATGCCTAGAGCAAGCATAATGTGGTGCATGAGGTTACAAAGTGGTGCAATGCAAGCATTAAACCACTTCGTACATGTGGCACAGTGTTTTTCCCCTTACAGCACCACATTAGCTTTAAAATAATGACGCTAATGTGGCATTGAAACAACGCAAGGCCAGCATAAATCTGGCCCTAAGTGGATTGGCCAGAATAACAGGATACCAAGCTGATGCCAAAACGTGAAGCCAGGCCCCCAGCTGCAAGGTCTGCAGCTCTTGCCAAGAGCTGGAACTCCACATTCTGTCCCCTAGGTGTAACATATAATCAAGTGATCAACTGGATAAAAAACCCATCAAGATAGCAAATAATTTAAAAGTGCTTTGTCTTCATTTGAGAACTCAGAAAGAATGTCGTCATTTTTGTTTTTTAGACCACTAAACATAATTTCTATGGGAAGAATACATGTAATTTTTATAATTTTTAAAGGAAATTCTTTACATGTTACAGTTTTGATTACATCACCATGTTGCCAGACATGCTACACTTTTGTAATAAATGTAGAATGTTAGCAGACTAGTTCATCATAAGAATATTGTGGGGAGACAGATGGGAGGGGCATGGATGTGGATAACCGAGGGCAGCGAGGAGGGTGCAAAGGCAAAAAGTTGACCATGCTGGGCAGACTGGAGAGACAGTGGCAGCATACTGCACCCTGGAGGGCACAGGATTGGGGGTAGGGGCAACAGACCAATCATGCAGGACAGGCAAGTGAGGTTGTGGCAAAATAACTGACCATAGAGGCAAAAGGAAGCGAGAGTGGCAATACAACAATACACGCAAAAAGACCTGTTTCAGGCAGGAAGCTCCTGGTGTTTTTAAGCCCAAATGGGCTTTATTTTTTCTGTATCCTGACTAAAATCTCCTCTGCTAGAAATTGAGTCTCCAGTTGGCAGAGGTATACACCATATCCAATTAGTCACTACACTCCTATTCAGGTTAAGTCACAAAACAAACTAACATATCTTGCGTTCTCCTTCGGTGTAGCTTAGCACAGAGCAGGCAGACTTAACTTAGAAGGCAATGTATAAAGTATTTGTGCAATACCCCATACAGTAACGCAGTGAAAACACCACAAAAAGTACTTCACACCAGTTTAGAAACATAGATAATATTTAGCTGAATAAAATAAAACAAAAATGACAAGAATCCAAAGAGGTGAGGTGGTAGGTCCATTGAACATGGTGGCAGAAATGAGAGCGCAGGGGCAAGCACACAGACATCGAAGGGCATGGGCAAGGAGGGTATGGGCAGCAACCTAAGCACAAAGACTAAGTAGGAGGACAATAATGGGCCATAGAATTTGGAAACAGAGGGCAGGAGGAGTGGGCAGAGACATCAAGCTAAATGGAAGGCAGTGGCAGCATATCCACCATGCAGGGCAAGAGACAGTGGGCTGGTGCATGGACTGGTAGAACAGAGGGTGTGGAGGAGGTATATGGAGCGGCAAGCTAACTGTTCAGGGCAGACAGGAAAGGGCAGTGGCAGAACAACAGCCACAAAGAGCTGTTATGGGGAAGCAGGCTGCATTGACTTCAATAATGAACAGCAAGGTGAAGGGGGGCAGGAGCAGCAAGCTTGGGTGAGGGCAGCACAATGCCAGGCCAGGCCCTGCATCCAACCAGCTCTCACCATGCCTTATGATGGGCATTGTGCTTAACGTTAAACAAAAAAAAACACTGAAAAAACAAAGGTTAAAGGGACATTATATTCAGGAAATATAATTTTTAAAAAACCTTAGAAATTCACTAAAAGACTAAAATGTACAGGGGTGTTATAGTCATGTTCAGATTTTACATGCACAAAGCCACATAAAGGGAGCTGTTAAAGTTATAGTTACTTCAAGAAACTATAACTTCTGCCCTAATGTAATTATAACTCAGGGTCTTGCTATGCACTGCTAATTTCCCCAGATAATACATCACTCATGACATCTTCTGTCATATTATTGATAATATCTCTGTAACATTTGCAGAACATTTATTGATGAGAAAACTGTGCATTATATTTTCCTTGCGCACAAGGTATAGTTACTTAAAATAATTCTAAATATAACAGCTGAATTTATGTGGTTCTGTGTGTGTAAAATCTGAACCTAACAATAATGTCCCTGTAAAGTTTTTTTTTTATTTTTTTAAATGATCCTGTCTGGACTATCACTGCTGTTTCGGAAGGAGAAGTACCCCTAATGAAGCTCCTGCCTAGATGGGACGGACTATGAAAGGGATCCCCTTACAGAAAAGTGCTAGCCTGGACACTCCCAACCAGATACCAAGGTACAGCAGTACAACAACCATATCATAATGATGATGTTTGTACTGAGATGCTACTACAAATAGCACCTAGATCTACTAATAACTATAACTCACACTCTGAGGTAACTATAACTCACGCCCCTGCCAGGCATAGTTTTTTGCAATAATTTGCTAATGTTTCATTGATATTTTTATTGTTGTTATAAAAGTTATCATGAGTTCTCTAATGTCCGGGGTAATTACAGTGTATGGCAAGGGTGCAAGTTATAGTTACGCTGAAATAACTATTACTATAACTGCAGAATTCCTGAGTTTTCTAAAATTTTATTTCCTAACTATTACATCCCTGTAACCTATGTTTTTTTCAGTGAATTTCTATGTTTTTTCAATGTAAAGTAATTTTAATTAACATACGTTAATCCAACCAGCCAGGCCTTGCGACCAACTTGCTATAACTACCCAACTCTGTGTCACACAGGAGAAGTCTTATTATGTATTGGTCCTGAAGAAGCGTGATAGGATCTTGTTAGACCACTGTACGCGAAACATGTTGACCATGTCCTAGGAGCCCGATGATAGTCTCCTTAAGCTCCAGCACCATGCAGAAAGTGGTTGAGCATTATTCCTCATTTTACACTTTCCTTCTGTTTTTAATCTTGGTCCCGGTCTTATTCCATTGATGAATTAAATTGACTTGCTCCTATTAAGACTGGGAACCAATTTTAGCTTTCACTCTCCTGCCAGGATTAGCGCCTGACCGCAACACCAGGTCTTGTAGTGTCCGCTACCACGGCTGCTACCTAAAAGATCTCCGGCAAAGAGCCCCCTTATGGGGAGCCCGTCAGACATTGCAGCGCCGATCTGACGAGGAGCTACCCGATGATGAAGCATGACATCCTCTCGGATGTGTGAGGGCTCTTGCTCCTGAACTTTAATGTTCCCCTAGTGATTATATTTTTCCATTTGGAACAGTGTACACCTTTTTTGTATGATATTTATATATACTCAATATACATATATATATATATATATATATATATATATATACACACATATATATATATATATATACACTATATATATATATATATATATAAATACATACAAATGAGAGAAATTCAGCAGTTAGTGCTATTTCAAGGAAATATAATTCACAGCCTAAGGTAACTATAACGTGTGCCACCACCATGCACAGCTTCTTCTTCAATAATATGTCTTGTTTCACTGATTTTTTTTTTTTTTGATGTTCTAAAAATTGTCATGAATTCTATAATATCTGGGGTAATTAGCAGTGCATGACAAGGTAGTGAGATATAGTTACTTGAAATAACTCTAACTATAACTTCTGAATGTCTCTGTTTTTTTACAAGTAAATTCAGAACCTAATTAGTATGCCCCTGTAACCTTTGGCTTTTTAAGTGAATTTTTATGTTTTTTAACCTAGTAATTTTCAGTACTATACATTAATCCAGCATGTGCAACAGGGGTTGGCCATACATGGTGGGGGTTGACGATAGGGCCTGGCCTGTGGACAGTCCCTGCAGCCAACCCCCATAACCACCCAACCCTGCACTGCGCACAGCCTTTGGCCATGTGTGGCATGAGTTGTCTGCAGGGCCTGTCTCTCTGGCAGTGAGAATATGTGTGAGAAAGTGTCTCTAGGGGTGACAGTGGGTGTGAGAGTGTCTATCCAGATGGGAGAGTGGGTTTAAGAGGATCTTTGTCAATGCAAGAGTGGGTGTGTCAGTGTCTGTCTAGATGTGAGAGTAGGTGTAAGAGGGTGTCTCTGGGTGTGGCTGTGGGTCTGAGAGTATCTCTGTGAGTGGGTGTGTGAGTCTCTGCATGGGTTTGTGAGTGTATGCGTGAGTGTCCTGAGTGGGTCTGTGAGTGGGTCTGTGAATATCTGAGTAGGTCTATGAGAGAGGGCATGAGTGTCTAAATGGGTCTTTGAGTGAGCTTGTCAGTCTGAGTGGCTCTGTGAGTGGGTGGTTGAGTGGGTCTGTGAGTGGGTGCATGAGTCTCTGAGTGGGTCTGGGAGTGGGGGGGTGAGTTTGTAAGTGACTTTGTGAGTGGGTGATTGAGTGTCTAAGTGGGCTTGTGAGTTGGTGAATGCATCTTTGAGTGTGTCTGTGAGTGGATGTATGAATGTCTCATATGAGTGTCTGGTGACCCCCATACCCTTTGGCCCACATCTATTTAATAGGGATAGGGGGCTGGGCGGCCTTCTCCCCTGGCCAATTTCTGCCCCAAGGACCTCATCCTTGAGGCCCCGCCTCCCCCAGCTAATGTAGGCCCTGGGGATCCCACCCCTGGGGCCCAACCTACCAAAATATTTTGTTTTTGGGGATGGGGGACACACAGCTCTCCTCCCTGAGCTGATCAGAGCTATGGGAACCCTCATCTACCAGGGCCCGGTTATTTCTTCTGGTTGCCCTTCAGGGCACCCACTGTGCAATAGGTCCATGGTGGGAGCCTCAAGGTCCTCGTAGTCACAGCCAGGTCCCTCGACCTTCATGTTAAATAAATTGCTATGGGGAGGTGGCAGTCCCTGATGCCGCAGGAGTGCAGCAGAAGACCCCTGAATAAGTTTCATAATTATCGCTGCCGAGGTGGTGGTCCCCGGGGCTGTGGGGGAGGCCTTACAGGCCAACCTCATTTTAAATAACGATTTTGACCTTGGGAGATAGTGGTCCTCTGGGTGTATGGGGGGCCTGCTGCCCACCACACATTTCAGCATGTTAGCCCTGAGGGGGGTGGTAGTCCCTTGGGGTAGTAGAAATCCTAGGAGGGGGCTTCATGCACCCCTTTCTCTTTCAATCCCCCAATGCTCCTGGGACCTAACCCACCCTGGTGCAAAAAAAAGGGCAGGAGACCGTTGTTGTTTTAAAACAATTGTTGGGAACATCTGCAGATCTGGATCTGTGGATTTTCCTGACATTTAAAACAAAAAGTGTTTTTCTGCCCTTGTGGGGTCCATAGAGGTCCCCTCGACCAAGGCTAGGGGCTCAGCGTGACCATCCTCGGCTTCTTGTCTTTATTTTTCAAGGTAGCTCCTTGTTGAAGTGTTGCAGCCTATCAGATCTCAGCATGGGACAGTTGGATCTGGGGAGGATCTGTGTCCCTAGTTATCTGTATTTATTGCCCCTTAATATCTCTAAACCCCACTGAACATATTTACACCAAATTACAAAATGCATGCTTTCTGGACCAAGAGCTAGCTGTGGAGTTTGCGGAGTTCTGAAAAACTCTGCAAAGTGACGTGCAGAGGAGTTTTTTATCTTGCTCATGCTCACCTATGTTAAGATGGTGAGTGCAAGTGAGAGAAATTGCTAAGTTGGTGAAGGCAAGCAAGATTTCTGAAAGTGAGGAGTCAAGGTAGGCTGCGACTGCTGCTAGCGTGGAGGAAGCTGCCACTGAAGTACAAAATCTACTTGAGTGGCAAAAAGCAGTTAGCACCCTCTGGCACTCCGGGTGATGTGGTTAGCACTGATTCTACAGTGCAGAAGCAACTTCCATGCTGAAAATCAGTGCAAACAGCGCGGCTTACTCAAACTCAGCTGCATGCAGAACTGCGTGTAGTGCAGCAGAGTTTTTTCTGCACTTCGCGCAGTTCAGCGTAGCAGAACTTCACAAACTTCACCCAGGCCTACAAATCTGGTGCAATTCCATCCAGTGGTTGGGGATGTAATCATGTTCAAAATCCCTTAGTGAAAATGTTTTCACCCTCGCTTCGCACAAGTGGCACTAAAGGTATTGGCAAACAAAAAAAAAATGCTCTTCCTATGAGAACTAGGCCGTAACTATAACTACCTACTGGTGACCGCTAATCCATTTTACATATATATATATATATACTCACACAAAAAAAGAAACAGAGCAGTCCAGGAAGTCCAGTGTTGGGTGATGGCTGTTTGTGCCTTTTGATTTAATAAAATGGAACATTGGACTTCCTAGAGTGACTTTTTTTGCTTTTGTTTTTGGTGAGAAGATGTTAACAGGGAATTGGACCATCCCTGATGCAGGCACCAACTGTAGAGAACGCTGTGATAGGGCTAAGTTGTTTGCATGGAAATATTAAAACCCTTTTAGGGTTAGAGTGACGCTTAAATTATGCAGAAATGAAAAACAAACCCTGGGTAGTTACCAAGTTTAGTTGGAGAGCAGCTCCAGTAAGGAGCACCCTGAAACACCAGTGACACTGTAGATGTTCTCACCTCAAATGCCTGTTTGTCTAACAAGGTTTTTTAAACATAGGATTAGCACAATGCTTTTACTCATTCCAGGCTGGCTTGGGCGGTATTTTACCAGTCCAAAGCTGTAATGCTGTGCCTGTAGTGGTGAAAGACTTTTGTAATTTTACAGCTCAGCGACAAACTTATAAAACACTCAACAAGTGTATTGGCCTGTGGCCATACATATGTGACCTTTAAATGCATTATATTCAGATGCTGCAGACATTCTTTAAATTCTTCACTATTAAATGGTGGACTATTGTCAGACTTTACAATGACTGGTATGCCCCATGTCTCAAAGATGCCATCAAGTTTTTTGATTACTCATTTGTGAGTCCTGGATCAGAGCTCTACACCCAAAGGAAAACATGAGTATTCATCTACAATCACAATTAAATGATGTCCATTATCAAGAGGCCAAAGAAATCAATGGTTATTTTCTTCCAGGGTTGTTTAGGGATTTCTGACTTGTTCACAGTATGTTGAGTACCCTTGATTGACAAGCAATTGCACATATAAAGGGCTTGAGTTCCTTTTCAACTCTTTCATCTAAGTATGGAAACCAAACTTGGTGTTGGAGAGTTCTCTTTGTGGCCACAACACCACAATGTCCCTCGTGAGCCACTTCAAAAAGATTTCTGTTGCACACTCTTTAAAATCTAGATCCTCAGCCCTCACAATATAATTCCTCCCTGAATTATTGAAAATTAATCTTTGACCTTTTTGTATTTTTGATACTCACCATCATTATTGAGAGGTTGAATATGTTTGATTCATAACTGATGTGTAATTATGTATTTTAACTTCATCAGGTCACTATCATGGCTTATGGTAGTGACACTCTGGGGCAATGATATAGCAGCTGGTGTATTTGACTTGACAGTGAAAGTAATGTAGGCTTTAGCACTACTGGATGGAGTACTTTGACCTTTTAAAGGCATTCTTGAAAAGTAGTCAGAACGATTCTTTCCTGGATGATGCACAATTGTATATTCATACTCATGCAATCATAATATCTATTGTTTAATGCGAGGAGGCATCTTGGCTTTTGGACTGCCAAAGATGGTCAGAAAATCTGGATGAACAATAACCAGTGTAAAAGGCTTTCCATGGAGGAACACAAGACAATCCCCAGAAGCCCATACCTCAGCAAAAATATTCTTCCTCTGGCTATGAGTAAGCATGTCATGTTTGAGACTTACTTCTACTAGCATAGGCCACACTATGCCGTCGAGCATTTGGGCGTTCATTATGCTGTGCAAGAATAGCATTTAACTCGACCAGGCTAGCCTCAACCACAACCTCTTAATGTATGCAATTTCTGTAACATTTCCAATGGCACGTTTCACTCTCTTGAAACTTTTCTCACATTCTTGTGACCATTGAAATGAAATATTTTTCTTCATCCATGCTTCAAATGGAGCATTAACAGTGGGAAAATCTTGTATGTATCTGGAACATTAACTGACCATGCAAGAAAAAATTGCATTTGACAAAGCTTGTACTTATTGAGGACCAGGCATTATACCCCATTAGAAAAGAAATGGCTAAATAATTTAAGTGTAGCACTGAAAATGCATATGTCACTGCTAAAACTAAATGCTTTCACCACAGACTGTATGATGCTTTAAATGATGCCTTGGAAATGTTCTGCAGCCGATGACACAGCAAAACGAATAGTTTGGCGTATGGGGTTCTTCCATCACAAATGTGACAGATATCCCATCTGCTGTATTAGAATTCTATTAAATCCTATGGACATTGTCCTACGGCGAACACAATATCCGTCATGGTTGTCATTGGGTAACTGATTCGCCAAACTCTAAATCAGGCCCTAAATCTTTCATATTTAAACAAACCACAATGTGTAGAAAAGGTTGTAATGTACCTGCTTCTTTTTAAAGTTGCAACTATTGATAAAAGTTATTTAAACCAAGTCCAGAAAAGACCTTGGCACCATTCACTTGCTTTACCATATCAGCAATGTGCAGCCCAATTTGTTCTTAATCTGACAGTATGTGATTTCTTTGCCAGTTCTTGGCATTTTCTTTATGTTTCCTTTTACCCCATCACCAGCAAGATTTTTGAGATGTTTGATAGCCTTTCTGTTATCCGTCTCTGCAAGTGCATCAATGAAATCTTCAAATGTCTCTATCCAGGTGGTCCATCTATCACCAATATCTTGCTTTTTGGTGGTTTAGAAAGGTGGTGGCGGATTCAGGAAGGTGGCAGCATTGTAACTTTTCATGGGAGTGGCTGAGGAGGGTGGAGCTCTGTCAGATGCTGTTGGTTGTCCATGGGAATCTGCACCATCTGTGAGGTGCCTGGTAATCCAGGACAGTCTTTAAAGTTATGACCTTCTTCATGGTCTCCATCAGAGCCCCGTCACTGATGGAGACTCCTGGAGTTGTTCTGAGCTGCTACCTGGGAGCTTCAATGGTATGCCTATTCAAGTATTGGACAGCATAAAAGCACAACTCCTGTGGTTCTTCCAGGGTCCTCCTTACCGGTACTGAGGTCATAATGCTCCACTTATGAAGGCTCAGTTTAGAGTAATAGGAGTATACTTCCAATACTTCTGTCAGCCGACCCTATTATTCACAATACTATATAGCAAATTATGATTGTATTTAATTGTGCTTTATAAGGCTGGCTGTATCCACCTTCAGTGTTAAGTCTGAGTACAATGTATAACTTTGCGTGACAGTGAAGTACCTTTTTTTAGGGGTGGGCGGAGCGCACTGAATTCTACTCAACTGAATTATGCGGAGATGGTTTAAAACTCAGTGGAATTCCATGGAGTTCTTTCAGCAGCGATGTGCTGCCTGCCCTAGTGCCAACCTGGCCTGAAAGGGCCTGATCTCTGAAGTGCTAAGCAGGGTTGGGCCTGGTTAGCCAAGCCCTGCCCTGCTTAGCGCTTTCATGATTGGGCACATTCAAGATAGGGCCATAGGCAGCAAAAGCAGCAGTTTCAAGCCTTTTGTGCATCAGCCTGCCAGTGCACAAGAGACCTGGGGAGGCAGGACAGTGCACAAGAGGCCTGGGCAGGCTGGTGCACAAGAGACCTACAATGGCAATTTGACATTTAAGCCAGGGCAGTGGGCAGCGAAAGCTGCAGTTTCGGGCCTCTTGTTCACCAGTGTGCACAGAACAAAACAAAAAAGACTTACCCGGGTGCTTCCAGGGCTCTTGTTGCCAGCCACCTGGATTCTGATCTGTCAGCAGTAGCAGCACTGTGCGGCTGACGTTGGGCCGAGTATGTCCTGCAGCCCAGTTATTGGCCACACAGCTCAAGCAAAGACTGTCTGTGCTTGCGCTGTGTGGCCAATAACTGGGCTGCAGGGCACCGTGGCGAGCTCTGCTCGTCTGCTGGGACTAGTGGAGTTTTTGGTCAATCTCCACGCTCCAAGCAAAGCATGGAGTGACTAAAACTCTGTTAGCTCTGCCAGAGGAGAGTAGCTCAACACCTGCCCTTGATTTTTGTATGATCTTGGACACAGCTTCTCGACCAACAATGTGTGAACTTCTTACTGAAGCTTTCTTTCCATTACAGGCTCCATACCAGAGTTGTACTTTGACTCCACATATGCCAACTGTCGACACTGCACTTCAACATGCAAAGGGCAGTTTGCTTGGAACACAATAAATTCTCCTGAAGAGCACTTTCCTCTTCAGATACCGTATCTCCTATCTCGTCACCAGTTGTATTGTCTTCACCAGCCTGAGTAGCTGCCAATGACTGCACCACACTGAGAGCTGTAAATCACGCCTCTTTATTCCTCTGCATGTGCCTGTGAATGCCAACATTCTAAAGCAAGCTTTTGTTACATTCTACTCTAGCGATTACGTCACGCTGATACGCAGTCTGCTGGGAGTCTGAAAGATCTCATTCTAAATCATGCAAAACGCTACAAATTGTAGCCCTGGTTAAATCTTCCTGAAGATGGTGGGCGATGGGCTTTGTCCGAGGTATAGGGGTAGGTTGTTCATGCTCTTTGCTGTGATGTAGGTGAAGGATCGTCATCCAGCGGTGTTTTTTCGAATGTGAGGGATAATGGCCAGAGCCAGTTGAGCGGAGTGAAGAGATCTGGCAGGGGTGTGAAAGAGACACAGGGGGCAATTCCGACCCTGGTGGTCCATGACCGCCAGGGCCGGGGACCGCGGAAGCACCGCCAACAGGCTGGCGGTGCTTCCTGGGCCATTCTGACCGCGGTGGTAAAGCCGCGGTCAGAAAAGGGGAACCAGCGGTTTCCCGCCGGTTTTCCCCTGGCCCAGGGAATCCTCCATGGCGGCGCTGCTTGCAGCGCCGCCATGGGGATTTCGACCCCCTTCCGGCCATCCCGTTCCTGTCGGTTTTTACCGCCAGGAACAGGATGGCGGGAACGGGTGTCGTGGGGCCCCTGGGGGCCTCTGCACTGCCCATGCCACTGGCATGGGCAGTGCAGGGGCCCCCTAACGGGGCCCCATAATGATTTTCAGTGTCTGCTTTGCAGACACTGAAAATCGCGACGGGTGCCACTGCACCCGTCGCACCCCAGCAACTCCGCCGGCTCCATTCGGAGCCGGCTTCATCGTTGCAGGGTCTTTCCCGCTGGGCCGGCGGGCGGCCTTTTGGCGGTCGCCCGCTGGCCCAGCGGGAAAGCCAGAATGGCCGCCGCGGTCTTTTGACCGCGGTGCGGTCATTCGGCGGTTCCCGCCAACGGACGGCTACCGCCGCCCGCCGCGGTTGGAATGACCGCCACAGTGGTTCAGGTAGGCTGTCTGACGTTGTGTATGGCTTTGTACATGTGGGTGAGTAGCTTGAGGGTGATTCATCTTTCTATCGGGAGCCAGTGGAGGGCCCTCAGGTGCTGGGAGATATGTTCTTGGTGTGGGAGGTTAAGGACAAGTCTGGCAGTGACATTCTGGAAGAGTTGCAGCTTTTTGATGTTTCTCGTCAAGGTGCCAGCGTAGAGAGTGTTTCCATAGTCAAGCTTGCTTGTGACTAAGGTGCGGGTGACTGTCCTGCAGCAGTCTGCTGAGATCCATTTGAAAAGTTTACTTGTCGGGTCATGAATAGGGAGGAGTTCAGGATGATGCTTAGGTTGCGGGTGTGCTCAGTCGGTGAAGGCAGGGTGCTGAGAGATGTGAGCCACAAGGAGTCGTCCCATTCTGAGGTGGCATTTCTGAAAATGAAGACCTCTGTCTTTTTAGAGTTGAGCTTGTGGCAGCTTTTTCTCATCCAGGTGGTGACGGCTTCCATTCCTGAGTGGAAATTCCTTTTGGCCATGTCCGGGTCTTCAGTGAGGGAAATTATGAATTGTGTGTCATCGGCGTATGATGCCATATTCATTCCGTGGCTTCTGACGATGGCTGTGAGTGGGCTCATGTACCTCCTGAAAAGACTTGGACTCAGAGAAGATCCTTGGGGAATTCCGCAGCTGACTGTGGCTTTAGATGTGTAGGGAGGAAGCCTGACCCTCTGAGTCATTCTGGAGGGGAAGGAGAGGATCCATTTCAGGGCTGTTCCACGGATTCCTACATCATGGAGTCTGGTGCATAGTGTGCTGTGGCAGACCGTGTTGAAGGCCGCTGAGAGGTCAAGGAGTATGACTGGTGCGGTGTGGCCACAGTCTAGAAGTAATCAGATTTCTTTGGTGGCTGCAAAAAGAGCTGTCTTAGTGCTGTGGTTGCTGCGGAACCCAGACTGGGTGCTCTCCAGAGAGTTGTTGACCTCGATGAAATTTCGTAGTTGTGTGTTGATGGCTTTCTCCAGTACTTTGGCCGGGTAGGGTAGCAGTGAGATGAGCCAGAAGTTTTTTAGTTCTGATGGGCTGGCCGAGGGTTGCTTCAGTAGGGGGCACACTTTGGCATGTTTCCAGTCCTCAGGAAAGGTGCCAGTGTTGATGGAGTGGTTTATCTTGTTCCTGAGCTCGGGGCGATGGTCCTGCAGCCTCTGTCATGCTTTCTGTTTCCTCTGTGGTGAGTGTGGGCCAGCTGTGGATGGTCTGGGAGGGTTCTGGGAGAGTGGGTCCATCGTAGGTTCTGGTCCTAGGTTGGTTTTCTGGGAGGAAGCTGTCATAGATGTCTTGGATCTTGCGGTGGAAGAAGTTGGTGAGTTTGTCGCAGAGGTCTTGCGACAGGGGTATACTGGTGGCTTTGGAGAGGGGATTTGTGGACTCATTGATGATTGAGAAAAGTTATTTTGTGTTGGGTGTGGAGGAGTTGATGCATTCCTCCAGTGCGTTCTTTCTTGTGTTCTTAATGTTTCAGCAGTGGATGGCGGTTGTGGCTCTGAAGGAGGCGAGGTCTTCGCTGGTTTGGCTCTTTCCTCCATTTTTTTCTCTAGGCACCTGCAGGTGTGTTTGGTTTCTTGGAGTTTGGTCTTGAACCTGCTGCCTTTCTATGGTATGCGCTTGGCCGATGTCAGACGGAGAGGGACTAGAGTGTCAACGCATTTGTTGATCAATGCATTGAGATTGCGTGCTGCAGTGTTGGTGTCATTTGGGGGAGGCAGGACGGATTTGGTGAGAGATGTGGTGAGTTGCTTGTTGGTTATTTTGTTCCATTTCCTGTAGGTAGTCCTGGGGGTGTGGATGTGTCTAATGGGTGCGGTGATGGTGAAGTGTAGGCAGCAGTGATCAGTCCAGTCTGGGGTGGACATGGTCTCGATGGTTGTCCGGTTGCTTGATGTAAAGATGGGGTTCAGTGTGTGTCCTGCGATGTGCATGGGCGCAGTGATCAGCTGTCTGAGGCAGAGGGTGGCAAGGTTGTCGAGTAGAGCGGTTGTGTTTGGATCATTGCTGTCCTCAAGGTGGAAATTCAGGTTGCTGAGGAGGAGGTAGTCATTGACGCCAGGGCCTGGGGGTGGTGATGTCTAAAATGTTGTCGATGAATGCTGCACGGGGGCCAGTAGGTCTATAGACCAGGGTGCCACGGATGGAGGAGTTGTGATCAGTGTGGGCCAGTAAATGAAGGTGTTCCATGGTGATGCACTGTTCTTTTGAGTTGGCCTTGATACGTGGTGAAGACTTGTGTATGATGGTGAGTCCTCCACCCGGGTGGGAGTGCTAGTCCCTCCTTAGAATGCTGAATCCATCCAAGATGGCGATGATGATGTCCAATCCAGAGGTGGGGTTGGTCCCGGTCTCGGTAAGGAAGGTGATGTCCATTCGGGTGGTATCGATCAAATCCCAGAGTTCTGTGGTGTGATTGTGGAGGGAGCAGATGTTCAGGAGGAGGCAATTGATGCTGTTGTGGTGGGTGTTGGTGTTTCCGGTTGTGGGGATTACCGTCTGCTTGTTGTGGCTGGCACTGAAGTTGCAGTTCCTGCAAGAAAAAGGTCCTTGGGTGTCCTTGGGCGATGTGGTGCAGCAGTCACTGAGACATCCGGTGTTAAGGCTGTGGAGAATCACAGTGTTATAATGGATATTGGCCAGGGGATGGCTTGACAGAGATCTAGGGTTCCTGGAGCTGGGTGCAGTCCGGGCACGAACGGGTGCAGATTGGCTTGCTTTGGTGTACTTTCGGGGCACCAGCAGCCGCCATTCAGAGAGGAAGGGGGCGTTGGTAGTCCGGTCAGATGGGAGGCGGGGGGAGGGCAAGCGGCTTAGCGGGGGAGGTGTGGAGCCGCAAGAGCGGTGCAGGAAGGAGAGGGTCAAGTAAAGGACAGAAAAATAGAAAAGAAATGGAAGAAGCCAAAAGCAAAAATGAGTGAAAGAAAAAGCAGAAGTATAGAAGCAGGAGAGATAGACAGAAATACTTACTTGTTAATGGCCACTACACCGCCAGGGATGAGGCTCAGGCTTGGTTGGAGGAGGGCCTCAAACTGAAAGTCAGGCAGGCTCTCAGTTCGTTCCCAGGCCAGGTAGAGGCAGCAGCAGCCAGAGGAAGTGGAAGGGGCAGCAGACGCTGACCAGGAGGTCTTTATGCCTGACTTCAGGGATAAAGGTACGCACCACACTACCTTACATTGCTTGCTGTTTTAATTACCACCACATCTGCGTTGCGCTCAAACTTAGCTGTGGGCTCTCAGTGTCCTTGTGGTCTGTTTGTCCTTTGCTCGGCATGTTCCTGTGAGATCCTTTGTCATAATTAATCTCTGCTGGGGTCATTGTGCTGCATCTTGCACGCTGTTCTCTGGCCGCGTTTGCATTAACCATAAGACAGTAAAGAGAGAAAAGCTGAACTCAAATGAAATGAGGGTAATGCGCTCTTGTGCTGAATAATAATTTGTTAAAGAAATTTCTGCATTACTTATCTGAACTTTGATCCACTTCATTTTTGGAGGTTGTTGTTTTAGAGACTGAATATTAACCTGTGAAAACAAACAAGCAACATTAATTATCTGGCTGTAACCTTAAGCACTCTCTATGAAAAGTGCTAAGAGGCATAACATGAAATCTCTACTGATTGATGGCAAACCTAAAAAGTCCTATTGAGCATGGTGCAATAGATATATTACAGTTATATTATTCTGTTATGTTTGCCTCAGTTGTTTTGCTGAGTTATTAATATTTTGTTTCACCTTATAACTTTATGTAGTTCAGGTGATTCAGCTACTAATGGGATCTAGTGAGTTAAGGTAGGATACATATATAGATATATATTTATATAGGTATAGATATAGATATAGATATCCTACTGGCGGTCGCCAGTCAGTAGTTAGTTAGAATTATGACCATGTTTCCATAGGAAAAGCATTTTTTCACTTGCCTATATCTTTAGTGTTATTTGACAAATCTTCATGATTTTTTTTTTAAGCCGGCTGTCCAAAAAAAGGGGAAGTCAAAAAAGTGAGTTTCTCATTTCAATTCCAATAGGGGTTTTGAACACAACTACAGCCTGAACACAGGACCAAATTACACTAAATTTAATAAAAAGGTGTTTTTTTGGTCTGCAGATCATGCTTTTTCTTATTTGGTGTAACTCCGTTCAGTAGTTTCTGAGACATTAAAGGAAAATCAAATTTGTATATCTGGGCACAGCCTAAGCACAGATCTCATGGTGAGATCTGAATGGCTGTCAGCTCTTTAACCAGGAAGTGCTGGCAGTTTTCTTGGGACCAATACACATAATAGCCCCCTCATTGAAATGCATTGTAGTGATGGCAGGCTTTGAGGGTCTCAAAAAGGAAAAAAGTATAAAGGGTACTAACTAACATTAGTCTGAATATAATGCATTTGTTGATGGTACCATACTCATTTTAGGAATTGTGGTATGTTCTATGGTGATTTTAGCCTGCTGGGATTTCATGAATTAAGTTTGAGAGCAACTGTTTTCTCATAATTTTCCCATAGAGGTGATACAAGGTGCTCCAGAAACTAAATTAACAGCATATTTTCTGCAAATTTACACTATATTTCTCAGCCATATGAGAATGAATCTGGCATGCTCAGTAAAACATATGCTTCCAGCAGGAGAAGTCTGTCAGTTGATTCCTTTGTGTTCTACTGCAGCCTCCCAGAGTACCGCATAAACCATCTTGATTGAATCAAACTGGTAAAACCTACAACTTTTAATTTAGAAAGAATCAAAATGAGGGGGTTCATTTTGACTTAGAAATTATGGTTAGTGCTGTAGAAGAAACAGCCTTTACAACAAAGGCTTAACAAAGGCTGAACCCCGCATGCAATTGTCACACAGGCCAAACCACGTATGCAGCCTTACCATTGATACCATTACCAGGCATGCTTTGACAACAAATAAGCCTTTACCACATACATATATATATATATATATATATATATATATATATATATATATATATATATATATAAATATATATATATTTCCAAGTGCCGTTTGCCACTAGATAGTTATAGTTAGGACCTAGTTTCTCTAGAAAGAGTGTCTTTGTTTTGCTTATAACTTCGGTGCCGCTTGACGAATCTTGACAACATTGCAAAACGTATACATGCATTGCGCCACTTTGTAACCCTTTGCGCTACATTATGTCTGCGCCAGGCATAATGTATGCAAAAGGGGCATTCCCTCGGTTAGGGGGGACTGAAAAAATGGCACAAAAGATTTCTTTCTGGAATTTTTTTGGCACTTTTAATGCCTGCTCAAAGCAGGTGTTAAAAGGCAGCACCCATTGTTAACAATGGTCCTCAATGAGCTTTGCAGGATTAGCATCAAAATTGTTGACGCTAATCCTGCAAAGCGCCGAACTAG